>NW_024704744.1:95284358-95294358 GCF_018977255.1 Callorhinchus milii | reverse complement strand
CCCCCAAGACCACCCCCCCCCCCCCCCCCCCCCCCACCCTCACCACGACCCCCACCAACAACAACAACAACCACCACCACAATGGGGAGCCTCGTGTGCCTCACGAATAAAGCACGTTTCAACCCATCTACAGCCTTCGTATCTGTGCACATGTAATGCAGACGCACACGCAAGAGGCACACACCCCAACCCAAAGCCACAACATTAAACATTACTTTTTTTTCCCTCCCTGTCATGTTTTCTGGGAATGAGGGCACCAATTCTGAGAAGTGCGAAATTGTGTCCGGTCGTTGCAACCACCGGCCTCTCCCTACTCCCCACTCCACGTCTCACTTTTTCTTTACCTGTTTGTGGCTCTCAACTTGTACCGAGTAATTCCATGTATTTAAAAAAAAATCCCCCCCACCCCCACCACCCCCTCCACCACACAAAAAAATAAAACTTAACACAACGTTTCGTTAGCTGCGGGCCTTTATTAATCGATTAGTTGTTGCCAAATACAAAAAAAAATAAGTATTGTTGTTGTTATTGTTATTATGTTTTGGACACAGCATTTTAAGCAGAAGGTTCTTTCTTATTTCAGAGAGAGAGAGAGAGAGAGAGAGAAAGAGAGGGGGGTGGGGGGGGAGAGGAAAAATGGGATTGGGGTTGTTATTGGTTTGGGAGCATTATTTGGGCTGATTTGACGGCATCCTACCTTTGTGCTCCTCCGGGATGGACTGTGTGTGTTTCCTTGTCCGCCTTTTCCCGAAATCAGCCCGAGTGCAGAATGGTGCTGGGATAAGTCTGGCATGAATACACACGGATAAAAAAAAAACTTCTGCTCTGCTACACAGGCAAATCAGTGCGAGCTCGGCAAAGGCCACCGACACAGCTCAACTCTCTTTTATTAAGGAGAGGGAGGGATGGGGAGGGAGATGGAGAGAGAGGGAGAGAGAAGGAGAGAGAGAGAGAGAGAGAGAGCAGGGAAACAGCCTCGCTCGAATTTCAAGCCCAATTCGCCACCAGCAAATAAATAAACGAATGCACTCGTTTAATTGAATCGACGCGATCGCGAAAGGGGCGCTTCAATTTCTCGGTCAGTTACAAAAAAAAAATTAGGCGCAACTCAATTGGCTTCGCGTGAGATATTGCGGTGATTTGTACTTATCTCTCTCTCTCTCTGTGTGTGTGTGTGTGTGTGTGTGTTTCCAACTATGTTGGACGAGCGTAAACAAGACCGAGGCCAAACTAACGTGGAGACACACACACACACACACACACACTGAGGGTAAAGAGACCCCGTTGCACGTCTTGAAAAGATCCACGTTAAACCACCTCTCATATCTCAGGGTTTCACGGGGCTGGAGAGAGAAATAAAAAAAAATGTACTTGGATACAGATAGAGAGGCAGCAGCTGTAGTGCCCGCGCTCTGCTTCTCCTGTGGTACATTTGGCATATTAGCACCGAGTGGAATATCAAAGTCAAATCCAGTCCATGCCATCTGTTTGACTTGTATCTCACGCCGAAGGCTTGAGCATTGATGAATAAACGCTCATCGGCTTTAGATTAATTTCATCTTAATCAACAGCTAGGCTTGTCAAGGATAATAAACTAATGGAGGTGCTGAAGAAGACCCATCGATAATCATCGGTAATGGGAAGCTGGGGTAAGCTGCCCCTGGTTGGTGCTTGTGATAGGCCATATCTTACCGGGGCAGATGGGTTTAACTGGCGAGAAGGCTTAAAATTCAGATTTTCATAGATTTTCATAGATTTACGACTCAATCTACTGCCCGCGAACGAAACGAAATCCTAAATCGGGAAGAGTTTTACTTGATCAAAATGTGAATTTTTTTTTTCTCTCTCTCTCTCTGTGTGTGTGAGTGTGTGTGAGTGCGTGTGTGCGTGTGTTTGGCAAAGCCAAAGCCAAAGCCACGGTCCTCACAAGAGAGAGAGAGAAAAAAAAAGGTGTTCCATTTCTAACAAAACCAAATCGTTTTATTGTTGTATTTTTTTGGGGGGGAGGGGGGGGGGGGCGATTGGGGGTTAAAAAAAAAAGGGCAAGGCATAGGTTGCAAGTATTTTTTTTCCCCTTCCCTCCCTCCCTTCCTTTCCTCCCCTTTCTCCTTTCCCCCTCCCACCCACCCCCACCCCCCTCTTTTAAATGCAGAGCATTATTTCAAGGAGATTTCACTAATAAGTCTGCGTTATCTTGCTTTGCCTGACACGATTTGTTCTGGCAGCCAGACTCAGCTCACTCTTTGAAATGAACACGCTGAGAGCACGCATGCTCGGGCTCTCATGTTGCTTCCTTCCTGCAGTCCCGAGTCCACTCTTCACTCACACACACACACACACACACACACACTCTCTCTCTCTCTCTCTCTATGCCTTTCCCTCCTCCTCCCTCTCTTTTCAGCCCTCTCCCCCCTGATCGACGCGCGGTAGTAGAGTGTTTGCAGCAACGCAGAAGCCCCACCAAAAAAAAACACACACACACATAAATAAATAAATCGCCCACGTTTAACTGTAGGATTCCAAAGCAAGTCACTTTCGTGTCGGTTTTTTTTTCTTGGGGTGGGGAGGGGGGGGAGGGGGGAGGGGGAGGGGGGAGGGTAAAAAAAAAATGCTATTTTTTAACGCAGACACACGCGCACACAGACAGAGACACACAGACAGACACGGTATCAATCAATTCAATTTGGCAAAGATAAAATCATAACTTCCAGACGCTTGAAACTCAACCGACACAGGTGTATTTACCCCCAAACCCCCCCCCCCCACCCCACCCTCACCCCGTTCCCCCCATAGATTTTGAAAACGTTCATCCCATTAATGTTCGTCACAACTGCAGATGTGTTAGAATCGTCACCTTTTTTCAAGCAGCAATCTAAGTTATTACAGAATAAAAGCGATTCGAAACACTATAGACGTGCTGCACCCCACCTTACAGCACTTAACTTGGAAATGATCTCTAGTAAATAAAGACATTAAGACAGAAGAACAATTAAAACATTCCTGCGATGAACGAGGGAGATTGAAACTGCTTCTTTCAATATAATATAAAGTTTGTGGGGGGGGAAACGTCAACAAACACACAACTAAAGCGATACAGACACATCTGAAGCTTTTTTTTTGTTTTTAAACAAATGTGACTTTTTATTGTTTAATAAATCGGAACTCATTATTTGTTTTTTAAAAAAAATAGGTCTTATGTCACCGTTGTTGTGGTTTCGATTCTCACTTTTTTTGGCTGTTTAAATAAATGTCTGGAAAGAAGAACCGATTTGTGGGAAAGACTGTCAGAAAGGGCGGCTTCCAATTTCTTATCAGAATGACAACACTTTACAGCATATATATTATATATATATAAGTACTTATATTTTATAGTTCAGATCAATCACACAGACTCCAGAAATAACCCCAAAAGCGGTTGATAATTAATCATCAGTGGGGCTGTGGATTTTGTGGGGTGGGTGATGGGGGGGGGGTGGTTGTTTTTTTTTAACAAAAGGAAAACTTTATACAAGAAAGTGAAATCCATCCTCGTTCCAAACTAACACATGGCTTTTATCTCTCTCTCTTTTTTTTTCTTCTTCTTCCTCCCGGGAATAATAATTGTGTCCATGGGGCGCAAACAGAAAACCCCATCGCAGTTACTGTGAGGGGTCACAAGGAAAGGTGGTCAGACTGGAGCTCACCACTAAAGATGATCACACGCTTGGAAAGTTTGAAAGGCTCCTTGGTTTGAAACCTCCCCAATGATGTCCTGGCTGCGTCTCTATATCAGCGTATTTTTTTATTCCCCCCCCCCCCTTTATATTTGGTTGCTAACTTTATCACTCCCCCCACTCCACCCCACCACCTCCACCAACGTCAAGCAAAACTACGTACTGATCCTTGATCAATAATTAATATCTCAAGGAAAACTGTGTTGAATTGCCATCTGGGTCGCCCCGATAGGGTTTCCTGCAGTCAGTGAACTAAATTCTCCCCTCCAAGTCGGGGTGGGGGGAGTGGGGGGGGGGGGGAGGAAGAGAGAGAGAAAGGGAGAGAGAGAGAGAGAGAGAGAGAGGGGGGGGGGGGGGGGGGGGGGGGGGGGAGAGAGAGAGAACTCGCCGCGGAATTTCTCAATCGTTTAGCAAAGCGAATAAGGGATAGATTTCACCACCAAACAAAAAAAAACTTCACAAGTGAAAACAAGTTCAGGGCTCAGTTCTATTTTTTTAAATTCACGCCTGAATTAGCAGCCCGAGGGGCAACGGACGACGTTAGTGCAAAGGTGCTGGCGGTGCACTGTTAGTCGTGCAAATAAAAGCTTCTTTCAACACTTCACAATGAACTTAGGATTCATGGGGAGGCGCTGTAATATGATTAGCTGATTAAATGGCGCTCCCCGTATTTACTGTTTTCATTTGCCGCCATAAATAAGGGGGAAGTTAGTGTCTCAAACCCCATTTTGGTACAATTTGTCTCTCTCTTTTTTTAAAAAAAAAACTTGCTTTTACGATGATAACACTCGGAACGCGATCATCTTAACAACCGACGCCCCAAAGTGTTGCTTTTTGTGGGCAATGGAAAGCTCCGACTAAAGTGCTTGTTTTTTTTTCCCCCCTCTCTCAAATGTTCGGTTAACGCGTGTAAATTGCATACAATATATTTAAAATCCACACTTAAAAAAGATGAGATCGCAAGTATCCGCTTTTTTTTTAACAACACGAATATTTTCTGTTGAACCTCGGCTTTTGCCGGATGAAGTTTCAGTGTGAAATGTGTAATATATATATATATATATATGATATATACATATATATATATATAAAGAAGCATGTGGAGTAATTGGAAATAACTTTGTAGAGAAAGACACAATAAGCCAGCTGGTATAAGAAAACGGAATACTATATTTTGATTTAGAAAGGTTTGTTGTTTTTTTTTACATATAGATAAACACGCAGTCGAAGAAAACATTGACAAATAAGCGCCCTACACGAACTCGGGAGATAATAGAGCTTCATAATTGCTGAAGATACTCAAAATAGCACTTTGCATAAAACGATACCGAACCAGATTTGTCTAAACTGGATATCTCCCCCCTCCCTCCTTCCCTCCCTCCCTCCTTCCCTCCCACTCTCCCATTTTTTTTCTTAAAGAACCTAGCACTTTTGTCAGACGTTTGACACAATATGCAAGAACACATAGTCTGTGGTAGAGGGGTAGATAGATAAAGAGATAAATAGATAGATAGCTTGATAGAAAGGAAGAAAAGGGGTGTGGGGGGGGGGGTGGGGGGCAAGAGGAGAAAAAAAGAGCAATATCATTATATATACAGGCATTTCTACACATATATTACAAACTGGGAGAATGATCGCGTCATTACTTTAGATATACATAATTCATATAAAAATTTGAAATAAAAAATAAAAATCTGTTACAGTCTCATAACTATTCTTTCACATAACCAGTACCCACACAGGCAGTAACAGAAGTGTAGAAAAACAAAAGGTGCTCACGAAAAATGATTGTCTGCGAAAACAGAGAGAGAGAGAGAGAGAGAGAGAGAGGAAGAGAAAGAGAGGAAGAGAGAAAGAGAGAGAGAGAGAGAGAGAGAAAAAAACGATTGCAGCTTGGTTTCGGGACTATCGAGAGAGCAACAAATGCGACGAAGATGGTGTCATTTCCCTCTTCGTTGCAGTTCCTTGTAAAAAATATTAACGTGGAGTATTATTTCCCCAGATACAAAATACATCATGCAAGTCGGGTCCCTCCATGGAAAGCGTTGGAATAAAGACGTGCTTGTTCCTAGCTTGCTTTGCTTGTTCGTTTTGAACAGTCACTTTCGCGTGCGTGTGTGTGTGGGGGGGTGGGGGTGGTTTGTTTTTTTTTCCTCCTCTTCTCCAATGTTTTTTGTTTTGTTTTGTTTTGTTTTCCTTTCCTCTTTTTCATTATCCATAAACGTCTTTAGTTTTCAGGTCCATTTCCCGTTGTGAACGTTTTAAGAGTTTTTTTTTGTTGTGTGGGTGTGTGTGTGTGTGTGATATATATATATATAATATATATATATATTGATGTATGTGTGTGTGTGTGTGTGTGCGTGTGTTTATATATATATATATATATAGATATCATACATCACATTCACTGTCGCTAGAGGTTACCGATAGGATGGACGTGGCTGTCTCGGCTCTCTCGGTCAGGCTCGATACGCTGGTGGTGGGACTGGCGGCTGTGGACGGCGACTCTGCCGAGCTGTGAGCAGGGCAACCCGGCTCCGACAGTGAGCACACCCCGCTCTGCCCTACCGCCTGATGCTGCAGCCTAAGCCGGGACACACACACACACACACACACAGAGAGAGAGGGAGAGAGAGAGAGAGAGAGAAAATAATAAATAAAGAGCGTAAGCAACGAATGTTCCCTCTCACACCCACCCACCACCCACCCCCTCCCCACCCAAAAAAAAAGCTTGAAAGAACACACCACCACCACCATCACCACCACCACCACAAAAAAATAAAGAGAAGAAAGAACACAGTGGCAAAGTTATTTTAAAGCCGTGTGTGTGTGTGTGTGTGTGAGAGAGACACCACACAGGCCACGCACTGACACGGTTGTGTTTGGATAAATCTGAACACGCACAACGCGACGAGTTTTTCTTTTCTTTTTTTTACCCCCCCCCCCCCCCCCCTCCCCTGTTCGCTTCTCGAACGCAATGACTTGGTGCTGAATGTAAATGTTGGGCACCGCGGCATTTTTTTTTTTTTAATTTGTTTTGCATCGCGGTTTGTTCGCGTTAATTTCGAGAGCTGTTTTCCAAACGCTGCAGCGAAGGGGTCGAGTGAAAAACTCCCTTCTTGTGACTTGGAAATGTAACGCGGACTTTGAAGCATCGCTGCTCCCCCCACCCCCGAAGCATTTTTTTTTTAACGCACGCCTTTTGCAAACCTTAAAACAAATGAAAAAGTTCTCGATGTGTTTCTCTGTCGAGGTGTAATTTTTTTTAAAAAAAAGCACTCAAAGCCATTTGGGCGAAGGTTGTTTCAGGATTATGCTCCGATCCGCTGTTGATTTGGGCTATAAGCTACAGTGGAGCAGTGTTAATATTTCTAATGCCAGCCTAGAAATGTTTTAGAAGGTCTGTGGAGGTTAGCAAGGCAAATCCAACGTGTTTATTTTGGATGAAGAGACATTGCCATCGCTTCCAGAGCAAGCAAGTGTATTGTGTTGGTTTGAATACCCGCCAAGTCCTCTTTTTCTGCCTTGAACTACATTTAAACGCGAGTGATTTTCTAGTAACTTTTTTTTTTTGGGGGGGGGGGGGGGGGTGGTGGGAGGACATGGAAAATAGGAATTATCGTTAAGTGTTGTGACTGTCAACAGTCAAAACTGGGAGAGCCCGGTGTGAGTTACCAAACGCCACACACCACATACTCTCTGCTCTATTATCATTGCCATTCAGTGAAGAATATATTTTAAACACATGCAGCAATGTTATGATAAGTCGAACTGCACAAATGCACCGTCCGCCTGATTCTCACTCAATATATTGCACCGTAATGTGTTTCAGAATCCTTTTTTTGCTTTAGCCGAGGCCACACAATCTGCCTCTGTGTCCAACTGACTTCAGTCGAAATTATCGCCTGCTCCTCAGACGTCGAAAAAAAAATCCCCATTACACGGTAGTTTCGTCTTGTTCCCCCAACGTTAATTAAATTACTGTGTCAAAGTAAAAGTATAAGGAATCGGGCGACCATTTAACGTTCGTGGCGAGCGACAATATTGGCATCAGTCAGACGCTTAAAATATGTTTCTGCTTTCTAAACACAGCAATTATTTGTGTTGGATTTTCTCCAACTATTAAAAACCACGTTATATTTCACCGCAGAGAAGTAACGTCTCCTTCAGCTGTTTAGAGTAACTATTAGAAGGTATTAACAGCCTGACTTTAACAACATTGCTCCCTTCGATCTGTTAATATTTCCCACCACGAACTCGGGAGCCTATTGCATTTATTGTTTGGTAAAATTGCCAATTGCTGTCCGTAGTTGCACTCGGCTATTAAAACCCGAGACTTTCCACTTGGTTTATCTGCAAACCCTCTTTTACAGCTGTGCACATTGTATTGTTTACTCGCGAACTCATACTTATCTCTGCTCAATGTCGGACCATTGCTTTCTATTCAATGGACTGTTTTTTTTAAAAAAAAGTTTCACTTTTCCCCCCAAAAAAAATTTAATGCGTGTGTGGTGTGTGGTGGTGGTGGTGGTGGTGGTGATACAATTCCACTCCAATTATCAACAAGACGAAAATGTGTGTTGATTGCAAACTTTACCAACTTGGAAAATGCATTCCCACCACCTTTCGTGTCATCGTTCGTGTCGTTATCACCGTTACCCCTTTATTTTATTTTATTTGTGTTGGGGCTTTGCTTTACTGACTTCACGCCGAACTCGTACGGATGAGAGCAGAGAGGCGTCTGTGCGGTTGGGGGGTTGGGGGTGGTGGGGGGTGGTGGGGGGTGAGGGGGGTCTGGAACATTGTTTTAAGAAAGTGCTCAACGATTGAACCGCCTGAAACGGGGAGGGAGTGGGTGAGTGAGTGAGTGAGTGAGTGAGTGAGTGAGTGAGTGAGTGGTGGCGTGGAAAGAAGAAACAAACCTCGAGTGGTGGGATAGAGGGAAGAAAACAACACACACGCGAGAGAGAGACACACACACACACACAACACGCAACGAGAGAGAGAGAGAGAGAGAGAGGGAGAGAGAGAGAGAGAGAGAGAGAGAGAGAGAAAAAAAAAGAAAAGTGACTGACCTGTTTTTGGCGGCTGCTGCCCTGTCTCTCTGCCTGCGGTTTTTAAACCAATTGCCCACTTGGGTGGGGGTCAGGCCGGTGGCTTGGGCCAGTTCCCTTTTCTTGGACGGGTTGGGGTAGGGGTCCTGCAAGTACCACTCCCGCAGCAAACTGCGCGTCCTCTCCTTGAAACAGTGCGTCTTCTGCTCGCCGTCCCAGATGGTGCGGGGCAGCGGGAACTTCTTGCGGACCCGGTACTTGTCGACCGGCCCCAGGGGACGTCCGCGCAACTTCTCGGCCTCCTGGTAGTGGGCTTCCAGCCACATCGCCTGCAGTTTGCCGTGCGACTCCTTGGTGAACTTGTGGTTCTCCAGGATGTGGTACAGGTCGCGGAAGTTGCCCGTGTGGAAAGCCACCACGGCTCGGGCTCGGAGGATGGACTCGTGCTTGTTGATGGCCTCGCAGGCGCCCGGCGCCACGGGTAAGGACCAGAGGAAGCGGCCCAAGCGCTCGATGTCCCCCGTCTCCTCCAGCGTCTCGCACACGCTGGCCACTTGCTCCGGGGTGAAGTTGATGGTCGGTAGCTGGAACATTGACGGCTCTTCCTGGGGCCGGGAGCTGGCCAGCAGGAGGAATGCGCGATCGGCCGAGTTGGGCAGGAAGGGCAGGGCGGCGCTGTACAGCTCCAGTTGGGAGCGGAACACCATGGACTTATCCCGGGATGATCCGCACCAGGGGAAGAAGAAGAAGAAGAAGAAGAAGAAGAAAAAAAAAATCCCAACACGCACACACTCACTCACTCACTCACTCACTCACTCACTGACTGACTGACTTACTTACGCGCACACACACACACACACACACACACACACACACGCGCACACACTCACACGCGTGCACATACACATACACATACACGCACATACACACGCACACACACAAAAACGTGTCAGATGCAACGAAATCGACTCATGTCACCCACTGCCTCATATTATATCCCCCCCCCCCTCCCCCTCCCCCTCCCCCCCCCACCTCCCAAAAAAAAAATAACTGTGTGGAGAGCTGTATTTTTTTTTCATCGCTTTTTCTATTGGTCTCGACGGTGTGGCGGTGGCGTTACCATGGACTCGCCGTCAATCACTGTCAGCTGTGCCAATCCACCGGCACAACGTAAAGGCTTTCACCACTCCGGTCCCCCGGATAGGGGTTATCTGGAATAAATCTCAACACAAC
>NW_024704744.1:94399358-94641858 GCF_018977255.1 Callorhinchus milii | reverse complement strand
ATAATGGTAATCTGGTCGCTCACAAAATATACAATCAATTCAGTTTACAGTGTATTCTGTGAAGCGCTTTGAGACGTCTCGAAGACGTGATAAGTCGCTATGTCAAATGCAAAGATTATTATGACAATCATTAAAAAATAGGCAGATTCTTGATAGCAATTTGAATTTGTACAGTGAGCTTCACACGTCAAGGGGGTAAACGTCAAGGAACGCTCGAGAAAGAAGAATATTAAAAGTTATGGGGAAGCGAGCGGGAGATTGAGGTTAGGGCAAAGTGGTCCGCGCAGAGAACAACAGCAGCGCAGACCTGATGGGCCAAATGGTGCGTTGCTGCGCTGTGACCTTCCATGGTTCTAAGTGCTCTATTCTCCTCGAAGCCAAAGGCCCGTGGGAGTGTGATTGCCATCTGTGGAATGCACACAGACGGGCCTGAGAACGATACGCTGGGCTCACAGATTGGTTTCCGGTATTGTTTTCCTGCAGGGCTCCATTGAGAAAATTCAGGGTTTTGTTTCTGTGTTTGCTGGGACGCTTTAAGCCCTGATGGTTCTCCCTCGGGCTCTCAGGCGAGTCGTGCGTACGTGTGTGTTATGTTTGTGCGGCTATATATATGTGCGTGTCTGTGCGTGTGAGAGTTGGGGGGTGGGGGGGGGGGGAGGAGAAGTGAATCACAAGTCTATTGCACTCGCACTCCATGGTACACTGCAGTACGGGTTTACGCTCTACGCGTAGCTTCTTGTTTTCCTCTATCGCTCTATCCTCTATCCCTCCAACTTGCCCCTTTCGTCCCCATCTTCGGATCACGTCACCTGAAGACCTTCCTTTTCGATCGTGCCTTGCGTGAGGGGCGCTATATAGTTGCACGTTGCCGATGTTGTTTTAACGCAGGGTGAGCTCATAGTAGGGACTGAACGGCGAGTGTCACAGAAGTGCTCGCGTCAAGTGAATCCGGCAGCTGTAACAACCGATCTCTGGACACTAATCGCAGTCCAATGAAGACGGCTTTGGGGAAGGTCCCAGAGCGTCAGGTAAGATACATCCAGGTCCCACCAATAACTACTGTCGTTAAGTGCAGTGAATTCTCTCTATCTGCGGCTCTTAGGCCTCTCTGCCGCGCCTCCTCCTACGTGACCGCAGCGAAATCTTATCTTTTCCAGAATCCTTTCGCGAACGTTAGCAGAAGAAGATTCCACGCCCCCCACTCCCATACCCCCCACATCCCCGCCCGCCCCCCCCCCCCCCCGTCAATATTATCACGAGGGAATGAGTAAGGTCAGAACACAGGTCGAATCGTCCGAAACTGCACGTCCGTTCACAAAGGTTTCTGTCATTGTAGGAAGAAGGAAAAAGCCGCGGTGATAAGAGTTTGGTTGTGGATCCTATGGGTCTAATCACACTCGAGCCTCTGACAGTGACAGCTCTTCATTAACACTGGTGCCAGACAGAGGCTTCCCATTCCAGCTCAGAAGCCACTGCAGACAGACAACCTCCCTTTGTTGTCCTTTGTAGCCGTGTGTTGTCGAAACGCTTTGGCAATTTCACTGAACACATACAGCAGCTCTACTTGCGAGTCTCTGGTAACGTCTAATTCTGTCTCAGTCCAGGGACGATGAAACACACTGTGGGACAACTTATTGTCCCGCGAACATGACCGTGACTCCCTTCTGTCCCTGTCTTTTGGACGTTATACTATATCGCACATCGTAATTCTTACCCCAGTCTTTCAAACGAAACGTAGGAAATTCAAGGATTATTATTTTTAATACAGTGTCAGTTTAGATTGTGAATTATTGCTTTTCCTGGTTGCAAGGTGGATGGTTTCGCCTGCAAAATATATATAGTCAAATGCAACGGATGATGATGATGATGATTATTATTATTATTACGGTAAGATCTAAGACACAACCAGGAGCCGGTGGAGGAGGTAGGGCGGCTGTGGAGTTCACTTTAGCTGACTCTCTTCCGCACAGGACCTCAAGCGCTCTGTGAGCTGCTGGGTGTGGTGCCCGGAGATGATTTGTTTGTTATGTAAATGTGGAGGCAGGTCACCCCAGCCTGCACTTTCCACTTCGTAAATAAGCCACGGCTCACTCACCGGAGCAGTCACTTCAAACGACGTCAGACGTTAGGTAACTGACACTGAGCCCAGTCTCAGTTTCCTGCCCCAGATGATGGGTGGGTGGTGCGGTTGGCGGTGGGGGGGGGGGGGGGGTGGAAGCAGCTCCAGACACTTACCTCTTGCGACATTGATCTGGGTGGAAAAAGCTTTGACTAATTCATTAAGAGTTTATATTTAGTTCCAATTCCTCGGCGATAGATGAGGAGGGAGTCGTGGAGGAGGGGTGGGTAATGTTTAGAAACTGAACGCCTCCACCTGGTTGACGGGTAAACTCATCATCATCGCCCACACTCCCCCCCCCCCCCCCCCCACCCCCACCGGACCAAATTCAAGCTGAATGATTCGGGGAAGCCATTCAGATTCTCTCTTTGTCTCTCTTTGTGTTTGATTTGTTTAGGTATTTACTCACCAGACACGTTTCGTGAAGGGCACTGAGGGCATAAGGTGTGATAACATGCGTTATTTTTAATTTCTCCTGCTACCTGGCCATCTCTGGCTGCTTGATATCTATATGCAGTATTATATATATATATACATATATGTATAAGAGATTTAAACTGGGAGATAAAAGCTACGAAATCTGCTGATGTTTAAGGAGAGCTTCGCAGATAATCATTGACAAATGCAGTGACTGTTTTAATTAAGGCTTACAACATACAAGCTACTTCGGTGAGCGAGCAGTAAATGTGTGGACAAGGCTCCCTCGGAAGCAGAAACTGTTGTTTGCTTCAAGAACGATTTAGATAGATTCCTGTTGGGAAATAATGTCTCGGGATATTGACATGTTCGGGACACGACATGTCAAGGGACTGCCAGGATGGTGTAAGGCAAACCGGATGGACCTTTGACGTTTTCGCCCGAGCAAGTTCTTATGTACGACAATAATATATTATATATGTAATAATGCCCAAACAAGCCAATGTATGGGCAATACGGCTGTAAATCGGCTCACTCTCCAGAGAGCTACTCTGGGACGAGTTGCATTGTGGAGGTGCCATCTTTCAGATGAGACATTAAGCCACCTGTCAACCTGTCTTTCAGGCAGATGATAAAGATCCGATTCTAAAACATTTCCTCGCTGGGGTTCCAGCCAACAATCCGCCAGATAATTCAATCATTCAACTCTTGGCTATTCTTGGGACCGTGCCGTATGCAAAACGGTTGCTACGTTTGTCCACAAAGAAATTAACTGCACTTAACGCTAATTAGTGTGATAAAGTGAAACCTTTGGACAAGTTTCCTTACTCTACACACACACACACGCACACACACCTCTGTTTACCGAGGAGGAGGTAGGAACCCAGTTGTTAATCAATGGTAGATCGCTTTCCGGGAGTAATAAATAATCCCTTCTGAAAAAAATCCCTTCTAATAATTTGGTCACTCAACCCACGACTGTTTGTGGGGACGCTGCTGTGAGCAATTGGCTCCTGCGTTTCGCCCACAAAATATAGAGTCAATTCACTTTACAGTATATTCTGCGAAGCGCTTTGAGACATCTCGAAGACGGGATTAGGCCCTATATCAAATTCAAAGGTAGTTATATATTATTAAAATGCAAATTCTTTCCAGAGTCACCGAGCCATTCAGGATCATCCGAGTGATGTTTTCTACTCTTTCCCCGGCTTCTGTTCTCTGTGTCTCTCTTACTCTTTCTTTCTCTGTAGCTTAGTGTTTAGAGCCCTCACCTCGCAAGCAAGAGGACCTGGGTTTGATTCCCGGCAGGGCGAAATGTTGGGCAAGTTTCCTTGCTCTTGATAGGCCTCTGTTCACCTAGGACTAAGTAAGAGCCCTGCGCGGTCTTGCTTCCCCCCTACCTCTGCGACCTCCTAACGTCCTACCATCATGTTCACTCCCTCCGCTCAGCGGGCACTGGCCCGCTTCACGTCCCCCGCCTCGCTCGCCCCACTATTGGCGGGTGGGTCTTCAGCCACTCTGCCCCTACTCTCTAGAACTCCATCCCTCAGTCCCTCCGCCTCGCCCCCACCTTCAAGACCTGTATGTGTGTCTCGCTGTTTGACATCGCAATTCAGTCCTACTTGTCCTGAAATTTCCTCCAGCATAAATTTGCCCTGGAATCTGTTGTAGCAAATCCCACACAGTTGCTCGGAGCACAACCTGATTTCTCCTTTGAAGAATCAAGTGGATAAAGGAAAACTTCCAATCAAGCGGAGAGACAGATGAGTTCAGGACACAATTCCCCCGAGGTCAGTCGAGAGACTTGGACGAAATAAAATGAAACACATTGTCTTGGTATTGTTTTGTAGCACCTCAGAGGTTCAGAGTTGGAGTTATCGCACACAGTCCCTCCGAGCGTTTTAAGAATTGCAGTGGGTCTTTTTTTTTTCCTCTTTGGAAAGCTCCCACCTCTACTCGATTCGCCTGCAAGATTAAACTTGACAACTCAGCCTTTCTGTGTTTCCCCCCTAACAGTCATCGCTGACCACAAATGGGACTCCTGTTGAAGTCCGAACTCCTGGAGAGCTGAGGAAATGGCTTGGAGTACATTCTTTGAATGAACCGTTTTCGCTTTAATAGCTTTAGTAGCTGCTGTAGATGATCCCGAGAAGCCAAACCAGAGTGTGAGTGCGGTCGGGATCACAGCCGTTCCAGACCGTGTTGGTTACCCATCGCTGTTGCCGAGGTCACTTAACTGATTTCTTAATAACAAACGGGAAATTGTCGAATTTCTACAACGTCATACTTACTGATGATTGCCCGGACCTGTTGGATGAAGCTCTAAAAAGTCTGGTAAAAAGACACTGTGCGTGCTCCCTGGAGCATTAATGCAATCCCTCTGCCTTATCACGTCAACCTGCCCCTTCCTCCGCTCAGCGGGCTCCGGCCTGCTCCGTGCTCCCCGCCCGGCCCGCCCCACCCCACCCCACCCTTTGGAACTCCATCCCATAGTGCCTTCGCCTCGCCCCCTCCCTTGCCTCCTTCAAGGCACGACTCAAGACCCTCGTCTTCGAGCGCGCCTTCGGTCACCCTCCTACCACTACCCTCCCCGCCCTCCACCCCCTCCTGATCCCCAGTCCCGGCTCGGGTCCAAATCCCTGGCTGTCCAGCGCCTTGGGACATCCTCCCGTCGTGAAAGGCGCGAGACAAATATAACCTGTTGTGGTTGTTAGCACAATGCTCCAATCTGGGGCTTGAACCCACAACCCTTTGACCAACGGGCGGGCGAGCCAAGCTGACACCTGCGGGTTACAGACATTATCTAATGTGACGTCGTGACCGGAAATAGAGCGGAGATCCTAAGACTTTACCAACATGGCCCCTTGTGATACATTCGAAACAATGCACGAGTCATTAAACCATTGTACTGCCTTCACGCTCAGGTGAAGGCAACTTTGCGAAGCGTTCTGTGAGGTTATCCTACTTGGAGGGGCGTCGTACAAATGAGCAACAACTCGTTGTTGTTGTTGTTGTTGCTGCTGATGATGATGATGACATTAAAGATCCCACGGACAGGATTTGAAAATAGAAAAGCGTTTCCCCTGGTGTCTTGGCCAACTATCCCCCAGATACACCTCCTGACTGTTTGCGGGCATCGCTGAGTGCAAAACGGCTGCATTTGTTTGCCACACAAACAAACACGTACAGTCTTCTCAGGCGGAGATCACTGAATAGCGAGTCTGCCGCCCATCACAGTAGGAGATCATTTCCTGCCTCCCATTTGCTGTCGTGTTAAAACTAACGTATTGCGGTGTTGCCTCGACTAACAACGTTTGGAAAGCAAAACCGAATCAGCGATGGAATAAACCGAATGGGCTCTTTCACTGACGGACGTCGCTCATGTCAATTCCTGACGGATTCCTCTCTTCCCCCGACCCCACCTCCTCCCTCTCTCGTCCTTTCCCGTTGATTAAAGCGCTCGCTCGCTCGCTCGCTCGCTCACAAGCACACAGACGCAGTACCTCGCGCTGGCCAGATGTGCTCTGTGACCCACCAATGTCGCAAAGACATTCTGGAACGTTCTCAGAAATGACCAAAACCGCACATGAAAGCAGGAAGGCGGGTGGGGGGGGGTGGGGGTGGGGGGGGGGAGAGGCTTAAGACACTCCATTCTTTGCCTGAATCTGACTGACAGACAGACGGACAGAGAGACAGACAGACAGCTCGTTCGCTGCCTGTGTCTACCTGAGACCGAGAGTGAAAAATGAGACGATAAAATTATTGCTGGTTTCAGCTGAGCTGTCGCCTGTGGGGAGCACCGGGCGCCTCTAATTTATATTTATATTTATGCGGTTAATCTATTAATTTAGATGATGGTGCTTATGGGGATGGCGGGGGGGGGGCGGGGGGTGGCGGCGGCGGGTGGGGGGGGGGGGGGGGTGGGGGTTGGTGAGGGAGAGAGGGGGAGGGTGGGGGGGGAGGAAAATGAGATCCTTTTATTAGTCTCTGCAGTGCTCATAAATAATCATGACCTTCTTGTTGAAATCAAATGCTACGTGTCAGCAGTAAGAGGCTCCGCAGGCAAAGCAGTTTTATGGTACACGCCGTGAGATGGAGAGTCTCTCGCCCGTCTGCGTTTTATTTGAAAAGAACATTTTTTCTTCCCTTCCTCGGCCCCCCCACCCCCACCACTCCCCGCCTCCCATCCCCATGGGGTGTGCTTGGCGGAGATTTCCCCTCCGATTTCCCCACTCTCCCCCACGGAGCCCTATAAACAGCTCCTGTTTGACAAGTGTCTCACAGAGAATGGGACGACCTGAACTGAGCTGTCGGAACACAGGGAGAGGAAGAGGCCATTCGGCCCAGCAGGCTAGCTCCGCCGGTTTATCTTTGATCCGTAGCCCTTAAGATCAAGTGTCACGCGCACAAAAGAAAAATATCATTTAGTTTGAAAGGGTAGCCTCATTCCTTAGGGAAGTGACTGTAAAATAATGATTAGGGAAGAATCGGAGGAAAGCCAATACCACGAACCTCACAAGATCACGAGAAGGGCCCTCGGCTCACCTGATCGCTTCCTTCCGTAACATCACAGGGTCAAGCTGCTTTTCGAATGAGCCCAGTCTCCTAAAAGTGGACTGAAAAGCTCAATAATTGTCACTTTAGTCTATAAAATCACAGGTTGCTGAGAAGTCCTGTAGCTCAGTGGTTACAGCACTCGCTTTGTAAGTGAGAGGCCTGAGTTCAATTCCGGGCAGAGGGCCAAACCTTGGGCAAGTTTCCTTACTCCACACAGAGCCTAATAATAATCCCTCCAAAACCAAAAACAATAATAAATTGGTCATTTTCAATCCACGACTGTTTGTGGGACATCGCTGAGCGCAATTGGCTGCCGCGTTCGCCCACAAATACACAGTCAGTTCACTTTACAGTGTGTTCTGTGAAGCGCTTTGGGACGTCCTCCCGACGTGAAAAGCGCTATATCAAATGCAAGGATTATTATTATTATTATTATTATAAGTCCGAACAATTCCGCTGTGATGGTGTCACGGAGATCCATAGTTAACCTCGAATGGCATCACTGCCATCTGCGGCAAACTATATTTGGCAGATTCGTGACTCGGTCCTTTACACCGGGCGGCTAACGCTCACTGGTGCAGGGCCGGTACAGAATACACACTCAACTTCATCGTAGGGTTTGATGGCTTCACGCAGAAATACTGCCACGGAATTTGTGACGTCTATCTCCGTCACCGGACGGGTCAAACGGTTTAACATTTCATTCGATGGTAAACCCCACCAGCACCGCGGTCATCCGGCCTGGGTTAGGGCCTTCAATTCGAGTGTGTGTGGGGCTCGAACCCGCAAGATGCCAACGCTGTGGTGGTGGGAGTGCCACCAAATGAGCCAAATTTACACCACACAATCTCTGAACCCTCAATCCCCCAATACGCTGCACACCCAGTCACCAACGCACTGCACACCCAGTCACCAACGCACTGCACACCCAGTCACCAACGCACTGCACACCCAGTCACCAACACACTGCACACCCAGTCACCAACGCACTGCACACCCAGTCACCAACGCACTGCACACCCAGTCACCACGCACTGCACACCCAGTCACCAACGCACTGCACACCCAGTCACCAACACACTGCACACCCAGTCACCAACGCGCTGCACACCCAGTCACCAACACGCTGCACACCCAGTCACCAACACACTGCACACCCAGTCACCAACGCACTGCACACCCAGTCACCCACACACTGCACACCCAGTCACCCACACACTGCACACCCAGTCACCAACACACTGCACACCCAGTCACCAACGCGCTGCACACCCAGTCACCCACACACTGCACACCCAGTCACCCACACACTGCACACCCAGTCACCCACACACTGCACACCCAGTCACCAACGCACTGCACACCCAGTCACCAACGCACTGCACACCCAGTCACCAACGCACTGCACACCCAGTCACCAACGCACTGCACACCCAGTCACCAACGCACTGCACACCCAGTCACCAACGCACTGCACACCCAGTCACCAACGCACTGCACACCCAGTCACCAACGCACTGCACACCCAGTCACCAACGCACTGCACACCCAGTCACCAACGCACTGCACACCCAGTCACCAACGCACTGCACACCCAGTCACCAACACACTGCACACCCAGTCACCAACACACTGCACACCCAGTCACCAACACACTGCACACCCAGTCACCCACTCACTGCACACCCAGTCACCAACACACTGCACACCCAGTCACCAACGCACTGCACACCCAGTCACCAACGCACTGCACACCCAGTCACCCACTCACTGCACACCCAGTCACCAACACACTGCACACCCAGTCACCAACGCACTGCACACCCAGTCACCAACACACTGCACACCCAGGCACCAACACACTGCACACCCAGTCACCAACGCACTGCACACCCAGTCACCAACGCACTGCACACCCAGTCACCAACGCACTGCACACCCAGTCACCAACGCACTGCACACCCAGTCACCAACACACTGCACACCCAGTCACCAACGCACTGCACACCCAGTCACCAACACACTGCACACCCAGTCACCAACGCACTGCACACCCAGTCACCAACACACTGCACACCCAGTCACCAACACACTGCACACCCAGTCACCAACGCACTGCACACCCAGTCACCAACGCACTGCACACCCAGTCACCCACACACTGCACACCCAGTCACCAACGCGCTGCACACCCAGTCACCAACGCACTGCACACCCAGTCACCAACACACTGCACACCCAGTTCCCTCAGAACACTGAGCACTGTTGTTCTTTGCCACAGACTTCACAATTTGACTTTAAGAATGCGCACAAGGGACATAGTGAATTGAAATGGTTGCTTTTAGTGGAGGTTACACACACACCACACACACACACCACACACCACATACACACACCGCACATACACCACACACACACACACACCACGCGCACACCACACACACACCACACACCACATACACACACCGCACATACACCACACACACACACCACGCGCACACCACACACACACCACGCGCACACACCACACACCACGCGCACACCACACACACACACCACACGCACACCACACACACACACACCACGCGCACACCACACACACACACACACACCACGCGCACACCACACACACACACCACACACCACACACACCACACACACACCACGCGCAAACCACACACACCACACACACACACCACACACACGCGCGCAGTGGAAGTTGAACGCCAGCCCTTGGCTCTGCGCTGCTGAACTTCCTTCGCAAAGCCTGAGGGGTCTGCTTTGAGGATTTGCTTTGGCTGGCTGACTGGAATCTTTTTTTATGAATAAAGACAAGACAGGTGTGTTTACACATCCCCAGACAGCGGCAATCGCTCCTTTACTCAGGTCCCAACGGGGCTATGTTCCCTGTCACACGCGATGGCCATGTGATACAGAATTCTACGCGTGTCAGTTGCCAAATTGAATCAGTCGCACGCTGGATGGGGTGTACCACACGGCGGGCCCTGAGGGTGTTGGGGCCTGCGGCATAGTGGAGAGCTGTAGCTCAGTGGTTAGAGCGCTCGCCTGGCAAGCGAGAGACCTGGGTACGATTCCCGAGCAGGGCAAGACCTCGGCCAAGTTTCCTTACTCCACACGCCTTTGGTTCCCAGCAGCAAGTAGGAACCCGGTTGTTAGTCGATTGGCCGATCGCTTTTCTCGGGACAATATCGAAACAAAGAATAATAATCGGTCACTCATTCCACGACCGTTTGCGGGGACGCTGCTGCGTGCAAATTGGCTGCCGCGTTTCGCCCACAAATATATACAGTCAATTCGCTTTGAGACGTCTCGAAGACGTAATAAGGCGCTATGGCAAACGCAGGGGTTATTATTATTACATATTCGGAGGCTCAGCTCTGCTCAAAGCCTTTCTCCATTTGAGCCACAGTGGGAAGCTGGGATTTAACGTTCTAAAGAGCTCGTTTTCGAGACGTCTCAAAGCGCTTCACGGAATATACCGTAAAGTGGACTGACTGACTTGTGTATTTTGCGGGTGAAACGTGGCAGCCAATTGCGCGCAGCAGCGTCCCCACAAACAGTTGTGGATTGAGCGACCAAATTATTATTATTATTATTTTAATTACATCTGTTACTCGTAAACGTCTGAGCTCTAACTTGTGCTGTTTCTCAGTGGGATTCAATTCTCAAGTTATCAAAGAAGTTAACACTGTTATAGCTTTAGTATCTCAAAGTACTTTGTCATAGTCATCGTTAGGTGCAGTCACACTCTCTTTTGTGGGCAATTGCGACAGCCACTTCGCTCCATACTGGTCGTGAAGCGAACGATCTAAGTTATCTGATGGATTGTTAGCCAGAGCCTGCGAGAAACTCTCTTCTCTTTCAGGGAACGTTATTGGATCCAGAACAGAACAGAACAGAACAGAACAGAAGAGAAAAATGACCTCGATTTTAACGTCTCATCTGAAGAGCAGACAATGCAGTGCTTTTCGTAGCATCGCACTGGATTCAACCTCGACTGTGAGCTCAACATCTCAACTTGGGGCTTGAACTTGCAATCTCAAACCAAGCAGCGAGAATGCCTACCAAGTGAGCCGGATTTTCACTGCACACCCAGTCCCCAACGCACTACACACCCAGTCCCTAACACACTACACACCCAGTCCCCAACGCACTACACATCCAGTCCCCAACGCACTACACACCCAGTCCCCAACACACTACACACCCAGTCCCCAACACACTACACACCCAGTCCCCAACACACTACACACCCTGTCCCTAACACACTACACACCCAGTCCCCAATGCACTACACACCCAGTCCCCAATGCACTACACACCCAGTCCCCAACGCACCACACACCCAGTCCCCAACACACTACACACCCAGTCCCTTACACACTACACACCCAGTCCCCAACGCACTACACACCCAGTCCCCAATGCACTACACACCCAGTCCCCAACCCACTACACACCCAGTCCCCAACGCACTACACACCCAGTCCCCAACGCACTACACACCCAGTCCCCAACGCACTACACACCCAGTCCCCAACGCACTACACACCCAGTCCCCAACGCACTACACACCCAGTCCCTAACACACTACACACCCAGTCCCCAATGCACTACACACCCAGTCCCCAATGCACTACACACCCAGTCCCCAATGCACTACACACCCAGTCCCCAATGCACTACACACCCAGTCCCCAACGCACTACACACCCAGTCCCTAACACACTACACACCCAGTCCCCAATGCACTACACACCCAGTCCCTAACACACTACACACCCAGTCCCCAATGCACTACACACCCAGTCCCCAACACACTACACACCCAGTCCCCAATGCACTACACACCCAGTCCCCAACGCACTACACACCCAGTCCCCAATGCACTACACACCCAGTCCCCAACGCACTACACAATCACTCCCTGGTTGTGTAGTGTGTCGTGTACCAGCCTCTCGGTTCTGAGGAAGGAACCTGATCCGAACGATGCAACAAAATACGTCTAGAAGATGTGAAAAGCGCGACATCAAATGCAAGGATTATTATTATTATTATAATACAAACTTATGTTTATATTGCATCATTCATATCAGAAAGATGCCCCATGGCACTTAACAGTCTTGGCTCAGGACCCGAGCTAGGGTTTGGCAGCGTAGTGGGTGGAGAGGGAAAAGATAACCTACAAAAAGACAGTCACTACGCTTGACAATAATTACATGTTTTGAGGTGTTTCAACGTTATAAGGTACCACCAAAATTCAAGTTTATTCTTGAAGCGTAATACTTTATCTAACCAACCTCCTGTAGCTCGGAACATCCGGAAAAATAAACTCCCGGCTTAACCGGGAGTGTAATGTGCGGCTGTGGGTATCGTATGGACCAGCTTGTAGAAGCGGGTGTGTAAATGGGTGTGTAACACTGCCCTCGACTGCCAGTGCCCTGTTTACATTGCGAGGCAGATCCAAATACACTGCAGCAACACACGTACAATTGGATTCCACCCAAGCCGCCAATCTCCTCGTGTTGCGTTGATTCCCATATCGACTTGCCCGCTCCCTACTCAGCAGGCGCCTGCTTCTCATCCCCCCGCCCAGCCCGGCCCACCATCGGCGGTCGGGCCTTCAGCCTCTCTGCCCCCCCAACTCTTTGGAACTCCATCCCACAGTCCGTTCGCCTCACTCCCTCCCGCGCCTCTTTCAAGGCACGTCTCGAGCCCCTCCTCTTCGACCGCACCTTCGGTCACCTTCCTACCCCACCCTTCCTGCCCTCCACCCCTCCTGATCCCAAACTTCTGCTTGGGACCAAATCCCTGACTGTCCAGCGCCTTGGGTCATCCTCCCGGTGTGAAGGCGCTGTACAAATGTAATTTGTTGTGGTTGTTGCTGTCGTGTTCAAACCCCTTCAATCCCTGGCACCCCCCTACCTCTCTCTCCGACCTCCTCACTCCCCAATCCACCCCCCCTGCACCTCCGCTCGACTGGCATCGGCCTCCTGCTGGTCCCTCACACCTTCCACCCCACCATCGGAGCTCGCGCTTTCAGCCATTACGCCCCGAAACTCTGAAACACTCTCCCTCAATCCCTCCGCTTTGGCCCCTTCTCTCCCCTCTTTCAAGTCCCACCTGAAGACTTTCTTCTTTGACCGTACTTAAGGCCACCTCCCCCCGCCCCACCCCTCCGGCTCGGAGTCAGGCTCCGCCACTGTTAAGCGCTCTGAAACACTGCCCTGCATGGAGGGCTCTATGTAAGAGTGAGTTGTTGTTGTTGATTTACAAATCCGGCTCATTTGAACCACACGCTCAGCATCCTTGCTAAGGGATTAGTTTCAAAGGACCACTGGTCTGACAGTGATGCAAAATCTCAGCCTGTTCTTCGAACGAGTGGACTGTCAGGCCTGCGACGTTCATTTCCATTAGGCCAGTCGCGGAATCTCAACTCCGAGACAACGGAAGAAAAATAATAACACTAATAATTTGGTCACTCAATCCACGACCGTTTGTGGGGACGCCGCTGTGCGCAATCGGCTGCCGCGTTTCGCCCACAAAATATACAGTCAATTCACTTTACAGTATATTCTGTGAAGCGCTTTGAGATGTCTCGAAGACCTGATAAGGCGCTGTATCAAATGCGAGGATTACTATTATATATTATAATGGGAGATCGGTTACCCGAACAACTGATAGGGTCATGTTTGCTGCTGAGAAATTTATATTCGTTGTCAGAAAACTTGTACTAGTAGAGATATTTGCTGAGGGCTCTTTAGCTTATACCTGCAGTTTAATTCCACCCCCAATGTCTTTGACACAATGATCGCAATTAAATGAAATCCTGATTCCAAAGCCCATTTAGGGAATTAAAACAACATACAACAAGAAACTGACTATATGTGCTCAGTCTCTTGCAGTTTTTTTTTCTCCGGTAAGCCAGCGGATCAAGGACTTTGAGAACATCCTCCCGACATGAAAAGCGCTATATGAATATAAATTGTATTGCAGAGATCAGAAGGTGGAGCAGTGAGCTGTTGTGTGGAACCCACTCTGAGATCCAGTGCATTGCGACTTTAATCAGTTTAAATCCTTTTGACGTTGCCTGAAATTGGATATTTGTGCTAAAAATGTCCCGGTGTCCCGACTAACAATCTTACGGATAAATGGGCCTTTCATCTCATGGCTGGGGAGAGTTATCTCCGGATAAATTGAACTTGCACCTCACGGTTTGCTAACCGCGAAATGAATGCTTCGCCTACAAATAAATTTGCAGTCACTGTTACGATGGACAGTGATGACATTCGGCCGTCGCCGGACTCCACGGAAAATTTACGGGGCCTTTTTGCCCGATGTAGGGAAGCCGTGAATAGCCCTCCCTGCTTGTCGGTGGCATTCCCTCGGCTTCTTTTGCTGGACAGCCAGGAAAAATCAAGGAAAGGAATAGTATTGAATTCCGGTGCTGGCGAGATCCCAAGAGCAGGGCGGCGCACGCATGAAGTGGCGAGCACCGTGGTTAGGAGGGAGGGGTGGGGGGGAGGGAGGTGGGGGGAGGAAGGCCACAAATGGCTCTTGTGGGTTAGCTCTCGCGTTTCCCTTAATAGCCAATGACAGTGCTAACTTGCCATTGCCCCCGCGATTTATTCTAGGAGTGAGGATAACACGCTGCGGCCAGCAACGCCTCCGCCACATCCTTGGCGTCGAACCCCATATGGAAAGGTATTCTTTTCGGGTTAAAAATGACCTGCCCGGAGCTTAAACAGGCAAAAAAAATGTGACGATATTTTAATTATAAATAGAAGCTGAAAGCGATTCGATCTGTAGGTGTCAGGAGCCCCTGGCACTTTCCCCAGATCTCCTCCTGCTGCCCACTCGCCTTACAGTTTTACTCTATTTATTATACAGGTTCGTGGGACGCTGCTCACACAAATTAGCTGAGACGTAATATTTGTTTTGTTTCTGAATGTTTGCCGACATCATATTCATTTTGCTTCGAACGTTCTGTGAAGCGCTTCTATGTGAGATGCGCCGCGTGAATAAGAAATGACTACATTCCTCGAATCTGTTGTAGCGCCTGTGATATTGGGAGCTTAGCGGTTCGATTTTTCCGGGCAGGGCGAAAGCTTAGGCAAGTTTCCTTACTCCGCCACGCTTCTGTTCACCCAGCAGTAAGTAGGAACCCGCTTGTTATTCGATTGGCGGATGCCTTTCCCCGGGGGTAATAATCCTTTTCGAAAAATATAAATCAATACATAATAATAATTCGGTCACTCTACCTACGACAATTTGGGGGACGCTGCTGTGCGCAATTGGCTGCCACATTTCGCTCACAAAATATCCAGTCAGTTCGCTTTACAGTATATTCTGTGAAGCGCTTTGAGACGTCTCGCAATCAATCGCAAGTGTTGAAACGTGGGTAATGGGTAATTGTGGTCAAGTGTAATGGCTGTATTTTGAAGGCAAATGCAACAGTCAATTTGTGCACAGCTCTGTCCCACAAATAGCCATGAGGTGAAAACTGATATGAATTTATCACACAAATTACTGACCAGGGCACCAGGAGAAACTGGCTTTTCTTTTTAAATAGTGCCTTGGAATCCTTACCATCCACCTGAATGGACAGATGGGACCTCGGTTTAAAATGTCTTTGCCAAAAAGAAGGGTACAAAAGATTTTGCGAGAGATTTTGGGTTCTGTTGCCAGTGGAAGGCTGTTATCACAACATTCCCATCTCCAGCTGTCCTCCCTTTTGTTTAAACAACTTTCGATAAAGTTACTTGATTTTTTTTTCCCCCCATCTCCCGCTGCATAGCCCTTCACCCACAAAGAATCTGTCAACGTTTCTGATAGCGAATTAATATGGAAGTTACACATGTCGCGTCACCCCCCCTCCGCCCCCCGCCCCCCCCATCTCCACCCCTCAGGCCTCAGGAGGCCAAATGCCAGGCTGAAATACTGCACGGGCATTAACCCTTTCAGGGAATCCAACCTCGACAGTTACTTGAGCCACGCAGATGTTCATTCCCATCACACAAGGTTCGATTTAACTCATTTGGTTAGCACGCCGGCTAGTATGTCAGAAGGTTGTGGGTTCACCACAGTATCGTCAATAGCCTCCCTTGCCTCCTCCAAAAGCTGTCTCAAGAGCCTCCTCTTCGACCGTGCCTTCGGTCTCCTACCCTTTACCCTCCCCGCCCTCCACCCCCTCCTTGATACCAACCACCAGCCTCGGGTGCGAATCCCTGACTGTCCAGCACTTTGGGATGTCGTGAAAGGCGCTGTGAAAATGTAATTTGTTGGTTGACATCCTTTGGATGAGATGGTAGATTGGGGCTCAGCTGGACGTTAATGATCCTGCGATATTACTGTATTTGAAAAGGGAAGGAAGTTTCTCCCAGTGCCCTGGCCAACAATCCTCCATGAAAATTGATCAGTCACTTCATGATTGTATCTGGCACCTTGCTGCGTAGAAACGGGCTGTTGTGTTTCCCTACAAATGCACAGGCACTACACTTGCTAGCACTTAGCTGCAAAACCCTTTGCAAAATCTAAGCACGAGGTCAAACAATGCATTATTATTATTATTAAGATTCACAGGTGATCACAACATCTGAATCAAAAAGGAAATTAAAATCACAAAGGCACTCAAAGGCATCTCTCCACCGTTGAACAGGGACAACTTTCATCTGGAGATCACAGACTATTCTAATTGTGTTGATCCCTAAAGGATAGCAGCAAAATTAGTCATAAAATACAAATCCAGTGGGTTCTTTCCTTATGATTGTAATAGACTAAGTATAGTTTTCTTCCCCCCCCAACCCCTCGAATTTGCTTAAAATATTCCACGATGAGCTTTGCTAACTGGTTCTCTTTTCCCCCGCAAGTGTGGTGTGGCTGTCAAAGCTGTGAGCCTCAACAGGGAACCTCAGCATTCGAAGACAAGTGCGTGGATCTTGATATCCGTCCAGGGATAGGGAGCCAGTGGAGCCTGGCGAGAGCTGGTGCGATGGGGGTTTAGTACGGGTGAGTATGCGGGCGGCGGAGTTTTGGATCAACTGGGTCTCGTGGATGGTGTAGCTGGGGAGGCCGGCGAGGAGGGCATTTGAATAGTCGAGGCAGTTGACGATGAACGCATGGATGAGGTCCCCTCTGAGCCATCTGCTGTCAAGAGTGAAGAGCTCCGGCTTGTCTAATCGTTGCTCAGAGCTCGTTCTTCTAATACTGGGGAGCATCCCTCTTTGCAAAGCTTCCAGGGGCCATGTGTCGTACTTTAGGTATGAACCAGAACACTTTACAGCCCAAGTATAGTGTCTGGGGATCTAAGCTCCACTGATTTAGCAAATATAGCCCAACATCCTGTTTGTCTTGCTCATTGCTGCAGCCTCACACCATTTTGACGTAGTTAGTGAGTGGAGAGTCAACTAACTCCCCTAGATCTCGTTCTACTTCCATTTATTACACGGACTGTGCTATTGGGCAACATCCTTAATTCTATCATAATAACCCTTGCATTTGATATAGCGCCTTATCACGTCTTCGAGACGTCTCGAAGCCCTTCACAGAATATACTGTAAAGCGAATCGACTGTACGTTTTGTGGGCGAAACCCGGCAGCCAATGGAGCACAGCAGCGTCCCGCAAACGGTCGTGGATTGAGTGGCTAAATTATTATTATTATTATTATTATTATTTATTTAATTGTTTTTGAAGGGATTATTCTCCCTTCTTTGCCCTGCTCGGTTTAACCCCATTTCATCTGCGAAACACTTTGAGAACGTTCATCCTATGAGAAAGGTGCTGCTTACGTGAGAATCGTACCTTCTGAGGTGGCTCGTCCAGGGCTCCAACCGTAACCTCTGCCTCGTGGCTTCACGTCGTAGCTCTGGTGGCACGAGCACCGGCCCCCGGCCAGGCCACTGCTCTATTAGCACCACATCATTCGATTAGTGTACGATGTCATCTTCATAGCTCGAAATAATCTCTTGGTGACAAGTAAAGCCCAGGCTGGGCGGCTTGCACGCAGACCCTACTTTCCAGTAGGAATTCCTTGTAAAGTGTGGGAACCGCAAACCGTACACAGTGTCTGCTGTGACAGGTGGCAGAACGTGAGCCCATGTTGAGCAAGCTTCTGATAGTTAACATTTAACAGGTGCAGATTCCTCCATCGATGGCTGATGTCCCTCCAGCTCGAGATTGTGAGGACTCTCCCTCTCACCCCTCATAACCCAGATCCCGGTGAGGATTTAGAAGGCAGAACCTTGTTACTTCATGAAACCTCCGCACAGGTCATTTTGATTGTAAATATCTGACCGGACACACCTGTAACAGACCCCAGGATGACTTGAGCTCTGAGCGAGCACGTTTCATTTGTGAGCGGCCCAGAAAAACAATGGCAAGAGAGGGGAAAGATGCAAAGAGTGAGAGATAGAGATCGAGCGAGAGAGATAAGAGAGCAATGGAGAGAACGAGCGATTGAGTGAGAGGGAAGCTTAGAGTGATAGAAAGCGTGATGAAGAGAGATTGAGAGAGAGATGAGAGATAGAGAGAGAATGAAGGCAGAGTGAGCAGTAATCAGACAAAAAAAAGTAAAGAGACAAAGAAATAAAGGAGGGAATGAAAGACGGAGGGATACAAAGGAGGAAGGCATACAATAGGGGAGAGAAATGGAGATCCCAGGCTTTGATTTTCTGCATTGATTACAACCTTAATCTGTTCCCTTTCAAGATTGGGTAATATATAAATCTAGGTATGCTTGACAAATGCCACTTTGTTCTCTCTTAAATAAAATGGTATGCTTCTTTTCATGTAGAAGATTATGGATTCAACCCCAATAATAACAATAATAACCCTTGCATTTGATATAGCGCCTGGTCATGTCATTGAGACGTCTCACAGCGCTTCACAGAATATATTGCAAAATGAATTGACTTTATTTTGTGGATGGAACGTGGCAGCCAATCGCACACAGCAATGTCCCTCATTGACCAGGCTGATACTCAAGGGACATATCCTGTGAATGACATTTAAAAATGAGGCACTGTCTGCTTCAAGTAAACATTAAAGAGCCCAAGACGTTGTTTAATGAGAGATGTTTCTTCCAGTGTCCTGGCCAACAACCCTCCAGAAAAACTGTTCATTCACTTTATGGCTCAGCCCAAATTTGCTGCTGTGTTCGCCTACAAACTACAGTCAATGCATTTGGCAGCAATTAACCAGCGATGTGCTTTTCATAGGCATTATTTCAAAAGAATTATAATAATTCTTGCAGCCAATATTATATCAAAATGTCTCAAAGCACTTCAGGGATTTTTTTTTTCCCGTAAAGTGTAGTGACTGTGCGTTTGTAGGTGAACACACACAGCAGCCAATTTGCACACAGCAACGTCCCACAAACAGCCCCAACCTAAGGCTTGAACCCACAACCTTCTGACTCGGAGGTTAGAGTGCTACGAAGCTGAGTCAGGCTGACATAGGTTGACATCTCACTCAGAGGTGCAGAACATTCACACTCCCATCGTGTTGCGAGCGTTTGGAGTAACTTGAATAACGCCGTTGCTTTCACATGCATTGCTTCAGTTGCTACATTATTGCTCGGATTTCTCTGGAGGTCGGTGCTTCCTTTTAAGCACATGCCATTTATAACTTCAGCTGTGCTGAGTGTGCTCGTCCGTCCAGTGGTTCTACTGTTCTCCAATATTAACTTTCGACCCAGGTGCTTTTCTCTCGTGTTCATGCTGCACGAGACGCTAAACCGAGGTCCCGTCTGCTTACTGGGATGGATATTCAAAATGTCCCAGCACTGGGGAATGTCCCGGCCAACAGTCGCCCAGATAAAATTGATCATTCACTTCACGGCTGTTCTGGGGGACATTGCTGTACACAAACTGGCTGCCACATTCACCTTTCACCTATGCGGTCACTGTATTTTATCCCCGGGAAGCAGTTTGAGCCATCGTTCCTGACACAAAATGTCTCAAATGTGAGTATTATTAGTAGTAGTAGCTGATACTGCAAACCATAACAGACAAGAGTGGCCCCAGCGAGACAGGCAGCAGGAAGCTTGCCACTCCGCTGCAGTGTTAGGTTTTGTGTTTTTATCTGATTAACAGTGTGTCTGAGGTCCCCAAGCCTTGGCTCTTGCCAGCCTGCATCTAAACTCTTTGGAAGTAGGTAAAGCAGGTTCCGTCCGTTTGGGGAGAGATTGGACCAACGGAAACCGACTTTTACACACACTCACACACACAATACCAGTCACCCCGAAGATGCGACTCCCATCATGTTGCGAGTGTTTGGAGTAACTTAAGACATTCTCCCCTGAGCTTGTGCCCCCTTTAAGAGCTGGAGTAGATCCCAGATGAATAACTAAGTGCTGCAGCTCGCTGTCACATTAGATAAAGAGTGATCTCATGCTTTGGGTTGGTTCCAGCGAACACGCTTGAGCTGTAAATGAGTCCTTTGATTGATGGCTGGCTGACCCACAGATGGAGAAGAAGGCCTGCAGGTCCCACAAGTCAGCACTTTGTGGCCTCCGGAAATTCAGTTCAGCATCAGATCGGGATGAACTTTAATACCATGGGACCCATTTGTGTGACCGTGTGTCATAAAATGTGAATTTCAGGCATTGGTGCAATGCTTTTGATACCATGTACGTGTGATTGCGTGTGTGTCAGCATGCGTCCGTGCCTGTGAGTTCATGTGCACAAACGTGTGCGAGTGTATACGTGTGTGTGTGTGTATGCTTGTGTGCAAGTCTGTTTGTGTGCTCTTCTTAGAAATATTTAGCCTGAGTAATACTTGACTTGTGTAACCTGCATTCAGAGGCACTATTTGCGTGTCCCCCCCGCCCACTATTTCCCTCCGTTAACTCGCGCTCTCGAGGGGAACGCTCGAGTCTGAGCTGTTGCTGAAGCAGCTAGACATGGGCCCACCATTCTGACGAATCCACCGTTTTATTCCATTTTATTACTCAGTTCATTTGGGTTGAGCGTGTTTAGCCAGAGCTGTCCTGTTAATGGCATTGAGCTTTCCCAGTGTCCACGTAGTGAAGCAGTGCGCAGTGTTAGTGAGTCTTCCACAAGCCGTGTGGCCCCTTCTTTTGAGCCAAAGACACACGTGGGAACGTATCGCAACCGCATTAAAATTACACTGTGAAGACAGAAGAGAGGGCAGGGAGAGGGAGGAAGGGAAACAGGATTGATCGCACAGGAAGATTTGTGAAATTCAAGCAATGTCGGAGGGAGATGAGCATCGATGAATTATTGAGCTGAGCGAGATTCACTAGATGCTGGATAATCTGGACCCTTTGGATAACTGGGTGTTATGACTGTAGGTCATGGGTCCTGGTGTTTGCTGTAAATACAAAAGAAATAGTATGGGTTACTCCCAGGCAACACCTTCCGCAAATTCGCCAAGAATAAGACCAACTGCATCTTAGAACACGAGGAAACGTGGAACGAGAAACAAACAAATATTCCCTCCACTGCACGTTTGTGATCACGTCAACAAATTTACATTCATGATAGCACCTTTCTCGTCCCAGGACCCAGTCAAGCCTAATAAGAGATCCAATGGGGCCAGGGAGGGGAAGAGGGGGATAGGCAATGAATGAGTCAAATTTTCTCCAATATTTTAATCGTCATATCCCATGTGGGATCCCAAACGTCATTTGAGTTTTGGTCTGTTTTGCCTTCAAATTTAGTACTGTGCAGAACCACAGAAAAACCTTAAAATTGGCCCTAATTTGGCAGTTCATTCGAAGCAAGTACAAGATCCAGGTAAATCCACATTAAAGAGACGTACACACTCACAAACAGTTGGAGAGACAGAGACACACACAAAAAAAACCCCATAAACACAGAGAATCAGAAGCCCCAACCATACTGTTTTCATATCCATATTTCATATGGTCCAAATTAATGTGGCTAACAGGTTCTCTATTGTAATAACCTCTTCATACTCACCGAGTAGGACACAAAGAAGCGAGGCACCTTTGACTGAAAGGAGGAGGTGATGGCCTGACTGATAACCTGATACTTCACGTCATATTGACCTGGTGCTGGCCCTTCCTTCTGCCGGGGGTGGGGATGGGGAAGGGAGGCGGGCGAGGGAGAGGAATGAGAAAGAAAATCAGATCATACCGCAACAAAATCACTTGTGTTTATTGCAATGAAGTAGGACAAAAGCATCTCACACACTTTAACAATTCAAGGCAATACAAGGGCGAAGGCCTTTATCAAGCGGGTGCGTTTAGGGTCTAATTTGTAGTATTTCTTAATGAGGAATATCCCTTTTGAATTCTTGTCAACCCATGGGAACTCTGCCACAGGAAGCAGATCACGTCAAAGGGGAACTTCACTGGGTCAGAGTGATGTACTTCCCTTCACAGGAACGTGCCTCCATTACCGTTATGAAACACAGCAAATTAGACCCTTCTTTTTTTTTTTTTGCAGCATATTGCACAAATTGGATATAAACGGCAGCAAGTATCTTTAGGACTTGAATTTCCAAAGAGTCAAATCTTCAAAGCTAATTCATTTAAAGTACCTCTCTATGAAAATTCCCTATTCCCCAACAGATCGACTTTAAGATCTTCATTCTAATGATAATAATCCTTGCATTTGATACAGCGTCTCATCACGTCTTCCAGACGTCTCGAAAGCACTTCACAGAATATACTGTAACGTGGGTTGACTGTAGTATATCTGTGGGCAAAACTCTACAGCCAATTGCACCACCGTGTCCCACAAACAGTTGTGGATTGAAGTGACCACATTTTTTTTGGAAGGAATTATTACCCCCAGAAAAGCGATCCACCGGGTTCCTACTTACTGCTCGGTAAACAGAAGCGCGTGGAGTAAGGAAACTTGCCCAACATTTCGCCCTAACGGGAATCGAACCCAGGTTCTCTTGCTTTCTAGGCGAGTGCCTCTGACCGCTGAGCTACAGGACTCCACATGCTGACTGGCGGAAAACGAGGGAAAAACAGAAACGAAAGAAAATAGACCAGACATAGGCTCGGTAACCTCAACACATCTGTGGCTAAAAGCAGCTTCAATTGCCACTGCTGCCTTTAGCTAACCATATCCTGCACCGGGTTGTGTGGTCAGGTGAGCTGTTAGGGAAGTCCTCACACGTTGGGGCCTAATTTGCAGATTTCTTGATAAGAAATTGAATGCAAAAATAAAAGTGTCTGTCTATGCTCAGTGGTAGCTCTCTCTCGCCTCTGAGTCAGAAGGCTGCGGGTTCAAGCCCCACTTCGGAATACGAACTCACATAACCTAAGCTGCCACACCAATGCAGCCCTACGAGCGTGTTGCATTGTTGGAGGCGCCGTAATTCAGATGAGACATTAAACTGAGGTCCCCATCTACCTGTTCAGGTGGATATTAAAGATCCCATGGCACTTCTCCAAAAGAAAAGGGAGTTACTCCCGGTGCCCTGGCCAACAAATCTCCCGAATAAAATTGGTCACTCGTTTTACGGCTGTTTGTGGGTCACTGCTGTGTGAAATTAGACTGCCGTATTCGCTTACAAATACACGGTCACTCCATCAAATCAAGTGCTTTGGGATGTCCTCCCAACGTGAAAGATGCTATATCAAATATTCAACAACAACTGCGTGGGTGGGTGGGTGAGGGTTGGGCGTATGGAGGCAAGTGGGATAGCGTCCTGGAGGCCTTGACACTGCCAGAGTCTGACAACGAGCCAGAGGGAGATGGAGGTGGGATTTGAAGATGGGGAAGGGGGAGGCAAGTGGGAGGGATTGAGGGAGAGAGTTCCAGAGTTTTAGGGCATAGTGGCTGAAGCACGGCCACCGGTGGTGGAGCGGAGGAGGGATAAGCAGGGGGCCGGAAGCCGGCTGAGCGGAGGCAACAGGTGGTGGAGTGCGAGGGCATGAAGCGATTTGAAAACGAGTGAGAGGATGCGTTTCGAAAATCTTATTAAAACAATGTTGGGAAATCCCCGTTTGTCATCATTTTGCAATGGAACTGCGCGTATGAACGAGTCACGTGGCTGCTCAGGCCCGAGAGACAGAGCAGAGCAGAGCAACAAGGATGGTCTCCAGTGTTAGAGGAATGAGTTGTGATGAGCAACAATTAGACACGCAAGGGCTCTTTCAGCTTGAAAGGAGATGACTAAGAGAGGACCTTGTGGAGGTAACAAGATTTTCAATGGGGATTTGAGAAAGTAAACCTGGAACAATACTTTCGGATGTAGGAGACAGCGTTTTGCAATGGAACTGCGCGTATGAACGAGTCACGTTTGCAAAGGGCAATATCGGGACAGAAGCCAGGAAGTATTCCTTTACTAGAGGGAGACGAACGACTTGAAGACGTTATCAGGACTTGAGCCAGATTGTGGCCAGGACACTGAACTCGTTCAAATAAACAGTTTGATGCCATGATGGGAAGGTGTAAGGGAAGGTAGTCCCACAGGATGAGATCGAAATGGGCCAAAGGGTCTTCTTCAGCCAAACCTCTCCCGTGTTCTTCTTCTGCGATCTTGTGCGGAGACTGAGTGCACGAAAGAGAGATATATATATATATATATCTAGAGAGAGAGAGAGGAAGAGAGAGAAAACCAAGAGGAAAAGGAAATAGGAAGCCAGATGGTTTGAAATTTCACCACAAAATAAAAAGCCCTGAGATCGCACAAGCTGGTTTGCAGTCCCCTCCCAGTCACCTCTCTAATAAACATGTAGGAGGTATAATATGGCGATAACAATTGCAGAAATAAAATTTCCCCGAAACCTTGTCAGGTACGTTGCGTACAAAAGCGTTCGATCCCCATCCCACCCCAACCTACACATCTGTTGTAGGTGCTCTTCGGTGTCTGGTAATAGTAGTGGATGGGTGTGTGGGTGAGGGGGGGTTCACACATTAGCACATTACACACACCCAGTGTATTAATTCATTAGCCACTGAATGGAAACACCAGACTAAACTGCACAAGAGTCACTTAAGGAATGAACATACTCACGGGTGAGGCCTGGACTTACCAACAGCCATCAATCATGCATTGCTGAGAGGAACAACCAGTGTGAGTGTATGGGTGATGGGGGGGGGGGGGGGGAGAGAGAGACATTGACCCAGTACCTCTGATACAAGACTTGCATCGTTTAACGTTGATAGTCTGTTTGAAACAAGAACTTGGGACGATAATCCTGGACACATTTTATTGCGCTCTGACATAAATAATAAATAATAATAATAAACCCTGTTCTGTTCAGGCACCAGCGAGCACAAAGTGAATCCACAGCCATTGGGACTGGCTGGGCTGGGGTGGGGTCGGGAGGGGTGTTGGGGGTACGTGTCGCTTTGCTACTGACTCAATGCACTTACTTGTCTAACTCTGCTCTGCCTCTGAATTCTCCCCCAGTCCCACTCCTCGGCCCGCTCGCTCATTCCGCTATCTTGGGCCTGCTACATGTCCCCACCCCTTCCACACCTCGACTGGCGCCCGAGTCTTCAGTCACCAGGTCCCGTCGTTCTACAGGTCTCACTCAAAATCCCTCGACCCTAACCTCTCTGCTTTCTCTCTAATTGCTGTGCGCAATTGGCTGCCGCGTTCGCCCACAAATATACAGTCAATTCACTTTACAGTGTGTTCTGTGAAGCGCTTTGGGACGTCCTCCCGACGTGAAAAGCGCTATATCAAATGCAAGGATTATTATTATTATTATGTCATTACCTTTCCAAACCTGTCATCTTCAACTATGAGGTGCTATATCAAATGCAAGGATGATTATTATTATTTTTATTATATCTTTGGTCTGCTCTTTTCCATTCCCTCTCATCTCCCACCTTCGAGATGCTATCCTGCAGGATAGGTCCAATAAATACAAGTTGTTGTTGCTGCTTCAGAGACCCACCGCACCCCCCCCCCCCCACCAGCCCCCAATTCTCACTGTCTTAAATATTCAAGATCGTGCAGAAGTTTCGGAAAATTCTTCAAAGCAGTCAAGCTGTTTTCCGCACTTCATCAAAAGGACTAGGGGCCGAACTGGCTTCCAAATTAAGATCGATCTTTGAACTCAAGTTCTGACGTGGGACATGAATGCACAGCCTTCCGACCCGCAGAGGTGAGAATGCGAGCGACTGAGCAAAGCTCAGCCAAAAAAAAAAAAAAAGAATAGGGCTAGTTTCACAGGGGCAGTCACTTAGCTCGGTGTTGCTGAGCTGTTTGCATTGCAGTTCCAATGTGTGTGCCACTTCCCAGCAGTGTCGTGCAAAATGCCGAACAGATCTTGTGCAGAATGCAGCAAGGTGCTAAACAGCCCTGAGCAGTGGCTTCTCGCCGGTGTTAATACACCGTATTCAGTGGCAAATATGCATCAGCCGATACCTCACGCAGGAAGATTCTGACACACAGGTCAGAAGAAACAAAACCCCCCAAAATAGGTGTTTTGTGAAAGAGAGAAGCAAACACCAGAAGGGCCATCGAAAGCCAACACCTTTATCTCTGTCGCCATCACCATTAAACATTTTTTTTTAAAAAAAGGAGATAAACTTTGCAATTGTTTCTTAACCAAGCCCTGGTGCTGCTAACTGTCACAAGGAATGGGTTACCAAACTAGTTTAAATTTTACCACCAAGTGCCAAACTGATGCACATTTGGCATTGGAACTAAAACTTCACTTGAAATATGCAGATAAATATAAGTATGGTTTCCTGTCAAGTGTCACGTCTGATGTCTTTTCTTCCTGTTGGAGGGTTTTGCATTTTCTACAGCACAAACTATACAGTCAATTCTCTTCACATTATATCTTGCGAAGTGCTTTGCGACGTCTCGAAGACGTGATAAGGCGCAATGCAAGGATTATTATTATAAGGGCATTCTAAAACCTTGGTGAATTACAACGTAAAATCCAATTGCTGTTTGTATCATTGTATGAGTGTCATTCAACAACAACAAGAACTTGCATTTCTATAGCGCCCTTCGCAAAGGGTAGTGGCTCGGAGCTGTTAACGGTGGCAGAACCTGTTGCCAAGCCGGGAAAGTGGGGAGGTGACTGTACGCGCGGTCGAAGAGGAGGGTCTTGAGGCGTGATCTGAAAGCGAGAAAGGAAGGGGCAAGGAGAAGGGAGAGAGTTCCAAAGTTTCGGAGCGAAGTGGCCAAAAGCACACCCACTGATGGTGGAATGGAGAGGCCGAAGGGCAATCAGGAGGCCGGAGCCAGCCGAGCAGAGGAGGCGAGCAGAGGAGTAGGGAGTAAAGCAGGTCGGAGAGGTAGGGAGGTGCGAGGATCTTGAAGTCGATCTGTTCTGGGATAAGGAGCCAGTGGAGCCTGACGAGGACTGATGTGATGCGGGTTTGGAGTTCAGTACGGGTGAGTATACAGGCGGCCGAGTTGTGAATTAAATGGATTTATAGATAGTGGAGCTGGGGAAGCCAGCAAGGGGAGCACTGGAATAATCGAGGCGGGAGGTGACGAAAACGTGGATGAGGGTTTCAACCACGTTGGGTGTGAGGTGCGGTCGGAGGCAGTCAAATAAACGTTAGTTGAGGAAAGCGGTCCTGGTCAGGGAGTGAATGTGGTTGTAAGAGGTAGGATTCTGATTGGGGAGGGATTGGAGGACAAGGATTGGGATGATGAGCAGGAGGTACTGCTTGGGATTGAGGGCATGGGTGGCATAAGGGTTAAAAAGATTAGGATTGGGGGATGGGTGGAAATGAGATTGGGGGATACAAAGGAAGTAAATAACAATAATAATAATAATCCTTGCATTTGATATAGCGCCTTATCATGTCTTCGAGACATCTCAAAGCGCTTCACAGAATATGGAGTAAAGTGAATTGACTGTATATTTGCTGCCATGTTTCACCCTCAAAATGCACAGTCACTACACTTTACAGTGTATCCCGTGAAGCGCTTTGGATTGGAGAAATTCCCGGGCAGATCACTCACACAAAGAAATCTGCAGCCCCAGCCAGAAGTGAGCTCGCATCAAAAAAAAAATTCACGTCTCGCACCATCATAGGAAATAGCAAACCTGAAATCCAATTATAATAACAGTAGTAATAATAACAATCTTTATATTTGGCCAAAGGTTGTGAGAAACTAAGAAAAAAATATAAATATTTAAATATTTCTACTCTGTTTCCCATAAGGTACTGGCAGCAAATTAACCCAGAGGTTCATTTATTCAAAACTTATTGCATTCCCACAAGTGCTGAGTCAGTTTCGTGGAACGATGGTCAAAGGTCGTGAACGTCAGAGTTGTTGCAAAGTCAAACTGTTCTTGTGAATCACACCTCCATTAAATGATGTGATGTAGTATCATTCATCCCCCAGTGCCTTCGCCGCTTCCTCCCTTTCCTCCTTCAAGGCCGGTCTCAAGACCTTTCTCTTTGACCTTCAGCCTTCAGCTCCCCTCTCGACTCTCTACCCCCTCCTCGCTCCCTCCCTTCTCTCCCCTCACCCTGACCATTTCCCCCCTCCTTGCTCCCTCCCTTCCCTCCCATCACCCTGACCATTTCCCCCTCCTCGCTCCCTCCCTTCCCTCCCCTCCCCCTGACCATTTCCCCCCTCCTCGCTCCCTCCCTTCCCTCCCCTCACCCTGACCATTTCTCCCCCAATGCTCAGGTCCCGACCCAACTGTCCGGCGCCTTGGGCCGTCCTCCCGACGTGAAAGGCGCTCTATAAATGGAACCTTGCCGTTGTAGCAGAGTCGTGTGAAAATATGTAACGCACTGCCACAGAAAGTCGGAGATGCAGAATTAATTGGGATCTTTAAAAGGGAGACGGGTGCGTACTTGGAATAATAATATAATAATATAATATAAAATCGCATTTGATTCAGCGCCTCATCAGGTCGTTGAGACGTCTCAAAGCACTTCACAGAATTGATTGCAAAATGGATTGACTGGGGACTGCCTTCCACCGGGAAAGCAATCTGCCAATCGACTAACAGCTATGTTCCTATTTACTGCTCGGTAAACAGAGGCGTGTGTGCAGTGAGGAAGTTTGCCTAAGGTTTCACCTCACCCAAGAATCGACCGCAGGTCCTCTTGCTTGCCAGGCGAGCGGGCTAACCACTACTCTGCCAGGCTCCACCCGTGAAGAAATAAAGACACTGAGGCGTTATGAAGGAAAGGTGGAGAAAGGGGATGCGAAAGTTTGCCACGATCTAACCATAGTGTTCTCAATGGGCTGAGTGGCCAGCCTCCTTCCCTGGCAAAGAATCTATCTGATGACATCCCTCTCTACCGATCGATTTAAGGATTAAATCAGTCACTGCAGTGGAAGTCACAGGGTCACTGCAGTGAGAGCCATGTGCCTCAATAATATAATGATAATAACAATCCTTGCATTTGATATAGCGCTTTTCACGCCTTCTCGACGCCTCAAAGCGCTTCACAGAATAGACTGTAAAGTGAATTGACTGTATATTTGTGGGCGAAACGCGGCAGCCAATTGCGCACAGCGGCATTCCCCACAAACAGTGGTGGATTGAAAATGACCAATTTATTATTGTTTTGTTTTGGAGGGATTATTATTAGGCTCTGTGTGGAGTAAGGAAACTTGCCCAAGGTTTCTGCCTGGAATTGAGCCCCAGGTGTCTCGCTTGCAATATGAATCAGATGAGGGCAGGATGGGGTGTGGTGGCAGTGCTTTCCATGCTTGAATAGAGATTGCTGCTAAGGATGTCAGATGAATCATAGACTTCGGTGGAGACAGTGGAAGTGGCACGTAGAACTGTACGGACCCTGTGGTGCTGGTGAGGGACTGGATGTGGGGGAGGAAGGATAATTGGGGGTCGAACCTGACGCCTAGGTTGCATACGGGTTTGGAGAGTTTTAGGGGGAGGTCAGGTGGGTGGAGCAGGTGAGAACAGTGAGATTTTAGACGTTGAAAAGAGCCAAAGAATATGGCTTCCGTCTTGTCAACGTTCAGCTGAAGGAAATTTGCGCTCATCCAGCCCCTGATGTCTGACAGGCAGCTGACAGAACATCAGGGGACTGGGGGTCACAAAGAGAGGTGGAAAAATAGAGTTGGGTGTCACCTGCATACATGTGGAAGTGTACCCTATGTCTGTGGATGACATCCCCAAGAGGGAGCATATAGATCAGAAAGAGGAGGGGGCCAAGGATGGCAAGACTTGGGGTACCCACAGGTAACCGGGTGAGAGCGGGAGGAGAAGCCGTTGTGCAGATGTACTACCGGCGGTTTGTGAGGTAGGACTCGAACCAGGCGAGTCCGGTCGCACTGAGGTGGATGACGGAGGAAAGGCGGTGGAGGAGGATGGCGTGATCGACTGTGTCGAACGCGGCGGAGAGGTCCAGGAGGACAAGAAGGCAGAGGGAGCCCTGGTCACAGATAGAGAGGATGTCGTTTGTGACTTTCACAAGCGCAGTCTCTGTACTGTGAGCAGGGAGGAAACCGGACTGGAGGGGTTCGAAGAGGGAGCGGGAGGAGAGGTGTGCGCGGAGATGATTGGCAACAACGCGTTCTAGGACTTTTGCGAGGAAGGGCAGGTTAGAAGGTAGAAGGTAAAGTGAGTCAAAATACCTTCAGAAGAGGAGCAGGATACAATCAGAGGAGAAAAACTGGGGGCAAAAATATCCCTTTAAAAACCCATCCTTATTTTCGCCGTTACTCTGTGACCGCTGAGTACTTACAGGAGTGAAGTAAATGGTTGGAAACCGCTTGACACTTGATCGAAATACTCCATTGCTGAAGAAAACAACAACAAATTACATTTGTATAGCGCCTTTCACGCCAGGAGGACGTCCCAAGGTCCTGGTCAGTCAGGGATCGGCACCAAAGCTTTAAGACGTATCAGAATAAAGAACCACGAGGCTCTCCCTTTTTTTGTTGTGGGTAAGAGGTCCCGTGCGATTCTCATTGTCGTGCCGTACCTCGTAGCACACTGAAATAATCTGGACCGAACTTTCCAAACCGTTGGCCACGGAAGCAGAGCTAGTCTCATTTAACGACGACGACAACTTGCACGTATTTTGCACCGCTCGCACAGGGTAGAGTCCCAGAGCCCTTGACAGTGGCAGAGCACGGCGGCAAGCCAGGGGCGAGGTGACCGTAGGCACGGTTGAAGAAGAAGGTTTTCAAGCGCGACCTGAAGATGGGGAAGGAAAGGGGCAAGGCGGAGGGATAGAGGGACAGAGGAGGAGCGTTCCAGAGTTTCGGGGCGTAGTGGCTGGAAGTGCGGCCGCCGATGGTGCAACGGAGGGCTCGAGGGTGTGATAGCAGCCTGAGAGAGATGGTAGCCTCTCAGAAAAAAAGGAGACACTGGCTTAAAGGAGTGAGCATCTCTGTTGTGCGGGTGTGGTGATAAGGAATGAGCAATGGAAGTGACAGAAGGTGTGAGTCAGTTCCCCTGCTGAAAATCAGCAGAATGAGCGTCTGGTTTGAGTGTAGACATTCATCGGAGACTTAATTCACAATGACTTACTGGGATTGCACTCTTTCAAGCAAAGGCATCATCAAGTTGTAGGAAGCTGGAGAAATATTGGGCTCTTCCTGTAACAGACGTTAAAAAAAAGAGTTTATACATAAAACATAATACTATTACTGTGTTGTCAATGAATTCTAAAATATCCTAGCATTTCCATTAACTTCTCCTATTCTGTTCTAGGTCGATAAGAGAAGTCCGTGTACGTCAATTTGGCTCAGTTGGTAGCACTTTTGCCTCTGGGTCAGAAGATTTTGGGTTCAATAATAATAATAGTAATCCTTACATTTGAAATAACGCCTTATCACGTCTGTGAGACGTCTCAAAGCGCATCACAGAATAGACTGTAAAGTGAACTGACTGTATATTATGTGTCTGGCATCAGTGCTGCATCATCAGAGGTACCTCCCGACGTGAAAGGCGCTATACAAATGTAATCTTGTTGTTGTCGATGGCCTGGCTTGCCTGATCAGATGGATATCATAGATCCTATGAAACTATTCGAAAATACAAAGGAATTTCTGACCGCTCCCTCCCCACTTTGAAAGATCCTCCAATGTGAAAGGCGCTCTATAAATGTACACTGTATTGTAAATTATCAAACTGTAAACATACCTGTTTGAATTTGCTTCCACAATCCACCTCGAAGCAATGATCACACCTCCCTAAACTGGATGAAAACCAGTTCCGAAGGATGTTTTATCCCCAGTCTGGAGCCACTGAGTTGAAGATTGACTTGATCACTTAAAACATCCGAGATCCAAAGTTCTCTCAAGGTCTTAGCTTTGAAACTATTCAGCGCCTTAAATTTTACAGATTGTGCAACATTTGGGAAACATTTTCATCTTAAAAACAATTGAGGAAAAGCAAATGAAAAAAAATGTGACAACTTTCTGCACGATGTAAGCTCTAAGACCATGGTCTTAAGGCTAAGACAGTGAGAAGTGTCAAGCCTTTGATGTCTATTTGTGGTGGGCAATGGAGATTCATGATGACTTAACTCATGAGTGGCCGAGGGAGCCCGAACTATCTTGGTGGCTGTCGGTGACCCGATGATTAATATTGTAAGCACAACTGTAAACTACCTCTCCAAGTGAATTTCTCCTACTGTAAGAGATACGGGATTCCTTCCAGAGCGAGTGGATACACAGAGTCTCATGCACTGGACAAACAATTGAAAACGCATCAAGTTACCAACATCACTTCACGGCTGGTCGGGTGGATGGAATGATTTACAGACCTCACTGTAGCCTGCGTAACCTCCACACATGTTTTCAGTTTGAAGCACGGCGGACCTTGAATTAAATGTGTCAACACACTCAGACCTTTTAATACCTAGACTAATTGTGAACTTCCCTCTCATTAGTCTCCCGAATACATTAGCGTGTGATTAATCCTTTTTGTGGCCAATTTGCCAGCTTCAGTTACGAAACCAAGGCTCTCCATCTGTTCGCTAACACTTTGTGTTTTTCTGTCAGCAATTTTTTCCGCTCGCACACAATGTGCGCTGAGGAAGGTGGGTGGCACGTTGCCAATAGCCAGTCTAGCAAGCGTTTGCACGAAATCCATCTGCTTCCCCACTTGAGCACATTTGGACTACAAAATGGAAAGGATGTACGTGTTGTTATAGCACCTTGCCCACATTGAGGAGTGTAACGCAAGTAATTATGGTCAAGTATAGTGACTGTTTTTGTCAGTCATCCAATAATAAAATATAATCCTTGCATCTGATATTGTGCCTCACGGCATAAAAATGTGCTTCAAAAAGAGTTTCACAGGATTTACTGCAAAGTGTAGTGACTGTATACTTGTGGGCAAACCCTGCAGTAATTTTGCACACAGCCATTTCCCACCAACAGCCATGAAGTGAATAATTATTTTTTTCGCCCCCTGGGGCGCTGACCCAGACCTTGTGAATTTGCTTGTAACAACCATCTCTTGAACGAGCAATTAATCAGGAGAATAGTTGCTCAGGGCACCCCGAGAAAAAAAAAATCTACCTACTCTTTTTGAATCGTGCCATTCATACGTCCACTCGATCAGGCAGAGAAGATCTCAATCAAACAACAATAATAAAATTACATTTATAGAGCGCCTTTCACGGCAGAAGGACGCCCCAAAGTGCTGGACACAAGCGTCTGCACCCGAGCTGGGGGTTGGAAAGAGGGGTGGAGGGTAAGGTGTGGGAGAGTGGCTGAAGGCACGGTCAAGGAGGAAGATCTTGAGACGGACCTTGAAGGAGGCAAGGGAGAGAGTGAGGTGGAGGGATTCTGGAGTTGGTAATGCAGGAGGATAGGGGATACAGATTGGGGGAAGTTTGGAGAAAGAATGGCACCTCCAACAATGCAGCATTCCTCCAGGACTCCAGCAGAGCGTCAGGTCAGGCCAGACAATAAGTTGAAAGTCCCAAAGTGGGGATTTGAAGCCACAATCTTCTGACTCAGAAGCGAGTCTGGGTTCTACCAACTGAGCCAAGTTGAGGTTGGAAAACTGGAGGAGAAAGATATGTGTCCACAAATTACCTTTCGAGCTGGAAGATGCACTTGTTTCATTCAAATCAATGAAAACATTACGGTGGTGGATAAGACAGAAGCAAGTTCCTGCTTTGGTTCAACGTTGTCCGAGAGAGATTCCAGGCAAATCTATCAGGGGGTCATCTCCAAAAAGCGACGTGATCACTTTGGTCAGGATGCCAAGGGAAGGTTTCCCTCCACACCAGAGGGCATGAAGTTCTCCTGTCCCTGGGTGACTGATATAGATGGACCACAGCCGGCAACCTGAAGCCGGCAACCTGAAGCCGGCAGCCTGATCCACTGTGGGACGTCTGGCAAGTACAAGTACATGGAGGCATTAATGAGAAATTTTGGCAACTTGCGAAGTGGCACAGTGTCATCTCCAGCAGCACACTAACCATTCCGTAATCCAACTCCATCCGGAATCGAGCAAGGAATGAATTCAACTCCCCCCTCACCCCAACCCCTCCCAAACACACTCAGAATCATGTAAGCTTCACGCTTGTGTGGCACAAACAGAGCTGATCAGCATGTAGGAGTATTGTGTAGAAATGAACAGATCACAAGAGAGGTTCGAACAAAGAAAGTCCTTCGCTCCACTTGATCTTGTCTTTCCAGAAGACCCATTCTACCCATTGCAACTTCAAGCTGTTTCTTAAATCATGCCAACAACCATAGGAACAGGAGGAGGCCATTCAGCCCTTTGAGCCTGTTCCGCCATTTTATTAGATCATGGCTGATCTGTACCTCAATTAATCCTTTCAATTCCAATTTCCCGCTTTCTCCCCATAGCCCTTAGTTCCCAGACCTAACAAAAATCTATCAACCTCACTCTTGAAGGTGTGGATGGATCCAGCAGCCACGGCCTTTTGGGGGAGAGAATTCCAGATTTCTACCACCCTTTGAGTAAATAAATACTTCCTGATTTCACTCTTAAATGGCCTGGGTCTAATTTTAAGACTATGCCCCTTGTTTTGGATTTCCCCTCCAGAGGAAGTAGCTTCTCAGTATCTACCCTATCGAATCCCTTTATCATCTTAACTACCTCAATCAAATCACCCCTCAACCTTCTAAACTCAAGGGAATACTATCCAAGTTTATGCAGCCTTTCCTCGTAACTTAACCCTTTTAGGCCTGGTAACATGCTGGTGAATCTGTGCTGCACCCCCTCCAGGGCCTATATATCTTCCCTGAGGTATGGTACCCCAAACTGATCCAGATACTCCAGATAAACGGACTGAAGCATTATTTCTTCCCTCTTTGAGATAAAGGACAACATTCCATTCGCCTTTTTGCACCCGGGAACTAATTTTTAGTGACTTGTGGATACGGACACCCAAATCTCTTTGCTCCTCCACAGTTCTTAATTTCTCCCCGTTAAGAAAACATTCTGCTTTTATCTTTTCTCGGTCCATAATGGATGACCTCACGCTTCGCTATATCGAACCCCATCTGCCACAGTTTTGCCTGCTGACTTAATCTGTCTAAGTAACTTCCTACTTCCATCTACACAACTTACTGAGTCTCCAAGCTCAGTGTCATCTGCAAACTTGGACATAAAACTTTATATTCCTTCATCCAAGTCATGTATATATATGGTGAATAGTTGAGATCCCAGTACAGACCCCTGGGGGACATCACTTGTCATGTCCTGACAATCAGAGAAAATTCCCTTTACCCTACTCTGTTTCCTGCCTTCCAACCAATTACAAAGCCATGTCAGAAGGTTACCTCTGACTCCATGTGCTTCCATTTTTCCTGATAATCTTTTGTGTGGAACCTTATCAAATGCCTTCTAAAAGCCCAGATAAACGACATCCATAGACACTCTAACCACGCTTCCTGGTAACTAGTTCCAATTGTTAATTGCTGTCTGTATCAAGAAATACTTCCTCACGCCTATCCCTAAAATGCCCTGAACTTGTGTCCACTCTTTGTGTTGCCTTGGCATATCGGTTACTAAAATGTGTAATGTTCCTCAAAGTTAAAACTGGAAAATTTCAACCTGAAAACAGGAGTTAAGAAAACACGAAACACCCACAAAACACCGTGACTATACTTTACAGTACATCCCGTGAAGCACTTTGGCGCCATACCAAAGTAAGAATTATTGTCATTAACATTTTTATTAATGAAGGATTTTTAAAACTGCAGGTGTTTCTTTCACTCTGATTCTAAAGTCTTAGAAAAAGTTGAAAGTTTCCCCCAGCTTACACATTCTGCTCTCTTAAATCCTATATCAACCATCGACGTCAAATTCACCCAAATGAGATTGTAGACGTTCTTGGTTAGTGTGGAGTAACACCATACTCTTGACATCTGTAGTTGCCGACTGGAGAAGTGTGGCAATAATGCCATCCTCATCTGGCAGGCTTTGCCTTTTGGGAATCATCAAATAGGCAAGTATCATTCTACCTTTGAGACAGTTGTGGTTCTTATATTTAGAGAGGAGCTTCTGTAAATTGCTCTAATTCACACAGGTAAAAGACCATCAACCAGCCAGCCTCTGTGCGTGTGTGTGTGTGTGTTTGTGTGTGGGGGTGTGGGGGGGCGGGGGGTGTAATGTATCTGCGTGTCTGTGAGAAATGAGACTTTATAATAATTGTAACTTTGCATTTGATGTAGCGCCTTATCACGTCTTCGAGACGTTTCAAAGCGCTTCACAGGACGCACTGTAAAGTGAATTGACTGCGTCTTTTGTGGGTGAAACGCGGCAGCCAATTGCGCACATTGATGTCCCACAAACAGTCGTGGATTGTGTGGCCAAATTCAGTGGTTAGTTCCTGTTTATGTCGCCCACAAGGAGCAGGGGGAGGGGAGGACTTTATTATTTCATGTGGTTTCACGGTTCCAAAGACTTGGAGATTGAGTTAAAAGGTTTCCGAAGGCTTCTTTTTCACACCATGAGGTGAAGCATTTCATAATAGATTTGATATCACATTGAATCCATAATTTTCCCACATGAGCCACAGTCATTCCACTTCACAGCATATCCTGTGAAACAACACTTCACGGTATATCCTGCTCTGATGAAATATAAAATGCGGATCACTTTTCCGGGGGGTAATAATCCACTCCAAAAAAAAAACTCATCATAATAATTCGGTCACTCAATCCACGACTGTTTGTGGGGACACTGCTGTGCGCAATTGGCTGCCGTGTTTTGCCCACAATTCACTTTACAGTATATTCTGTGAAGCGCTTTGAGATGTCTCGAAGATGTGATAAGGCGTTATATTAAATGCAAGGATTGTTATTACTACTATTATATCACAGCTTTCACCCCATAACGCCAGAACCTTCATATTCATATCACGGTTGGTTCCCACTCAATGACAGATTGAGAGTAACCTTGATAATACTGTTCTCCCCTCCTCTCCTAAAAGTTTTTTTTGCTTCTTTTCTCCTGGGGTAAGGCTCGAGGCCTCGCCTACGTGACCATTTAACATGCATCAGCTGTAAAAGTGAGCGCTGGCAAAGTATTCAACCTCTGGAGAGGGATCATCACCCTGATACTATCCTCACTCACATCACCCAGAGACACACAACCCTTCCAGTATGGGGTCTGGATATAGATCAAGTGGAATTTGCTGCTCTCACACCTCACCCCACCCCCCCCACCCCCCCACCCCCACCTTCCCCCGTGACGATTGAGACAAATTCTAGCAGAGAGCTCGGCTAACTCAACACTGACCAGGATTCAAGCTGACATCTCACCATCAGTGTAACCTAGTGCTGGACTGCAAAGCACCTTGATCACTGGATCGTTTGAGGGAGCTGGCTGTAGGTTTAAAGCTCGACTAAGACTCAGTATTTATAATAGTTGACTTAAGTATTTACACCTAGTTGGAAACGGTCCGGAGTTATGGTCACTTGACAGCCACAAGTACTACGGTGTGTACATTGCCATCACCGATCGCACACATTTTGAGAATCTGGTACCAAGATGTAAACCTTATTGACCGATATTTAGGGCACATTTTAACGACGGGAATAGTGTCACCTTTTTCCATGCAAGTTGTGAAATTGTTCTGGCGCTGCTTTTGACGGGTTGCAATGATACTCTTGACTTCAACTTCTCGATTGAGTCGTACTCTCTGGGTTGACCAAGGTTGACCTGCTGGTTTACAATTGGTTGCTGATCTGGTGAGGGTTTTCTCATCCTGCCTTCTCCTTTAAATCTGTAGGTCTGGGACACCGGATTTCCGAGACGTTCTTGAATGAAATCTTTTAAGGTGTACGCTCCAGGAGCTGGTGTATCCTGGGTGCAAATAACACGAGTTCAATTTAACAGAGTTGCTTAACAGAACCACGGCCCCAGATCAGATGTAAACTGGGTAGGGCAAGATCATATAGCGCTCCGAGACACGATCCTGTGTGAAGGGCACCGTGTAAGTGCAATTTGTTGTTGTTGTACTGAAGTTAAACTGGTCTACCATAGCATTGTGGAGTCTTGTAGCATATTGGCTAGAGCACTCGCCTCACAAGCGAGAGGACCCAGGTTCAATTCCCGTCAGGGCGAAATGTTAGGCAAGTTTCCTTACTCCACACGCCTCTGTTTACCCAGCAGTAAGTAGGAACCCAGTTGTTAGTCGATTGGCGGATCGCTTTTCCGGAGGTAATAATCCCTTCAAAAAAGGTAATAATAATAATTTGGTCACCCAATCCACGACTGCTTGTGGGACACTGATGTGCGCAATTGACTGCCACCTTTGGCCCACAAGATATACAGTCAATTCATTTTACAGTATATTCTGTGAAGCGCTTTGAGACGTCTTGAAGACGTGATAAGGCTCTATATCAAAATGCAAGGATTATTATCATTAGAAATAGTGACCTCAATAGTCTTTTGAGGTTCTCTGGCAAGTGTTGCAAAGACAAAATTGCATAGAAAAGTGAGCCTCTACCTCCTCCTTGGCTCAGTGGGTTTATACTCCATTTAGTGTGGTCCTGATTTATACAGACCAGGAAAAGCCTTCTCCAAGTCTCTGGTCCGTCCTGCGCTATTTGATCTCATCCTGGTTGCTGGAATTGGTAAGTTACAACAATGGATAGCAATTTGTTTCTTGATCAGCTGGGTGTCCAACACATGCAGAAACCCATCACCCGGTCTTAGACTCTCTCCAAACCAAACTACCGAGAGTTCCACATCTGTATGGTTTCCATTTCTCCAGTGAGGACTGTGCACTCTGGAGGAATGCATTCTACTTGCCTAATCCCACAAAATTGGGGTGTAGATTGGCAAGCGTCAAGGCTTGACGACACAGGTGTGTAATGGGATATTACTGAAGTTTAACCAGCTAAAACCGCTCAGCTTGACATTGCGAACACCAGCACCCACCCTACTGTTTTTCCAACAGAGTACTACTCTTTGCACGGTTAATAGAAGTTAAGTGGAGAGAATTCCAGCTCTCAGTGAACGGTCTATTTCTCCAAGACCTGCTAAAAAGCTAGGAAAGCTTGCCCACAGTGCCTTGTAGTACTGTGGACCTGCCTGGCTCAGAAGCTGGACTACCAAAACTACCACTTACCTCCACTAAGCAGAAGGAACCAAAATTAATCAAAATTAATTTATCTGCACCTCTGCTTAAATTTTGCCAGAGTTCTTCAAGGTAAAGGCCCATTAGAGAAAGAGTGAGCACTCTATCCTCATCCACCGCCTCTCCTCTCACCTCTACCTTCACGGTTCTGTCCTTGAATGGTTCAGATCGTACCTCTCACACCGCCCCCACTTCATCTCCACAAACGGTTTCTCCTCCTTGGTCCCCTCCTCTTCAACATCTATATGCGCCCTCTTGGTGACATCATCTGCAGACATGGGGTCAACTTCCACACGTATGTGAACGATACCCAACTGTATCTCTCTGCCTCTACCTTTGACTCCAGGACCACTGCTGTCCTGACAGAATGTCTGTCAGGACAGCAGTGTCCTGGGTGAGAGCTAACTTTCTTTAATTGAACGTCAACAAGACCATCAGGGCCTTCATACCTCAGGTGCTGACAGCATCACCGTCCAAGGATGCGCATTCCATCTTGCTAAGCCAGTCCGGAACCATGACTTCTTGCTTGACCCTCAACTATCTTTTCTATCCCACATCCGTACCATGACCCGCTTTACCTTCCCCCACCTCCGCTACATCGCCCAGCTCCGCCACTGTCTCACACCACAGTCCACCAAAACCCTCATACATGCATTCATATCATCCAAGCTTGACTATGCAAACTTCTTGCTTGTCGGTCTCCCCAACTCCTCCCTCCAAGGGCTACAGATCATGTCCCCTGCCTCCCCTGTCCCACCATTGGCGGGCCAGGCCTTCTGCCACTCTGCCCCCACCCTCTGGAACTCCATCTTTCAGACCCTCCACCTCACCCTCTCCCTTACCTCCTTCAAGACCCATCTTAAGACCCTCATCTTCGATTGTGCTTTCAATCACCCTCCTGCCCCCTTCCCGCCACTCTTCCCAATCCCGACCCCAGCTCGGATCCAAAACGCTAACTGTTCTGCGCCTTGGGATGTCCTCCCGACATGAAAGGTACTATACAAATGTCATTTTGTTGTTGTAAGTTGGGATTCCCTTGCTATTTTGAGCAGAAGTTCACAGATTTACACTTACCTTTATCGTTCCTCTCCACCAACCTCCTCTGTCAGAATTGCCAACCTTCATTGTTGGCGAACTGCTTTGCTGGAATGCACAGCACGAAATTAACAAATTTAAGGGCTTAAGACAAAGTACTGCAGAGGCTGGAAATCTAAACACAGAAGTCGCTGGGAACATGCAACAGGTCAGGCAGCATCCGTGGATAGAGGAAAATGAGTTAACATTTCAGGTCTATGATCTTTCGTCAGAACACGTTTCATTTGACGAAAGATCATAGACCTGAAATGTTAACTCATTTTCCTCTCTCCATGGATGCTGTCTGGCCTGACGTGCTATGTGTTCCCAGCAAATTTAAGAGCTTGTTGCCCTGGCCTTAACTAGCCTTCCTGACTGCCTTTTTCCAGTGTATAAATTGGGATTCCTCCGTTATTCTGTCCAAAGAAATACTTCCTAATGTCGGTCCTGAAAATTGCCCTTCACAACGCTGAACCTGTCCCCTTCTTCTTTTGCTATCTTGGCATTTCTGAAGTTATTGTTCTGAATTTGCTTTCTCTAACCCATTTAATCTATATAATCCTTTACAACAACAACAACAACTTGCACTTATATAGCGCCCATCACCCAGGGTAGGGTCCCAGAGTGCTTGACAGTGGCGGAGCATGATTCCGAGCTGGGGTGAAGAGAGAGGTGACTGTGGGCATGGAAGGTCTTCAGGTGCAACCTGAAGATGGGAAGTAAGGGGCAATGCGGAGGGGTAGAGGGAGAGTGTTCCAGGGTTTTGGGGTATAATGGCTGAAAGCCCGGCCACCAATGGTGGAACGGAGGGCACTGAGGCAATGCAGGAAGCTGGAGTCAGTTGAACAGAGGCAACAGGTTGTGGGGTAAGTGGGTCGGAGAGGTAGGGAGGTGCCAGGGCACGAAGGGTTTTGAAAACGAGTGTGAGGATCTTGAATTCGATGAGTTCGGTGATAGGGAGCCAGTGGAGCTTGGCTAGAACTGGTGTGATGGGGGTACGCAGTTTAGTGCGGGTGAATATGGGGACAGCGGAGTTTTAGATCAGTTGGATCCAAAACTTTACATGGGTTTTGTTGTTCCTTGGAAACCTTCCCCAAACTGGGGTAAAACTTTTATAAGTCTAATTTGTAGAAATTGTATAATCGCCTAAGTCAAACATCCGCCTAAGTCCCATTCAAGAGTTTTTATTCTACGCAAGTTTGACATAACTCACACTTTGCATAGTCGTATTAAATATATGGTCCCACCTGAAACGACTTATGTGAGGTCTACTGTACAATCCGTGCGATAAAATAAAATAATAATAATTTGGTCACTCAATCCACGACTGCTTGCGGGACACTGCTGTGCGCAATTGGCTGCCGCGTTTAGGTCACACAATACACAGTCAATTCACTTTACAATATATTCTGTGAAGTGCTTTGAGACATCTTGAAGAGACCTGATGAGGTGCTATATATATAGATATATATAATCAAATGCAAGGATTATTATTATATAGACATACAGAATCGACATTGCTATGAGATAACCTTCAGTTCTCCATCCCTGTTCAGACCAACCAAAGCCTTTCACAAGGGATTCCAGTCTACATTAATAATACTACTACTAATACTTCCATTGATGTAATATATAGCACTATAATCTTCACGAAAAGTCCAACGCAGTTGCTTTACTGAGTAGTGAACAAGAGCCAAGCCACAAACCCAGCAAAACACTTACACACACAAGACGCACAGACACACACACACAAGACTCACAGACACAGAGTGTTGTGATGTGAAGAAGCAACTTACTTTGAGGACATCTTCCCACCAGGGTCTGTCGTACCTACTACGATCGTTTTGTAAGGACACGGCCCTCGACTGCAATAAGGAGGCACTCAAACAATAACTAGAAGACAAGTTAGCAATCCAAAGGAGCAAATGCAAACCTCCATCCCCCATCCCCACCCTCCCACCCACCCACCCAGGGAGTCATTGCAATGACAAGCCCCAAATCATTGTAGAAAACAGCCAGAGGAGGGCTGGAGTTTGAGACTGTTGTCTTACCTGACGATTTGGTTTGGTTGTAGATTTATCCTTGGATCTGCTTTTGGATCTGGTTCTGGGGCTCCCACTGGCTCTGATCTTGGCTGTTCGTGCAGAGTTGGGTTTGGCAAAGCCCAAGTTGGCCATGGATCTGGGAGATCTTTAAGCCCCTTTCCTCCTCCCTTCCCTTCCCACCTTTCTCTATCTATCTCTATCTCTCCCTCTCTCTCTCTCTCTCTCTCCAAGGTTAAAAAAAATACATAAGAACTTTAAAAGTAAGTCGGGGACAGGTTGGATCTGCCTCTGGTCCCAACACTGAGTCTTCTTCAACTCTGTTAACTTCCCTCGTTTGGAGCATTGGTTAATTTCGGAGTCGCCTTAGAAAGGGAGTTTGTTACTCTCTCTGTCTCTCTGGGTGTCTGTGTGTGTGGGTGTCTGTCTGTGTCTCTCTCTCTCTCTTCTTTCCTTGTGTTGTGCAAACAGACGTTGTTGAGTGTTGGAGATCAAAAACACCCTCTTTGATAGAAACCCCCCCACCCCTCCAAAAAAAAAAAAAAAACACGTTCACTGGCTGATTTGAGTCTCAGGACTAAACCCCTTCACGCCCCTCCCTCGTCTGCGCAGAAATGGTTTGGAATTGGAGTAATTGGGCAAAAGCCCCCTCTGGGCAGGTCAGACAGGGAGAGAAAGCACTGGTCCATCTCCATCATCTCCATCATCTCCCTGACTCTGCGGGGCTGGGGTTTTGTGACGTGCTCGTGGCATAACTTTTCCACGTAATAACTCTTATGCTGTAGTCTTTCATTTCTCTCTAAAGCACAAAAAACCATTACCTTTAAATACCACCCCCCACCCCCCCCTCCTCCTCCTCCTCCTCCACTAACCCCACTCCCCACCACCACCACCACCACTAGACAGAGTTGCTATGCTCTGAAATGCATTTTCTACTTAGTTTTCCTGGACCACACATCTTTGGGCTTCAAACCCCCCCCCCCCCACCACCACCACCACCCTGGGGGATGGGGAGCCAGTGGAGCCAAGTGGAGGGTGATGGGCTCAATGAATGTCCTCCAGGCAAAGGTTGCTATCATCTCTGGGGTTTCCATGGTGTAGGTGGTTGGGGATGTGCGGAATTCGCAGTTTGGTTTGGATGCTCTTACGGTGATGGGTTTATAATAATAATAATCCTTGCATTTGATATAGCGCTTTTCACGTCGGGAGGACGTCCCAAAGCGCTTCACAGAACACACTGTAAAGTGAATTGACTGTATAGTTGTGGGCGAACGCGGCAGCCAATTGCGCACAGCAATGTCCCACAAACAGTCGTGGATTGAAAATGACCAATTTATCATTGTTTTTGTTTTTTTGGAGGGATTATTATTAGGCTCTGTGTGGAGTAAGGAAACTTGCCCAAGGTTTCGCCCTCTGCCTGGAATTGAACTCGGTCTCTCGCTTGCAAAGCGAGTGCTCTAACCACTGAGCTACAGGATTCCACCTGTGTCAGATACCAGGCTGACTCCCACCCCCAAAAAGAAAAAGATAGGACTTGGACCTGTTAGTCTTCTGGAGTTAAAAGTCCTGCCAAGCCCCATGACTAACACTCAACTCCAGTACTTGGAAGAACACTACATTTTCGGAAGTTTTCTCCTTTGGATGAGATGTTCAACCAAGGTCGTGTCTACATGCTCAAGTGGATGTGTTTTGGATATAGAAGGGGATCTCTTCCAGTGTCCCGGCTAACAACCCTCCATTTCATTGAAATTCTGACACATCAAAGTCTTATTCTATTGACTAATCCATGGGTGGAACCTTCAGTGATGCAATAAGGATCAACAGTGGAGGGAGCAGTGTAGTCTGAGAGGGTCACAGAGGCAGAGTGCGGTGAGGCTATTGAAGCATTTTAAAGGGAGGACAAGAATTCAAACCCCTGGGGGATGGGGAGCCAGTGGAGCCAAGTGAAGGGCTCAATGAGTGTCGTACAGGCAAAGGTTGCAGATGGTCTGCAGCTGTAGGTCAGCCTGACTCAGTTGGTAGCACTCTTGCCTCTTTTCGAATCAGAAGGTTGAGGGTTCAAACTTTAAGCCCCCAAATTGATACCTAGAACTCATATAATCCAGGCTGAAACTTCAATGCAGTACTGGGGTTCTGCATCGTTGGGGGTGTTAATCCAAGGCCCAGTCTGTCCGTTTAGATTGATATTAACGATGCCATGGCACTATTTGAAAAGAGAAGGGAATCTCTCCTGGTCTCCTGGCCAATTATCCTCCAGATAAAATTAGTTGTATACTTCATGGCTATTTGTGGGAGAGTGCTGTGTGCAAACCAGCAGGCCCACTTGTCTATTAAATACACATCCACTACACTTTACAGTATATCCTGAGAAACACTTTGAGATATCCTCCCAAATGCAAAAGGAGTTTTGTCAGATTTAGGATTATTATTAGAATTGTTAAAGTGCTTTGCAAAGGCTAAGCAGGGGTTTGAGCTGTCAAGAGAGCTGGAGGAGATGGCCAAAATTAGTCTTCAGGTGGCATTTGAAAGCAGAGGATGAGGCAGCAAGCCAGAGGGATTCTAAGGGAGAGCTCCAGACGGCAGAGGCCAAATGGCAGAAGGCTTGCCTTCACCACTGATAGTCGGATGGAGCAGATGGGGGCATGAAGCAGACTAGAGTCGGCAGAGCAAAAGGAGTAGCCAGTAAATGGTCACAGGAGACCACAGAGATGGGATAGCGCAAGGCCATGATTAATATAATAATCAGGGCCCTTGGATGCTCTCCCGACGTGAAAGGCGCTATACAAATGTAATCTTGTTGTTGTAATCCTTGCATTTGATATAGCGCCTTATCACATCTTCAAGATGTCTCAAAGGGCTTCACAGGATATACTGTAAAGTGAATTAACTGTAGGCGAAACTTGGCAGCCAATTGCACACAGCAGTGTTCCACAAACAGTCGTGAATTATTATAAGGAATTATTATACCCGGAAAAGCAATCTGCCAACAGACTAACAACAGAGTTCCTATTTATTGCTTGGTAAACAGAGGCATGTGGAGTAAGCAAACTTACCCAGTGTTTCGCTCTGCCGGGAATCGAACTCGGGTCTCTCGCTTGAGAGGCAAGTGCTCTAACCACTGAGCTACAGGTCTCCACCTCCAAGGAATAAACTTGAAGATGGGAATGAGGATTTTCAAGCTAAACCACAAGAGGAGAGGGAGCCAGTGGAGCCAGGCCAGGATAGAGGTGATGGACTCGCATAACTTTGTGCAGGACAGAATATGGACTGTGGACTTCCGGATAGTCTAGAGTTTGGAGTTGGGAGGTGAGCAAGTAGGGCATTAAAACATTTTGTTTTTAGGTTTGATTTTAGGGAGCCAGACCAGGAAAAGATAACGCCTAACAACTCGGTTGAAAATCTATTACAATAGCCACTGGGTACGTTGTCACTGTAACAATCGCTATAACAAATGGGTCATGGATTTTTGAGGTGTATTTTAAATAAGGGATTTTTTAGATACACAACAATCACAACAATTTGCATTTATACGTCGCACTTCACATGTGGCAACATTCCCAACCGGCCATTATTTTTTTTCGATGAAATAAAATATTGTATATTTTGATGGCGAGAAATTGGAAGGTCACCTATCTCGTTAATAACAATTATCTTCCCTTTACCTGTCCAGTAAACTGGAATCTCAACATAAAATGGCCTGCCTATATTGTACTAATATATTAACTGAGATTATGAATTTAAATTTAATCGACTGGGTAGCAAGAAATGAGCGAACAAGTGAAGTTGCTTAGAACTATTCATGTGACAGCGATAAAAATTGATGCTCATTGTTCCCATTTGATTGTCTGACACTTGCTACATGATTTGTAGAGAATTAATACCCGGAACTATAAGGCAACACTATTGTTCAATCCCACGAATGTAAGACGCACCACAAACTACAAGACAAACATTTGTAGAGATTTTAAAATATTGGCAACCATAAAAATGCGAACACATGAATGCAATTCAGTCCATAGAAACAGAAGTAGACTAATTCAGCCCCGAGTGTCTGTTCCGCCATTTTATAAGATCGTGGATGATCTGTACCTCAAGTCCAGTTACCTGCCCTTTTACCCTGAATTGCTTCATAGCCTGATCTAACAAATATCTATCTACCTCCGTCTTGAAAATGTGAATGGATCCAGCATCCACAGCCTTTTGCGGTAGAGAGTTCCAGATTTCCACTACCCTTTGGGTAAAAAAACTGCCTCCTAATTGCTCTCTTAAATGGCCTGGCTATAATTTTAAGAATAACACCCCCTTGATCTGGATTCCCCTACCAGAGAAAATAGTTTTGTCTTCCCGCATCATTTAATTTGCAGTATATGCTGTGAAGCGCTTTGAAAAGTCTCTAAGACGGGAGCTATATCAAATGCAAGGATTATTATTATTATTATTATTATTTGGAACTCCCTCCCCCTCCCAGGTTGGCTGAGCTTCTATTCCATTGCTTCACTAATGTTTTTAATTTTTTAAATGATATCAAACAATATTCAATGCGTTATCCAGAATGAAAAAAGAATGAACAATGTGCTATTTGTGTTGCAGCGATCTGCAGTTTATAACTCCTCACTTCCCTGTGTAATAAGGAAGAAAGGAAAGATTCAGTCCACTGATTTAGGTCACATCCATATCGGGCCCAACTTCAGGTATCCACTGAGAAAGAACGAAGCACACCAATTAAATCGAATAAGCCTAATGGGAATATACATTGACTTTTCCTTCTTTTTAAAAAAAAACGTTTAAAGTAACTTTACTAATTAATCTGGTTTGGGCTATGAAAATTGATCAGTAAAAGAAAATTTTTTCTCCAGACACTCCCTCCCAACTCATGGTTTCTCAGCTGGTGCAGAATGTGTTCACTGTAATCCTGTTAATTGACACGAATCACACGCTCAAAAGATGATCGTTGAGCTTTGCAACAGTGCAGAAACATCAGTGTAGTAACCGTACAGATATGCTATTTCAAGATGCCAAGTTTGTTACTTGGTGCAATAATCACATTCAGGGGTACCGATCAGGGTGAGGAAGTAATATAGAATTGTACTGTCAAGTGTTTGCGACACCAGTAGATCAAACTTGTTTTAGATGTGTACAAAAATAGTGAATCCCAATTCTCACCAAATTTACCTGCAATTCCTTGCATCAAATTCCTTCACTTAGTTCTTTTTTGACGGGGATATACCCAAATTTATTTTAATCCTTAAATTAGATTAGAAGCACCTTTGACGTCAGAATGCGTTGAAGCATAGCAGAATTTATTGTTTCGGTAAACTCAGCCAATTTAAGTACAGCAATGTCCCACAGCCTTGAATAATAAATGCTAGACCAAAAAATAGACCATATGTCCCGAACTACCCATGTACTATATCCCATAATGTTCTAAGTTGGACAGTTCTCACCAATAGCACCATCACTCCATATTTTGTGGATGAATCGCAAGTCAATTGCACACAGCAGTGTCCCACAAAGTTGTAGATTGAGTGACCAAATTATTATTTGGAGGGAATATTACTCCCAGAAAGCGATCCACCCATCGACAAACAACTGGGTTCCTACTTACTACTAAATAAGAACAGGTGTGTGAAGTAAGGAAACTTGCCTAAGGTTTTGCTCCACCGAGAAATTGAACCCAGGTCCTCTCGCTTGTGAGACAAGTGTTCTAACCAACAGTGGGAATTATTTAGTATTCCAAAAATGTACTTTTGAAATCCGAAATGCCTGGAAAACAGAAGTCTTTGGGCTTCACCGAATCCGTGGGAGCGAAAGACCAATTTTATTTAGATAATTTTTGGCTAGGACACGGACAGAAACTCCCTCATCACTTCAAATAGTGCCATGAGATCTGAACATCCACCTGAACAGACAGGACCTGTTTAATGCCTCCAAAACATGGCTCATTAGTGTCAACATAGACAGACTACGTGAATTCAAAAGTGAACTCATAATCTAAGTTGCTGAGATCATTACTACCAACTCAGCCAAGCTGACAGATTTTAAACAATCCATATCCCCTTTCTGCTAATGATCATTCAACCAACTCAGCGCCCTCTAGAAACAAATAAATATTGGAGCACAAATGCCAGTTAGAGTACTGGAAGTTTCACATTCCACAACAATTATGGAAGTTTATTATCCAAGTGAAAGAAATGTCACTATGGGAATGGAATTTGGAGCATTTGTTAAGAGTTAGAGCAAAACATTCAAATACCCAAAACAATGACGAGCGAGAAGGTTGCTATAACTGCCAACTTTTGTTCCCAGTCTCGACTGTTAATATTGGGCAAACTCTACAATTAAAATATTGGGTTAAATATCAATAAAAAAATGCATCACCCAACAGCAGCACATTGCCAACTGTGGCCAAGCAGCAAGTAAATTGGTTTTAGACCCTCCTCCTACATGCAACAGGAAGCTAGTACATTCCTATCAAAAGGATAGTTTGTTCTAACTGTATTATGGCTGTGGTATGCAACCAAGAACTCTTAGGATTAATATTTTACTATCCATCTTCTGTAAATGGCTTGAGGATCCATATTGCCCAAGTGCAGCAGTTAAAAAAAACTTATATTTAAAGTGTTTTGTGTTTCACTTGCCATTTCCAGCGGCTTGGGACGTCCTCCTGACATGAAAGGCTCTATACAAATGTAATTTTGTTGTTCTCAAAATTAGCCTTTGTGTTGACTATGGATTTACGGACTAGAAGTCAAGTAATTCAACATGGACCAACTATAATAGAGCTCTCCAAAGAACACAAGCCTCAAGTTAGAAGCTCAAATACAATTTCATTTGTAAAATGTTAATGTATTATAAATGGCTACAGTAACATGCCTGAGTTCTTTTGAATCTTTACTAGTTTAACTGTCCTGTTGAGCACAGGGAATCTGTAGCTGTTGGCAGCATGAAGGGATTGGCAGACACTAAAATCGTTTCAGATACTGCTCACAATAAGTTTATTGCAAATCTCCATCACCTTGGTACACAGATACCAAGACAAGTACAGGATCAACCACATCAGCTTTTGGGTAAATTGTAGTTTTATTGGAAAAAAATATACAACTTGGAATGGATTTTAGGCACATCTGTGCCAAAGCAGATTTCAGAAAGAACCAAGTGGCTAAAGAAAACGCAGAAAGAGCATGGTAAGAAAACAAGAATGCTTCCTTGAATGGAACTGCAAATACAAAAAAAATTAGTGTACGAGTACCTGGATGATACACCCGTTTTGCTATAGTGCAATGCTGAGAAATTTTTAAGCTTTCTGTCCTTATTCCACAGAGTTATTAACTCTGCATTTAAACAGCAACATGAGACATGCTGATACTCGACAGCCAGCTTCCTCACAGCAGGCATTACCCAGATGATCCCTTGTCAAACCACAAGTCCTTATGTAGCTTTGAATGTGTAGAAGAGCTTGGATGCACTTCAAGATAAAGCCACATGCAACTTTGTTACCAAAAGTCTCGTCTCAAATGCAAAAGAAAACAATGACAATAAGATATTGAAGAAAAGTAACATGAAAGGACTGTAACTCTACCCACTATACATGCATAATGTTTTAGACAGGTGGGGCAGGGAGAGAAACATTTTACAGATAAATTACAAACAAAGGAAAGGCAAATAAACAATGTTTGTTTTATACAAGAAAATTAAAACGCTCTGTACAAGGTCTTCACTTTGCAGTCATCATTTGTACGAACTCTGTGAAGAGAAAATTGAAATGTTACACATGGAAAATAAAATTAATTAAACTCCAATCCCATCAAACATACCCACCTCCAATTACTATATACATGGGGAGCATATTCCTAACTGGCACAATACAGGTATATTTATCCAGGTCAAAATTCTCTAGATGAAAAAAGCTTACATTCAAAATTAAAACTTCTCTCTCAAAAACATAGTTAAGTTCAAAAAGCACTAACGAGCCACCAACACCTTTCTACATAAAGAACATCAGTCCGATCCAGCTCTGCTTTCTTGCACTGATGCACTATTTACAGCAGGTGTCACAGGGCAGGAGGCATTCAGGAGCCAGAAAATCTCCCACCATCACCAAGGCTATTTAGAACACCCCCCTACTTTAGCATCAATGCTTAAACCACTTGGTCAGAAAGACGAGGTAAAGCTCCATATCAGGAGCACAATTCAACCTCGCTTCATACTCGGGTGCAGCACTGCAATTATGAGACACCAATTTGCTGATTAAACTGTTCCGATGGATGTTCCACCATTCAAATTTGAAAAGCAGCCACCTGGCACCTTGGCCAATCTCTCTCCCCCGATCCAAAAGAATTGCTGTTTGTGCAAAACACAGGTGCGGATTAGACACTAAGTTTACCCACACTACAAACTAAAGTTGTGAAACAGTGAATTGTGATAAATGTAAGAGACCATTCAGGCTTTTGCAAGCCTATGTCCTAGTATTGCTCTGGGCCTTGCTTTTGCCAACTCAGCTATCAGCATGCTGCTATTTTAAGCAGTACACTCGCAGTAAATGTATCTACTCAGTTGCCAGTATAATAATCATGCAGTTTTCAAAATAACTAAGTGAAAAAATGATGCATTGGTAACCAAACACCATGTGCAACAGAACTCAGGTGCAGTACTGTAATTTTTGTGATCCCCAAAATCATAAATAATAAACCGAAGTAGACACTTGGAACGGTATGAGAGAATTCAGATAAAACAAATATGTTTGCCCCCAAAACAGTCACCACACCTTACAGTATAGCATGTGAAGCGCTTCAAGAAATCTTCCTGACTTGAAAGATACTATGCCAAAGCGCAAGTGTGATTACACAACCTCAACAATGAAGCAAAGTCAATTTTTTTTTAAAAAATGAATTAATTTAATGTTCCTTTTAAGCATACGAGCGGCCCTTGTAGAAAACAAATCCAGAAACTGCACATGGTATTGTCAGGCCAGCAAAACTAGGTTTTGGTGTGAACCACCACCTCATTGTTTTGTCAAGCAACATCACAATGCTGCTAAACATTAAAGTGCTCTGGAACACTGCCCCGAGTGAAGGGGCTATATAATTCAAGCTGTTGTAGTAAACTACAAACAGATAATGTATATACTTTGAAAATGCTGGTGGTTACAACATCATGGTGGTGCAGCACAAATTACAGTACTGCACTTGAGTTTAAGTCTAGGTTATGAACTTGAGCTTTAACCTTACCTCCATCCTAAAAATAATGTTGACAGGTAATTTGATGCATTATAGAATTCATTGAAATAGAAGTGGTTACATAAACTTGCAGATTCCTTGAGCAGCTGAATCCATGCTAATTATTTGTGTGGAAATCCTACAATAATAATAAAGGGCACTTGGAGCTTAAGACGTCATTTGGAACTATTTTCTGGGCACTGAAATCAAGCTGGGATGCGTGGCTCAATTTGTTTTTAAGCCAAGCATTGATGCTCTTTTTCAAAGGATTCCATGCACCAATGCACAAACTCCACCATTGGTTTAAAGAGGAGTATCAGGTGACAGCTACAAATGCTGCCTGGCAGCTCCCAGGGAAAAACCAACCAGTCAGTAGCATTTCAAGAATCAAACCAATTTAATAAAAACTACTAGAATTTTTTTTTCTACTAGATTCCAGTTAAAAAAACATTTACTTAGATAGCAAGTAAAGAGCATTTCCAAGTGTCTGCAGTATAATTTTAATAGTGCAGGCAGCAGCAGAGAAGTGCCTCCAGTGGTACAGTACAGTACTTTAGCTGCTGGTAAGCTATGCAGTCAGCACGACTACTGGTTAAGTTATCAGGACTGAGATCCAATAGCCAGGAGTCAAACCACAACTTTCAACTGCAGTTTGTTTCTCCAGGCTGTGGTATCCACCCTGGAATGTAATGGTACGCTTGTCAAAAGGAGCACAAGGATTTATAGAACTATTTCTGTTTGAAGCAATTCTAATGAACTGAATCCAGGCCATAAAAGTGGCAATATTTAATGGCTTTGGAGTTAATGATTTACCACCAACCAAGGACTAGGTCAATAAATATGCCATCAACATGCTTGCTGGTTGATCACAACTAAGCGGGAATCAGTTACATTATTTACTCCATATCTGACCTGGACACAGTTCTATTGTTACAAAATAGTAGTAATTAAGTCAACTGACACCACATCCATTAGACACAGAATGAAGACTGCAACTTCTCAAAACATCTCAGAAAGCATTACCATATTAGTGATGTTGGTTTACAATACATGTATGAATCTAGCTTATATCAGATAGCATTGGCCTGCACAATGCTTGCAATAGTTTAACAGGCTTTAGGGAAAGTGGCCATATTCTAGATATAGTGACCCAAAACTGGGCCTTCCTCAATATTAGGGCTAAACCTACCAGGTAATGGAAGGGCATCGAATTTGAAGCTGAAGCTGGGTAAGAATGATAGTTACACTCATCTCTACAACTATTTAAATTGGTTAAGGTACAGAAAATGTGGTTAGCAAATAAAAAAAAATTCAAGTTTCCCAGCTACCGAAACAATCGGAGAAATCAGTGATAATTTGTCTCCCAGGTGCAGTGATGCAACACAGGTTCATAGGTGCCTTCCCTTTACACGGTAAGGGGAAAATGGCAAATTAGTTATTTAGATTTAATACTACTCAAATACCAAATTACTCAAGAACTATATTTAACCAAAAATTATTGCATGGTTACCTTCACGAAACACAATTACTTAACTGGGCTTATAAGGTATCATACTAAATATCTCACAAAAGCAAAATGTCCTAATAAATTATTCTCTTTGTACCCACACAAATTTTGCTTCTATTACACTTTCTATACAAAGTAACTGATACATAGTCCCTCTCTTAACATGAATTGGAGGTGTATAATGCTGGAGAGATTGCAAGTGTTCAGAACTGCAGTTCACAAAGACTTACGCATTTGGCCTTTTACGCATTCCATGACACGGTATTCTATGACTGTAGATCTCTGGTTAGCTAAAGCACTACACTGTGTCTAACAAAAAGTGACCCACATATACTGCAAGTGGATTGCTTGATGTGGAATACAGGAAGCCACAAACAAGAGATCTACCTTCACAAAATGGCAGTTCAATTGAGTGCAGTCATTTGGTTACATTTGACCAAAGCCATAACAATTTTTTTTAATATAGAAAATCTCTCATGTTGAGTTCTCATGGGTCCAGACATTTTGTTAAGGAAATGGCATAAACAAAACCTACCTTCATAGTTCACTTGACCATCACCATCAATATCTGCTTCTCTGATCATTTCATCGACTTCTTCATCTGTCAGCTTTTCTCCGAGGTTTGTCATTACATGACGGAGTTCTGCAGCACTGATGTAACCATTACCATCCTAGAAAGGAAAATATTTGGTGGCATATGAAACATTTTACTTTCTGTAGATAACAGTGAAACATTAATAGAATGCATGCATATTGTCATGTTTTGCTTCAATACCTTATCAAACACTCGGAATGCTTCTCTAATTTCTTCCTCACTATCTGTGTCCTTCATTTTCCTTGCCATCATTGTCAAGAATTCTGGAAAGTCAATTGTTCCATTTCCTGCCAAAGAAATTAAAGTAGGTAAAAAACAAATCCCACTTCCTTCCACGAGACAGCATGGGCTTGATGGCTGAATGACCTCCTTCTGTGCAATAGATTTCTCTGTTTTTATTTATTAGTTTGCTGAAAGTGTTACAGGACTTACACACTTACCATCAGCATCAACCTCATTGATCATATCCTGTAGTTCTGCCTCAGTTGGGTTCTGTCCTAGTGACCTCATGACTGTCCCAAGCTCCTTTGTAGTTATGGTACCATCCCCATCTTTGTCAAACAGAGAGAAGGCCTCTTTGAATTCTGTAATTGGAAAAGGCACAATCAATAAGAAGCCAGTAAAACACAGCACATAGTCACAATGCATATCCACACCTAAGTGACATTTGTACAATCTGCAACATTAGAAAAACAAGTACATTTTACTTACAATGTTACATAAGTCAACTGAAACAATCACTTGCGCAGCCTTAATGCATCACGTAACTATCCACAAACTTCTGAACAGAAACTAGCTACAAGTCACATCTAACAAGCATAAAAGCAAAAGTTAACCCTAATTTAAATATTGCTTTCAACTAAACCAGCAGTCAAAACGACATGATTTGACCAAAATTTGTGATTCAAATCTCCCAATGCGAAGCCTAGAACAGGAGCTTACAACTTAGGTGAGTTCAATTAGGCAGTTATGACGGACTATCCATTAACTCAAATACAGGCACAGTAAGAGACTATAAAGACCACCAAATGGCCTGCTAGAGCCGAAAGTATGAAAATAGGGACATTAAAAACAGATCTGAGCACTATAGCAATATGGCTTTATATGACTGGCTCAGGTGTACCTTTGCCTCTTTGCTGAAAGATACAAGCATATTATTTCACCCTTACACAGAATAAAACCTTTCCTCAACTGCACTATGATAGCATCTGATCAACAGGGTATATTAATCTCAAAACGCACCTGCATGAGTAGGGAAAAATTTCCATAATATTTCACTTATTGTGCTATTCTGAATATTCAGATCGGTATTCAAGAGTGATTTGCAAGTCTATACAACAAACTTCATAAGAGTGATTGACTTAGTGAGTAAATTTATATTTTCAAAAACAAATATGGTAAAATTAGTAACTTCCATTACACTTACTAGAATAATTGTAGTTTCACCACATAAATTTCATTTCAATTAAGACATTCAATTTAAGTTCCAATTTGCACAGCAAACAGACAACAATCAAAACCTATTTGAACCTTCAAAAAAATCTTGTGAAGACCACAAACTTCAGTATTAAGATACATAACCAATTTTGTTTACAACTGTTAACTTACTTTATTTAGCCACACCAGCAAAAACTCCAAAAACTGAACCATAAGCCCCACCCAAGATAAATGAACAGCAAATAAGGTTTATGCCCTTATCCTTAATCCTAAAATTAAAAAGTTTACAATTTAGTTTACTTACCAGCAATCTGCTCTTCTGTTAGTTGATCAGCCTAAAGAGAAAATTGTATAACATATTAAACCATACACAGGAAGTGCATCATCAGAAGCTCATGTATTAATTTAGAAAGTCATGAGGTAAATGGGGCTGGAGCTTTTAGAGAATCAGCACAAACACGGTAGGTGGGACAGTATATCTCTATGTTGAACAGTTAATTAAGTGCCAGTAATTCATGAGACCAGAAATATAATGCATCATACAGAAAGGTCACTTGCACATGCTATGCAGGTTACTTTAACATTTTAATGTGCAATATACAATTTCTGAAGGATCCAAAACATGGATTTGTCACCTTCATGAGGAATTCCATTAAGTGAACTGCTGAATCAGCAAACTGCACATAGCAAATATATGATCAGCTTAATATATCAAGAGACTATAATGTGAAGTATCTTAAATATGGGACTCAAATGTAATATCCTAACAGGATGTGCCGCCCCAGAATTGAAATGTCACCAAATAAGGCTATTCAGAAGGCCATAATCGCTTTTAGCACTTATTTAAAAGTAAAAGGTTGTCAGTTCATGGTACATAGTAAAAAAAGTCAAACAGCAGCATAGAGGCCTTCCACATTAAAGCAAATTGCAAGATACATTTGCACAAGATGGGTGACCAAATGGACACAATTCATTTTCTTCAAAATTTCCTGACAATTTTGAAATCACCATTTGGAATCAGAGTGGCTATAAATTAGAAACAAAATTCAGTGGAGCCAAAAATGTGGGAAAGCTACTAACCAGGGAGCAAAGGAGGGGCTCTGAATTCCAAAAAGATGACAATTCATTTCTCAGCAATGGGTGGATCTCTGTGCAACCTTTAACCTTCCCTTTACCCACCACAGATGCTATGCCCCACTTCTACCTTACCCTTCCACACGACAAAATAAAATCAGACGGTATCCCCACCAGCTACAATATAGGAAGCCGTTCGTTCGCAATCACAATCTAATGAATGCTAAAGCCCCCGTAACAAAATACGGGGGGGGGGGGGGGGGGGGAAGAGAGGAGTCGGGTTCAAGACACGAGTTGGGTGAAACTCTCTACAAGCATCACTCGTTGCCTCACATTTCTTCTGAACGACACCTCCGCCCCCAATTCCGCCCCGAGTCCAACTCGCCCCACAACCCAGCCCTTTTCTTGCTACATCCGCACTTTGCACGGCAGCAGGAAGTCTCTCCCTTTCGCCACCCCACTCGCACCAGTTACACCCCCTCCCCTTTGCCCCAGCCTTCCAGCACAGCTGTTCAGCGTGTCTTTTCACCTCCCCCCCTCCCCCCCCAAAAAAGGCAGTACTCTCCCCCAAAAAGGTTGAAACCAATGTTCGCAGACCCAGCCAGCAAATTCGTCCCCCCCCCCACACACACACCACCAACCCCATGCAGACAAGAAACTCAGCTCATAAAACAAACCAGAAACGCTATAGTTAACGTGTTACTTTGTGTGTGTGGTGGCGGCGGCGGTGGTGGTGGGGGGAAAGAAGAGAGATTTATTTCTGGGGGGGGGAAAAAAAAAGACAAAAGGTGGGCAATTACTTTTCCCAGACGACGTTCCCCACCTCATCCCCCCCAAAAATGCAATGGTTCAAAGCAGCCATTTCCCTCCTCTCTTCCTCCCACACCCCCCCCACCACACACAAAATGGGTCCAAAAAAAAAACGCCCCCTCCCCGAAGGCGCACAGCCGGACGCAATGCATTCTGCAAAGGGAGTGAAGACATTTTTTAAAGATGAAATAGCGCGGCCGGTGGTGTCGGGGAGGGAGGTGGGTGGGTTGTGTGTGTGGGGGGGGGGGGAAGGAGAGGAGCAGAAAAGAGTTCACGATACCGTCGTGGGGTGGGGTGGGTTTGGCGGGGAGGGCAGATAGCGGGGGGGAAAAGGGTGTGTGGGTGGGTGGGGGGGGAGAGAGAACAAAAAAAGAGAGATAATAAAAGTAAGGTGATGGGGAGGGGGTGATGGGGAGGGGGGAGCGCTGTTGGTAGGGCGGGAGAGAGAGAGAGAGAGCGGTTAAGGGCGCGGCGCTCGCGCTTCATAAACGGTCACAGGCGCCGCCGCCATCACCGCCGCGGGAAGGCGGCGACCACCCCCCACCCTCCACCCGGGAACCCCCGACGGCAGCCTCGCCCCTCCCCCCCACCCCCTCTCTCTCTCTCCCCCCCCAACCCCCCCAAAAAAAAAACACGCGCCGCACACCCCGCCCCGCGCGCCGAGAGAGCAACGCGACCCCAAACCGTGGTCTCACCGCGAGGAAAAGGTGCGTTTTTTTTTAAAAAAGAGAGAGAGAGAGAGAGAGAGCGTTCGAACCGCCATCAGCCAACGACAGACACTTCGCTCCACACACCCGGAGCCATTTGCTCAACATGAGGGAGAGAGGGAGAGAGGGGGACTTTGACTGACCGATCGGCCGGGGCCGAGTCGGGCCACTTTACCCTCCTCCATCCTCCTCCCTCCCTCCCCACCCACCCACCCACCCACCGCCCGCACAAGTCGCATCCAGTAACGACATATTGCAGCAGTTTCTGCTCCTCTTCCTCCTCCTCCATCATTACACGAGAGAGAGGGAGGGAGGGGGTGCGGTGCGGGTGGGGACGACGACGAAGTTAACCGACCGACTTAAGAGCTCCGTCTCCGCCGTCCGGTTTTGACGAAGAGGAGGTGAGGGAGAGGGAGAGGAGGATGAAGGAGGAAGGAGGGTGGTGGGGGGGGGGAGCGTCGTTATGGTGAGAGGAAAAGAACGGGTTAGTAGTTTTTTTTTAAAAAGAAAATGGTGGGAATTCCCCCCCTCTCCCCTCACGGGAGGGGGGGAAAAAAAAACAACCCCCCCGTCTGCGACGGTTTATGAGGTAAAGAAGAGGGGGGGGAAAAAATAATTTCTTTCTTTGTTCGTCTCAGGTCCTTCCTTTCCTTCCCTCTCACTCACTACTCCTTCGTGTTTCTTTTTTTTAAAAAAAAACCCCACCACCAACCCCCCCAAAAAAAAAAAAAATCCACGAGGAAAAGAGACGAGAAAGAATACGAGTTAGAGAGAGAGAGAGAGAGATATGAGAGAGAGACTCACCATAGTGGGTGGGTTGGGGGTGTGTGTGTGTATGTGCGTCCGTTGCTCACAGTCCGGTCACTCGCTCTGTCGCCGCGGAGCCGCCACTGACTATAAACAGCCCGCGCGCGGCAGCTGCTTAACTCCCCTCCCCCTCCGCCCTGTATCCCTCCGCTTGGCCCGACCCACCGGAGCGTTCCCCTCCAACCAACCAACCGCCGCTCCCTCCCTCCCTCCTCACAGGGGTTCCCCATCACCACCATCACCGGTTACCACCACCACCACAGCATCGCGATCAAATCTTTAAAGAGCCTTCCCCGCGGCTCGCTCCCCCCCCCCTCCCCTCCGTCCTCCATTCAGGAACAGACCTAATCACCACCTCACCCGCCGCCGCCGTCACCTCTTCCATCTCCAGCGGTGCACGGGGGGGGGGGGGACGAACTATTTTTTTTGTCGCGCGGAGGGGGCAAAGCCTTTCCCGCGCGGGCGCGCGCGCGGCGGCGGTTGGAACTCCCGCCCCTCCCTCCCTCCCTCTCCGCGCGCCCGCCGCGCCCCGCCCGCGCCCGCACGCGCACGCGCACGGCCGCCGCCCGCCGCTGATTGGCCGGGCGGTACCTGCAATGCGTCAAAACAAAGATGGCGGCGGTCGGGTCGCTTAGCGACGGCTCGGGGCCGCCCGCCCGCCCGCTGCCCGCCCCGGGCCCCGTTGCGATAGTAACGCGGCGAGATAAGGGGGAGAGAGAGATAGAGAAATGGAGGGAGGGAGGAAGGAAGGAAGGAAGGTAGGCAGAGAGAGAGAGAGAGAGAGAGACGGTAGCTGCGTGTGTGTGTGTATAAAGCTTGTGCTGCTGCGCGGCGCAGTGCAACGTTTGGACCAACATGGCGGAGGGCAGAGGAGGAGGAGGAGGGAACCGTCTCTCAGACCCACACGCCGCAGTGTATTGAGCCGTCGTCGTCGTCGTCGTTGTTATTACAGACTCACTCACTCGTTCATCTCACTCAGTAGTTTCCCAGCACTGTGTGTGTGTGTGGGGGAGTGGAAGGGAAAAACACTTGACTTGTGTTCCGCCCTTTTTTTTCGTCTCTCATATCTGGTTTTAAAACTTTTTTTTTGCGGTGGTGGGGGGTGGAAAAAAAAACACGTGCGCGATCGAGTGCTGCTGCTGCTGCTGGTGGTGGTGGTGGTGTCTGATCAAAGCGGCAGCTCGCTTGTTACTGTGTTGTTATAATAGTAATGATAATAATAATAATAGTCCTTTGCATTTGACATAGCGCTTTTCACGTCGGGAGGACGTCCCAAAGCGCTTCACAGAACACAGCACCGTAAAGTGAATTGACTGTATTTGTTGTTGTTGTTGTTGTTCGTGTTTTGGCCGATACCTGTGTCTTGTTGGGTCTGGTTTGATTGATATCTCTTCGGTTGCCCGTGCATTTACCGTGTTGGGTGGGGTGGGGTGGGGTGGTGGGTGGGGGGGATTTCATATCGAAAGGTCCGTAATCATAAATGTGTTGGCGTTGCAAGTCCTGGTCTTGTTGTAGCGTTTGGGGGTTGTGCGTGTGTTTGGCATTGATTTGAAGCACATGCATTTATTATTCTCTGCGTCTGTTGGGTCAATGCAGGACTTGTGCGGCAACTTCGCACTCTTCCCCCATTCGGTCAAGTCGCATTTACTTTGGCGCACTCCTAATAATAATAATAATAATAATCCTTGCATTTGATATAGCGCTTTTCACGTCGGGAGGACGTCCCAAAGCGCTTCACAGAACACACTGTAAAGTGAATTGACTGTATATTTGTGGGCGAACGCGGCAGCCGATTGCGCACAGCAATGTCCCACAAACAGTTGTAGATTGAAAATGACCAATTTATTATTGTTTTGGGTTTTTTTTGGAGGGATTATTATTATCGTTATCCTGTTAGCGGTGGGCGCCACGTTGTGATACTTTTCCCCAGTGATATTTCAAAATTGCTTCAGAGGTTTTTTTTATATATGTGGAAACACACTTCTGCGTAATTAGAACATTTAAAATAAATGCCTCAAAACGTTTTAAAAGTGAAGTATCCGATGTTTACACTGCAAACGGTGGGCCTAAGTTTCTAAGTGTGTTTGCAGCAAAATTATGGCTAACATCAACTTTTTTTTAAAAAAAATTAACGTCTCCTATTAGTATTCCCCAGGAATCTGAAACAGATGGACATTTATTTCTTTTATCCATTCCTTTATAACACGTGCTCGTCTGTCACTGCAGTCAGCATGTTTTAAGGGAGTAGTTTCACAGAGAATTGAGACTTGTCACTAGAAGATATATCCATCCAATTGAACAGCTATACATACCATGACTATGCTTTTAAGCACAACTATTTCAGAGTTGATCCGTTGCAATGGGTAGGTACAATGCACATGCTTGTTTCTGGACCAAAAATGTTAACTTTTTTGGGAGAGGGGGTAATATAGATTTTGAGAAGGTACACTCTTACCCATTTTTGTTTGCATTGGATACGACTATATTAGAATTCACGAGAAGAAGAATTAGGATGTGAGAAATATAATGCTTAGTACTTTATTACTGGTAGAGACATGAAAACGTACTTGCTTCCGATAACCGCATTTGAACTTTTAAATCATTATTAAAGCCAACAAACCCTGATCGTTTAATAGAACTGTCCCAAGACATCGGAAGACGCTCATTATATTAAATGATGCCTACATTATGCAAAATAGATTTCAGAAATGCATTATTCCTGATTCTTTGTGGGTGTTAGATTGTAGTTATAAAACTTACTATTTTGATAGATATTGAATTTAGATGGGAAATGCCTCAATATTGAGAGCGTCTTCAACGATTTAAAGGCCGCGGTTGTACGTAATAGTTTCATTTATTTTACAACCGTCAGCTTAGATGTACTTTAAATTGGGCAAAGTTAAGTTCTTGACAAATGATCCAGAAAAAAATGACAGAAACGACCCTTTTGCTTTTCAGGCTGTGCAACTACTGTTTTGAGAAAGGTATTTCCCTGCTCTCACTAGTTGCTCCGTCTTTGAATGAAATTCCTCAAAACAACCCCGCCTCTCACCACCCCAATAAAAAAAACTGTTTTGTGCCATCAGATCTTTTGTTCTTCCTTTCAATTATCTGAAGTAAGGTATTGTATGTACGTTCATGAATAATTAAACTGATGAGAGCTGACCTAGACTTTTTTTGTCTTAAGTTATCCCCGGACGCCTCGTGTGGTTTGGATTCGTTCTTCGTCTGCTGATTGATTTAGTCTCACAGAGCAATTGTTTCCTGACCAAGTCTTTCCCCCTTTTTTTTGCTAAAGCAAACCAGATACTGGGTGGCTGGAAAAGTGCTGTACCATTGAACCGATTTTGCTGTAATAACAATGTCGAGAGTTACTTTGCATTCAGCCAAAGTCAGACAACATTAATTTAAATTCCGACCATTTAATATATACCCTTCGGAGTCACCGATGAAGTGGACTGACTAATAATCTCTTCGCCTCATGATTCTGCAAGGGAACACTATAGGCAACGCTGAAAATCAAATGGCTGTCTTATTTATTAGTTTGCTTCAAGAGACTATAACAACCATACCCTGTCACAACTGTTTGATCTATTAAACGTCTATATGCTCTTCAAAAGACCTGTGTGCACTGGATTTCCAGCATAGAAAATATTTGCAATCTGTACACTGGCTTCATTTAAGATGGGTAGCGAATAAGATAAATTGCTTTTTTGGGGGGGGATGTGTGTGATAAACACACACCCAACAAAAATGCTTAACTCAGTGTGGGCTGCATTTGAGCAAAGTGGGTGAGGAGGGATGGCTTGTGATTCTTTTTTTATTTTAGAGTTCAAACGAGACCGGTCCTTCCATTGTCGCTTTATCGATTTCATCGATCATTTATTTACATTCGGAGTCGAAGCAAAAAAACTGAAAAATGTCGAATCACGAGAGGGGTGTCATGAGGACAGGAGGCCCCCAAAAGTGTTCATTTGAGTTGGTTTACTCATTTTTTTTGTGTGTGGGTGGGGGTTGACTCGTAAATACAGTGTGTGTGTATAGATATGTATTTTTTGAACTCAGGAATGAACTCTGTCTCTCTCTATGTCTCTCTCTCTCTCTCTCTCTCTCTCTCTCTCTGTGTCTCTCTCTCCTCTCTGTCTCTCCCTCTCTGTCTGTCTCTCTCTCTCTCTGTCTCTCTCTCTCTCTCTCTGTCTGTCTCTCTCTGTCTGTCTGTCTGTCTGTCTCTCTGTCTGTCTCTCTCTCTGTCTGTCTCTCTCTCTCTCTGTCTGTCTCTCTCTCTCTGTCTGTCTCTCTCTCTGTCTGTCTCTCTCTCTGTCTGTCTCTCTCTCTCTGTCTCTCTCTCTGTCTGTCTCTCTGTCTGTCTCTCTCTCGCTGTCTCTCTCTCTCTCTGGTTTGCTTTGTGAAGTTGTTGGGATGGTGTGAGTCAGTGGTGCAATGCAGTAACCAGAGGGGTGGAAACGGCAACACATGCGCAGAGCCGAGGGGAAAGTCTCGGCTGGTGTGAAAACACTCGGGACTTTCGTGGATCAGGAGTTTTTTCCGAGAGCAGAAGTGCTACAGACTGTGTGTGCGGGGGGGGGGGGGGGGTGGAAACCGTGTGCCCCCACTTACCCGTCCCTTCCCTCAGTCTCATCAGCAAGGAGAGAAAACCTAACCCCCTGCAGCAATGATGGGAGGAGAAGCGTATCATACACACGATCACACACAGCGTTTACTGCACCATGAGCTGGGCTTGGAGGTCACACAACTATAATACAACACCCCCCCCCCCCCCCCCCAAACCAACACCACCCCCTTCCAGCAAGAGGAACACATGCCCTGGTCGATTCCTGCACCATGCGTTGGAAGAGAGATTTGGGGAGGGGGTGGAATTGTGCTTTACAGTGTTTTATCCAAGGGAGAGACACAGTAAGCTGTTGGGGATATGTGGGGGTGGGGGGGGTGTTGTGCTATAGAGCTCTGCTGCACTGTGCACAGGGGAGAGACACGGTAAGGGGTTGGGGATATGTGGGGGTGGGGGGTGTTGTACTGTAGAGCTCTGCTGCACTGTGCACAGGGGAGAGACGGAATGCATCCATTTCACATCTTCCTCTTCTCAGATTATGTACACAAAGAGACAGGCAGAGCCCCTGTGTAGAGAGGTACCTTCCCTCCCTCCCCAAGGACTGGGAAGAGAACCAGACAAAGCTTTTGTGTGTGTGTGTGTACTCTATCCCCCTCCCTCCCTCCTCCAACCCATCTCCAGCACAAGCCCCAGAATAATGTAACTCAAGTCAGTGTCTTCGCTGTGACACAGAAACCAAAGCCCAGGGTGAGCGAGCGGTGTGATCAAATAAAGAGCATTTCAGTGAGAAAAGGCATCAGCATTCTTGTGCACAAAACAAAAGGCGGTCACGGCCAAGAACGCTTGTCAGTTTGGCTCGGTTTGGTAGCAATAGTGTCTCTCTCTGTCAGAAGGTTGTGAGCTCAAGGTCCCAAAGGGTTCTGTGCTCTGTCCTAACTAACCGTTAAAGATCCCATTACTCATATTCAAAACATAAGGTCTCCCTCTGTCCTGACTAAGAATCCTCTGGACAAATAGCCATCGTGGGACCATGCTGGCACAAATGGCTGCTATTTTTTAATGGACAAATATAGTCACTCCACTTGATAATTGCCTGCAATTGTTTTTTTTAAATGTATTGACATGATACGATCCTATGAATAAAATATCAGTTCCTTTATTGTTAACACCTTCATTCTATATCAAGTCAAAACTGAGAACAATATTACCTTTTATGGCATGCTGGGTGTTACCAGCTTCAATCGTTACTTTAAACCAAGTAAGAGAAGCACGAGCAGCGTTATCCTCACGCATCTTTTGAGAAAAGGAGACTCGACATGCAATTTATTATTCTCATCACAAAAGCCTTTGTTGCCCTTGGTGGAATCCTGTAGCTTAGTAGTTAGAGCAATCACCTCGCAAGGGAGAGGACCTGGGTTAAATTCCTGGGCAGGGCGAAACGTTAGGCATGTTTCCTTACTCCACATGCCTCTGTTTACCTAGCAGTAAGTAGGCGGATTGCTTTTCTGGGGTAATAATCCCTACAACACAAAAAAAAAGGTGAAAAAAAGTACTGTAGAGATCTCTTCAGATAATTGTAGTTTCCTTTCATTCTCTCTGTTCCGTAACTCGAAAGACTGAGTCCTGAGGTCAATTCATGTTTAAACTGACTAAGAGGTGTAGCTGCGGAACAGCATTGCTTAAGGTGAATGCTCAATAGTGTTTAAAAATAAAAGCAAAAAGGAAATGTTATCAAGGAGAAATCTTTGTCTATGAAACTTGTACCATCAGCAGAATAAAATGCATTTTTTAAACAATACTTGCAGTCACTGATATCTATGAGTGTAATTTTAGAAAGGATAGAGAGAATTTATCTTCTATCTTTTGTACTGATAAAACGACAATGTCTGTCTGCGCTTCAAGAAGGATCTCAATAACCAATTGACCTAGAAACATAATTTATACCTCATCAGAAAGGTCTTGCATATGGGAAAAAATGACATGGGCATATTTGTTTTCGGATGTCCTATCGTTCATGAGTTATGACCTAAAACGTTTTGCGTTTTTCGCAGCAGTTACACCTGGTGGCTGTGCCGGCTGACTAAGGCGCTGTGGCATCCTGCACCATAGAGCACGCATGTAGCCAAGTGGCGGTGGCAACAAAATAAAGAACACAGACAAAGCTAAGACATGGCAACAACAACAAAATCACATTTTTAAAGTGCCTTTTACGTCGGGAGGATGTCTCCCAGTGATTCTTAATTATACATTTATGTTGATCATTATAAAGATGTCTGAGCAAAAATCAAACCTTTCAAGGATAAGTAAAAATTCAAGACAAAAGAGAGAAGGCCCATTAAATGAAACTGAAGAACAAAGAACAGCGCAGCTACACTTCAATGCTGAAAGGACTGCAACAGTGCGACAAAATGAGTTGCCCACTCAAAGAACAGCATGGCCAAAATGAGTCCTCCCACAGGAGTCCTCCCAGATGAGTATAGATAAAGATGAAATGTCTGTCTTTGTGTCTTTGTGTCTTTGTGCCAACTCACTTGCTTCTCTTACTGAATTCCTCTAAATTTACAGTCTTAACTCTCGAGCAGTTTTGACAACCTCCAAATAAATACTCATAGATAAAAAACAGTGATCTATCTTAAACCAGTTAGTTCACACGGAGATGTACGAGATGACAAGTGTTGGCGAACCTTCCATTTGTTTCAGAATGATGTGTAATCCATGCTTTGGTATCCATATAGGTTTCATCGACCAACTAGTAAATCAGTTGAAGGATAGGTGCAACCAAGCCCCAATTGCTCAATTTCAGACTTTTAATGTGGGCTGGAAAGTTCAAATGTGGCACTTTGGTGAAGAATATTTTTGTTATGAACAAAAAACAGCTTTGCAACACTTTAAGCTTTTAAATATTGCAATTTTGCAGTTTGTTACCCCAAAAGTAAAGTGAAATAAGATGTATCCTTCCTTCTGTTTGATGAATATTGATAGATTGCCTTGGGCCGTCCTCCCGATGTGAAAAGCCTACACAAATGTAATTTTTATTGTATTTCGTATTTCCCTAATGCTACCTCGAACATTTGCAGAAAAGCACTATTAAACATTAAACACTTTAAACATGTTAAAGATCCGGTGGCACTATCTGAAAAGAAAAGGGAGTTTCTCCCATTGTCCTGGTTAACAATCCCCCAAATAAAATTGGTCATTCACTCCCTGGCTGTTTGTAGGACATTGCTGTTCGCAACTGGCTGTTGTGTTTCACCCAAAAAATACAGCCAATCTATTTTACTGAACCGCTTTGAGCTGTCTTGACGATGTGATAAGGTGCTATATCAAATGCAAGGATTATTTATTCATCGTATTAACTTCATTTCCTGGCGATAAGTTCTGACTATATAGTCTCCGAGCCCCAAAGGTAATCAGGCTAAAAATCCAGAATATTCCTTTATCTCATATCTCCCACCCCATCTCAGCAGCACAGAAATCATTGTGGTGTATGCCTAGCCTATTAATTCCACTTGAAACTCTCTCCAACATTTTAATGCCATTTTGAAGTTAGGGTATCAAATTTTGCACAAAATATTTTAACATGGATCTATATGAGATTAGAATAACGTTTGATTTATAATGAAACACCTTCAGTTGTAGCTCAGCATTTGATTAGCTTTGTTGACTCAAAGCTTTCAGTGATACTAAGCACAGCTCTATGGGCCTCTACTCATATAACTTAGATTACTAAGTGTCTGTTATTCTACTATAAACTCTGTCCAACACTTTAATCGAATGGGTTGTTAGGAGCTGCAGGAATGGTTGCTAGGAGGTGACGATTATTGAGCGAAGTGTTACGAATTGCATTTGATGCCTCTTCAAATCAGATCTCTGCAGCCCCTGACACCGTTGACCACTCTATCCTCATCCACCACATCTCCTCTCACCTCAACCTTCACAGTTCTGTCCTTGAATGGTTCAGATCGTACCTCTCACACCGCCTCCACTTCATCTCCACAAACGGTTTCTCCTCCTTGGTCCCGTCCTCTTCAACATCTATATGCTCCGTCTTGGTGACATCATTGGCAGACATGGGGTCAACATCCACATCCAGAACTTTTCAGCCCGTGTTCTCTCCTGGACCAGGCTCCGTAACCCTATCACCCCTATCCTCGCCTGACTCCACTGTCTACCATCACTCAGAGGATACAATTCAAGATCCTGGTCCTCACCTTCAAAGCCCTCCGTGGCCTTGCTCCCACCTAACTCTGCAACCTCCTAAACGCCAACCATCCTGCCTGCTCCCTCCGCTCAGTGGACTCCCGCCTGCTTCATGTCCCCTGCCTCACCCGCCCCACCATGGGCGGGCGGACCTTCTGCTACTCTGCCTCTACCCTCTGGAACTCCATCCCGCAATCCCTCTGCCTCACCTCCTCCCTTACCTCCTTCAAGACCCATCTCAAGACCCTCCTCTTCGACCGTGCTTTCGGTCACCATGCTTCCCCACTTGCCATCCGCCCTCCCCAATCTCGTCCCCCAGCTTGGGTCTGAAACACTAACTGTCCAGCGCCTTCAGACATCCTTCCAACGTGAAAGACGCTAAACAAATGTCATTTTGCTGTTGATAAGTAGTGTATGTATTTTGCACTTCAGATTTTCTGGTACAGTACATCTAAAATCTTTAAATCTTTAAAAAATCATTTTTACTCAATGCAACCACAGAATAAAATGTATATAGTGGCTTGGAGCATTATTGTTCAGTAAGGTAATTTTTATAAGCTGATATCTGGTCCTGAATTCTGACTGTACAAGTTCCCCAGGCCAGAAATAAGCTCTTAATAATCTTGCTCAGTGCGAAGTACAAAGACTTCAAATGCCTTATCTGAATGGTTATCGGAACGAACAGAAATGTTATGCAAGGCCAATGTTAATCTATAGAGGTCCCTAGTTACAGATACAACTTAGGAAGTAAATACATCTTAACAAATGCAAAGGGTATTCACTAGCTGTGTGGGCTGAGTTTTAAGACGTTAGTGTGTGCAATAGTTGACGCTCTATCACCTGGTAACACTATTCTGTGAAGGTCATTGTCAATGGATGAAATGTAACAAGCATTTATTTAAAGACAATCAGTTACCATTTGAGTCCATAGTCCAAGGAATGAATGTACTCAGTCATGATCCCACTCTTTAGAGCTATTAAATGCACATCTATAATTGAGCCATTTGTTCTTCCTGAAATGAGAATATGAAGTATTCAGAAAAGGGGCCCTATTCAGCAACAACGGATACCCACAAATTACAAAGCTCAAATTCAATTTCCCCTCATGCTTCCAACTTGAATATATTCAATAAGAGAGCATTGTTCAGGTTCATCAGACGTACGTTTTCCCCCACGGAACATACTTTATTAAAAGAAAAAGGTACCATTGAAGAAAAATAAATTATTATAATCATATCCTACAAAATGAGTACTGTTAAAATTAAAGCTGAAAAATTCACGAAATGATAAAGCTACAGAGAAATAATGGGGGGTGGGGTGGGACTTATCAATAGAATACAGGGAAATCCACTATATCAATTTGATTTAGTACAACCTTGGAGTTCATACAAATTGTTTATGGCTCCCATCCAAATTCAGAAATTGTCAAACACACACTCATTCTAATATACCTCCAGTTATGTAATGTGGGATTTGTATGTTGCCCACGGGGATTATAGAATACATTTAATATTCATCAGGATAGCCATTAAATATGGAAAGTATTTCATCATGATTTGACCTTTCAAATCCATTCATGGAATTGTTGGGTATGAGATTGGATCACATGCAGAATAATTTTCATTTGCAAGTGGTTCTAAATCATCACATGATTCCATAAGTTATGATGGGTTGTTGGTAGGATGGTGGAGATCAAGAGTTGTTGTTTTGGGCATTCTTTGCACTCTGCTACACTCGAGATGTGCTGAATTTATAATGTGTTGTTTAGTTGAAGTATTGGTTAGTCTTCATTTGAAAGCATTCTTGGCATGTAAAGTTGGAGAGAGGGTTTGCACCTTTTGCCAAGTCTAAACAGGATTAGGACAGAGAGGTCTGAAGGTCGCTTTCTTGCTAATGAAAATTCATTGGAAACCTTAATAATTAATGGCTTTGCATCATAAATAAGAAAAGAAAAACAGCAATGTAAGGTCCAGTTTGCATATTGCACATTTTCAAACAGCCTAGCTAGATTGTCTGAAACCAGTCAGGTAGCTTCGCTTTGACAATAATAATCCTCCCATTTGATATTGTGCTTTTCACAGCTTCTAGATGTCTCAAAAGTGCTTCACAGAATATACTGTAAATTTGTGGGCGAAATGCATCAGCCAATTGCGCACAAACAGTCGTGGATTGAGTGACCAAATTATTATTGTTTTCTTTGGAGAGATTATCATCCCCAGAAAAACGATCATCCAATCAACTAACAACCAGGTAGCTACGTATTTCTGGGTAAACAGAGGCGTGCGGAGTAAGGAAACTTGTCCAACATTTCGCCCTGCCGGGAATCGAACCCAGGTCTCTCGCTTGCGAGGCGAGCGCTCTAACCACTGAGCTACAGGACTCCACAATGATGGCATGTGACACTGCACTTTTAAGATGTATTTTGCTCCTGTTAGAAAAAAAAGTCCATTAAAACTGCTGCTTAATTAGGATTTCTTTGGGTTGCAACAGTTGGCCTCAGAAACCTTAGGAAAGATCAACCAAAGCTCCTGGCCTTCATGCAGTGACTTTTTCTGGAAAGTGCATGGTGCTAAGAGAAAGATAAGTTAGGTTTGACTATGGTTGAAAAGCCTTGTCCTCTAAGCTCGCAGAATAAGGTCCTTGGTTATACAGTACTACAAGAGTATTGCTGGCATGTTATTGTCTTGATGGAATGTAGGACAGAGAAGAAATCACAAAAAATTATTCAAAATACATTTTGGTTTTCGGTCTGAGAATACAGCAAGGATTATCGGGGCCCAAAGCACTAAATATGTATGGCCTTTCTTAACCAGCTGTTTGAAGATGTGGATCTTTCCTTCTGTATTTCATCCTTTCATTCCTGGAAGTTCAGCAGAGGTTCGTGACTTGACTTACCCAGGAATCACCGAAGCAAATCCACATCTGACCACTCCCAGTCACTTGTCAGCGGATTTAACACTAACTGCTTCCAAGCAATATAAACTCGTCCAACTTAATAGCCAATTGCACACTGGATTCAGTTCAAATTTGTCTTAGTGGAACAAACTGGTGGAATAACTTGAGAACTGAATATGAACCTTCAATATGGTGCAATGCTTTCTGTTCTTTTAGCTGTTAGTGATCGTAGACATCTGATTTGTAGAATGGAAAATGCCAGTTCCAGTGAGTAAGTTAGTATGTGTCATTCTGGTTCAGTTGGTAATAATCTTGCCTCTGGGTTAGTAGGTTAGAGGTTCAAGTCCTACTTACAGAAGCAATATAAAATGACATTTCATAGTAGTACAGCGAGACTGCTGGATTGCTGGAGGTGCAATCTTTCAGATGAGACATTAACCAGAAGTTCAGCTGGACATTAACAATTCCATAACACTCTTTTGAAGAAGAGCAGGGAGTTCTCCTGGTGTCCTGACTAATATTTCTCCCTCACCCATCCAAATTCAACAACAACCAAATTAATTAATTAGTCACACATCTTATTGCTGTTTGTGGGAGTTTACTGTTGCAGATTAACTGTTGTATTTGCCAATTCGTTACAATAACAGTGATGACGCTTTAAAGTAACTCATTGTGTGAAATGTATTTTGATGTAATAAGGGGATGTGTCCAAGTCAAGTGTTCTAGTATTTCTACAAATAATTTGTTTGTCATCTGTATTTTAAAAAATGAATTTACAGGTGAAATTGGCATATTTTCTATTTTACAAGTTAACCAGTTTCACCTTTTATAGAAGCAGAGCCTATCGACGAAACCAACTGGTTTATGAGATCTTCTGTGTTTCTTAAGTAAACCTAAGTTTCTTTATTTGTAGTCTTTTGATCTGGCTGCGTTCGGGTGACTTGTCATTTCATGCTTGTTTAACACACAGCCCCAATTCAGCTACAGAGTCCAACAATGTCCCCAGCAGGGAAGCTCCTCAGTAAATCTTTTGTCTTTTGTCTGGGCATTGAGCCAGAGTCATCAGTTTATAGCTAATGACTTGTTTGCCATAAAGCCGATTAGAAATGTTCAGACTCATCAGATACCGAACTACAGATTGAACTCAATTGAAAAATATGCCCAAAAAGCAGCAAAGAGAGTAGTCAAAAAGACAACTAGTAATTTATATTCCTGACCTATTTTCCACTCTTTGCACTCAGTGTCGCATCAAACACTTCCAGATCAGGATTTGTACTGGATGCAGAGTAAAGGTCCTCACGTCTTGCACCTAATTCAAAACTCAGAACAGCATGTCTCTATTCTACGTATCTGACATTTTTCATTTTCCTCATCAGTTATTGTTGCAGTCTTTGTATAATACCCTATTTCACATTGATTGCCAATTTGTACTGATGTGAAACTCAGAGCCTGCCTACCTATGGACAGAAAGGCAGTGATCGGGCAGTGAAAACGTCCACAGAGTTAGACATTGCTGGGATTGTTTCAAGTTCCTGCTTATGTAATATTGAGACAAATCTTTTCACAGTGAAAGATTTTTCTTCTGGGTTGGGAGAAGAATCATAATAATAATAATAATAATAATAATAATAATCCTTGCATTTGATATAGCGCCTTATCACGTCTTCGAGACATCTCAAAGCGCTTCACAGAATATACTGTAAAGTGAATTGTCTGTATATTTATATTTTTGCGGGCGAAACACAGCAGCCGATTGCTGGCGAAACACAGCGTCCCATAAACAGTCGTGGATTGAGTGACCAAATTATTATTATTATTATTATTTTTGAAGGTCTATTATCTCTGGAAAAGCGATCCGCAAATTGTCTAACAACCGGGTTCCTACTTACTGCTAGGTAAGCAGAGTCATGTGGAGTAAAGAAACTTGCCTAATGTTTTGTCCTACGTGGGCATCGAACCCAGGTCCTCTTCATCTTCTAAAAACGTTTAAGCTAATTCTAGCTTTTATAATAACCCAAAACCTTTGGTTGGGTCTGGAAACAGAGAATAGATGTTTATTGAGACCGTGTCTATGTGCCTTCTCTTCACCAGCCACTATAGATGATTTTAAAATAATGTGGGATCTTTAACGCTCACATGAGCTTGTAAACAGCATCGCAATTGATCTCAGCTGAAGGATGCACAACCAATGATACAGATATCCCCACTGGAATGTTGACCTACACTTATGAGCTGAACTCCCGGCATTCGGAGACACCATTCTTTGTCGGGATTCTGAGTATTTCTTAACAATAACACAAACTTGTGGAGAAAAGTCACTGCTGAAGTGTAATTCATTCACAGACAGAAGAGCCACTGCTGAAAAATCATGAGTGGTATAGCTACAAATCCGATGAAAGTGAAAATTGTATAACCATTCCTGGTAGGAATTGTTGGCAATATCAGCAGAAAAATACTTTGGAGTCTTGTGAGTTGGGGCCAATACTTGGATTTCCTGAGGCTATACCAGCTTCTTTTTTCTGAGTCAGTATTAATGTAATTTAATGTCGATATACTTGATAGATTGCAGAGTCCATCTTGCTGCAGATACTTTCAATGAAATGTACACTGGGGTCTCTATAGCACACAGGGTTAGGGCTTGTACATGAAACGCTTTCCAAACGTGACTACTGAAGCTAAAGCCATAATAGCATTTAAAATGGAATTGGATAAGTATGTTAAGGAAAAAGAATATTAAGCAACATAAGTGGAAAGAGCAAGGCATTCAGATTAGAGTACAGTAATCTGGAGTCCTGTAGCTCAGTGGTTAGAGCACTCGCCTCGCGAGCGAGAGACCTGGGTTCGATTCCCAGCAGGGTGAAATACTGAGGAATTTTCCTTACTCCAACATGCCTCTGTTTACCTGGCAGTAAGTAGGAACCCGGTTGTTAGTCGATTGGCGGATCGCTTTTCCAAGGGTAATAATTCCTTCAAAAAANTTAGGAATAATAAATTGGTCACTAAATCCACAACTGTTTGTGGGACGCCGCTGTGCGCAATTGGCTGCCCACAAAATATACAGTCAATTCACTTTCTAGTATATTCTGTGAATCGCTTTGAGACGTCTAGAGGACGTGATAAGGTGCCCGACTCCACTGGCTCCCCATCCCTCAGAAGATCGAGTTCAAAATCCTCGTCCTGACCTTCAAGGCCCTCCATGGCCTCGCCCCCTCTTACCTCTCCGACTTGCTAAGCCCTTATCAACCTGTCCGCATCCTTCGCTCAGCAGACCCCGGCCTGCTCCATCAGTGGTCAGGCCTTCAGCCTCTCTGCCTCCACCCTTTGGAACTTCATCCCACATTCCCTTCACCTCGCTCCCTCCCTCGCTTCCTTCAAGGCACGCCTCAAGACACTCCTCTTCGACCGTGCCTTCGGCCACCCTCTTACCCTCTCTGTCCTCCACCCTCCCTGATTGCAACCCCCCCTCAGGTCCTAATCCCTGACTGTTCAGTGCCTCGGGACATCCTCCCGATGTGAAATGCGCTTTACAAATGCTTCAGTGAGGAGCTGGTACTGGCATAGGCTTAACGGGCTGTAATTTCTATAATTCTAGGTTGGTTTGCGGAGATGCAATGAACAACCTCAGGGTAAATCCATTGGGTCCTGTAGATGTCACCAGAAAATTGCTGGAGGTGTAGTCCATTTGAAGGTTAATGAAATCTGAAACACAGTCCACATACTTCTATGGGTTTACTGGCTTGAGACCAGACCACATCTAGCTAGTTGTCTTCTGTTAAATTAAGATAGTCACTGGCATTCTGTCAAACAATTTGAAATGTCCTTTGCCGGTTTGGGATTATAATAATCCCTGCATTTGATATACCACCTTATCACTTCGTCGAGAAGTCTCAAAGCACTTGTCAGGATTTTACTATAAAGTGGAGTGATTTTGTAATTTGTAGGCAAAGGCAGGAGCCAATTGGCTGGTTTATATTCCTTCCTCATCCAAATAAATTGGCTACTCATCCTATTTTTGTTTGCTGGCATGAATCAGCTCCTGCCTACACAACAACAACGTTCACTTCATTTCTAATTTATCTCATTCGGTGAAACGCTACCAGCCATTTGTTTAAAAAGGAGCTGTAGAAATGTATGTTGTTGTTATAGCTTCCTAACATTGCTACACAGCATTGCCAGCCTTTGCGATTTTTTTTAAAAAAATCATAATTATGACACAACTATCCTATCTGTCTGTATCAAAACTTGTCTTCAAAGAAGTGTGGATGAAAAGGATGGACTGAACAATCAACATCAAGGGTCTCTCTCTCTGGTATCGAAGCACAGTATTATTGTTTCTCTGACTTTGCTAGACCCATAGTTGGCAATTATTCTCTCCGCATCAGCTTCCATTTAGGACAGCACAGTGTGTATTTTTCAGTGATTGGACGCTTATTCACGAGCTCGTCTGCTTACATTGGCAACCTGTCTCCATCTGTTGATGGATTTATCAGAGAAGCACTTTATGAATTGCTGATAATGTGATCATAATTACGGAAAGCTTCTCGTGTCAGTTGCTCTCTTAAACATTGGCTTGTATCCCACAAGAACAGTATTTGTAAGGTCAGCTTGCGCTTCAACCTGACTTGTCTCTGAAACAAATTACACTTCTCCTTAAGTGAAATCCAGTCTTCTGTAGGTCACCAAATAACTCTAGGATCCTCCCAACTGCATGTTTGAAGTTATTGGCAACCGCGGTGATGTGCTGTAGCTACGAAACATACTTGCTAAGAAGGCCTTTCAACACTTTGTCCGCTAAACATTTCAAGTTGCTAGCATATTACCGAGTCCAAATGTCATAACAGAAAAGTGATCAAGGCTACTCTCAGAAGTGAAGGTAAGTGTTGCTTGAGTTTCCTCAACAATTTTGATTTACAGGGGTTGTAAGAATGGATCACGAGGCCCTTCAGCCCATTTGATTCATTTTCCTGGGAATATCCACTTATCGTCTTCTCACTATCATTACAGCATCCAAGATGTTTCGTAAAATGAGTTCAGCGTCTTGGCCTCCACTGCCCTTCTTGGTAACCTGTACCAACAACAACAGCAAATTACATTTGCACAGCGCCTTTCACATCAGGAGGATGCCCCAAGGCGCTGGACCACACCCGAGCTGGTGGTTGGGATCAGGAGGGGTAGAGGGCGGGGAAGGTAGGGATAGGAGGGTGACCGAAAGCACAGTCGAAGAGGAGGTTCTTCGAGACACTGCTGATCACGTTCTACTAAAATTACCCTCTACTACCCCGAAACAGTTACCCATTTGTAGAGGAGAAATCTGATGTAGCAAACCAAACAAGTCCATCCAGAGAATCATTGAATTAAGAAAGTAGGTGGATCACAAGGTTGATCTGGATGAAGATATCTATGTATTATATAATTTTCTATGGACACAATCCCATCCCTGTCTTCAGCTAGCAATCCAGATATTAACTGATGTCTCGTAAGACTAGTAAATGTCTGCTGTTGTGCAGTTTTAACTCATTAAACTGTGGTGGACGTTCTGAATCTCTAAACCGTGGCTCTTTCCAACCTACATCTAATTGTCCGGGAGTAGGAAAGCCTGGTGTATCCGGGTTCACACTCCAGAGCAATGCTGGGGGTGTGCCGCACTGATAGAAGGGATCGTCTTTCAGATGAGATATAAAACCAACAGTCTACCTATTGAGATGATGTTCAAGATCCCATGGCACTATTCCAAATAAAATATGGTTGCTCGCTTCATAGATGTTTGTGGAATATTGCTGTGCACAGAATTGGCCGCGAGTTCACTTACAAATACAAATGGCAAAATGGCACAGCCACTACGGTTTACTTCCTGTGAAGAAACTTTGAGACGTCCTCCCGACATGAAAGGCTCTGTCGGTAAATGTAAGCCATGATTATATCCGTTGAGGAGAGAATTTGCACGCCGTGCTGCCCAAATGGAAATCGTACATATGTGAAACTCTTGGTAGTTTGGTTTGGAGACTTTTAAGCACGGTGATGGATTTTTGCGCGTGTCAGATACCCAATTGAAAAACATAGCTTATCGTCCTGCTAATCAACAATAAGATGGTTGTAGGAGATATCGAATTTAGCCTTTATGGGCCTGCAATTCCAGCCCTATTGTTCAGTCTGCCGTCAAACCGTGTCTCTACCTGCACATGAAAAGAACTGGTGATTGATGTCAATCTGTCATCATTTGAACACCCTGCATCTCTTCTGAATGAAACTGTTTTAAAATGAAAAATCTGTTACGCACACTGGGTTCTGATATTGAGTTATCTTTGAAGTATCAGCCAGAAAGATGAATGTGATTCCCTGCGTATACACGGCAAGGAACAAGCCATCTCTGATATTAGCCGGATTAGCTTCGATCTTTGTAGAAATGATTGGGCTTTCGACTCCTGTTAAACCGTTCAGTGATTCTGTTGTTAAATTTGCTGAGACAGCTTCTCTGCATTTCTGTATCGTTAAAAAAGGGAGGGTGGGGGTGTCTTACTACTGTAATACTTTGCATCAGCATCAGGAGGGGAATATTCCAGTTATTTGTAGAAGCTCAGTGTTTTCCCCAGCGTGGGAATTTGAGGTCAAATGACCATCTTCTCCCCATTCCAAATTGACCACCCCACAACTCGTTGGGCAACAATTCTTTGTACAGTATTTGTTTGCCCAATATTGACACCCAATAAAATCGGACAGAAGTTAAGGCAGTAATTGTCAATGAGGGCTAAAATATGATTGAAAGTTTTCTTCTACCAGCAGCAGAAATGTTTGTGCTGTGTTGGTGGATGATTCAGATGCCACGTCTATCTTTTACTCACTACTAATGGAATATCTGCCAAAATTCCCCTCCCCCTGCCATCTGGAAGACAACCTCCTATAGATTCATTGTTCAGGAGTGACCATATCAATAGCAGCAGATGATGAGATGATAATTAAGAAATAGTTGTACATTTCGAATGTCAACTATGAACAATAAGTTGCATTTCCTAACATTTTAATAACATTCCCTAATATGTACAGCTTTGCTCAGGAAGCTCTTTGTTCCTTCTTCTTCGGCACTGTTCATTGTGATTAACTACTTTGGTTTTATTGGCCACTTAGCTGGAAACTGTGCTAAGCTCCTTCAGGATGTCTGTGCAAGTTGCAGTGCAAGTTATGCAACGTGATTGGCAAAGTGAACAGCAGACACAGACTGGCAGTGGTGCGAAGCCTCCAATCCGCGTATCTATCTACACAAGACCGGGAATATTTAATCTTGGGGATGTAAATCGTGACCGCCACTAATGGGGTCCCTTAATAAAGATCTTGTGTCGCGAATGCAAAACACCTTACGGTAACCAGAAGTATGACATGCAGATTTCTGCCACGGAAATAGGTTGCATTGGAGCTGAATTCCTGCAGGTTAGCATTTCGTACCTCCTATTACTGAAGGAGGTTCCTATTTTTGACTCAAGAGTCCTCATTAAAGAGTCCTGTAATGAATTGCTACGATCTGATCTATTTTTCTTTAAAAATTATATATTTTTTTAACTATTATCATTATTTTGAATGAATGTCAGGGTATCTGCGTAGCTGTGGGAGCCTCGCATTTACCTTGACAGGACTGTAATGCATGGCAGCAGTCGTACACACAAACTGTAAAACATGAAACAGCGTTCAGGGTATTTTATGTACTGGGATAGTATTTTGTAAGACGACAATTCACCAGGCTTGTTGTTATTTGTCCCTCTCTCCCACACTTAGCAGTTTCCATACTCTACTCACTGAGCTTGGCATACAGGCTTGGCTGGAAATGTTAACAGTTCCAGTTCTGTAACTGCCTGTGACTCTGAGGATGTTGTACGGCAGTTCTCTGGCTGTGAGAGGAGAAATTGTGCTTTGGCTTTCTTCGCCTTTGGAAAATACTTGATTTCTGCTCTGCACAAGGCCCTCACGTGATAATGTTTGAACAAATTGAATCCACTTGTTCAAGAGAAATCCAGCCAGATTTCTTAAGGAAGAGAAAACAAGCAACTACGGTCAGGAATAATATACCATGCGCTGACACCTGTGGTGTAACAGGGTAAATGGGATATTGGGCAATGTTGTTGGGTTACCGTCTCTCCCGAAGCTCATTTGATTCTCTTCGGGGGGTTGCAGACAAAACATTGTTTTAGGTAAATCCTTTTTTCCACAAATTGACCATGGGTTTTTTTTTGTTTTCTTGGCTGCTTCTATGAGAGGACTAAGCAGCCAGTGCCAACAAAAACAACAACTTGCATTCATATAACTCCCATCGCATCCCAGAGTGCTCCCTCCAATCCATCCTATCTACTTTACCCAGAAGGTAAAATTAATACTAAGTGCCAGGAGAGATTGTGTATATTGTGAGACGATGAAATAGGTTAAAAGAGTTAACTTGATGACCATTTTGCTCCCTCCCATCCTGGAGTCCTGTAGCTCAGTGGTTAGAGCACTCCCTTTGCAAGTGAGAGACCTGAGTTCAATTCCAGGCAGAGGGCGAAACCTCGGGCAAGTTTCCTTACTCCACACAGAGCCTAATAATAATCCCTCCAAAGAAACCAAAAACAATAATAAATTGGTCATTTTCAATCCACGACTGTTTGTGGGACATTGCTGTGCGCAATTGGCTGCCGCGTTCGCCCACAAATATACAGTCAATTCACTTTACAGTGTGTTCTGTGAAGCGCTTTGGGAAGTCCTCCCGACGTGAAAAGCGCTATATCAAATGCAAGGATTATTATTATTATTATTAAATATACGGTCAATTCACTTTACAGTCTATTTCGCGAAGCGCTTTGAGACGTTAAGAAGACGTTAAAAGTGCGATATCAAATGCAAGGATTATTATTAATATTATTATGATGTATATGGCTAGGAGCTCAGCTCCATTCTGTGGAATTTGAACCCATAACCTTTTAAGGACAGTGTCCTGTAGCAGAGTCCTACAGTGTAGTGTTTAGTGTACTTGGCTCATAAGCGAGAGGACACGGGTTTGATTCCTGGGCGGGACGAAACCTTAGGCAAGTTTCCTTACTGCACACAATTATGTTTACCCAGCAGTAAGTAGGAACTCAGTTGCTAGTCGATTAGTGGATCGCTTTCCAGGGGTAATAAACCCTTCAAAAAAAAAGTGAGGCCTACTAGCCTCACAAGCGAGAGACCTGGGTTCGATTCCCGGCAGGGCGAAACCCTGGGCAAGTTTCCTTACTCCACACGCCTGATAATAATCCCTCAAGAAAAAAANCATACAATAATAAATGAGTTACTCAATCCAACGGGTCTCAGCATTCCAACCGGGTGCAGCAATGTCACATGAATGATTAGTTACACAAAAATTACCTCCTTTCTTCACATCCACCCCCAACCCCCAAGGGCAAGATACCAGTGGTCATTAACAACTGGATGAGTAGGTTGTCACAGCGGGCCCGCCTGAGGGGCATGTTGAGCGAGAAGTGAACAACTAAAGTGCGTAACATTCTTTCACTTCGGGATCACTCAACCTCCAAGAAATCGAGAAAACTAATCCATAAGCTCAGTAAGCGTGAGGTGAAACTGAGCCACGAGTATCGAACCAGTTTAATGTTTCATCCCCTGTCTTTTCACTAGGGGTGCTACGATTGAGCTCAGTGCCCTGGGTTAGAGAGGGGGAGAAAAACAGTCAGGGTTCCTGACTTCTGATCGGTATCCAAAGCTGGAGTATGCACTTGTGAACATTTGATCCTTGAAATTGCACTTAGCCTGCAATATATCATTTTGTCCTAAAATGTAAGGCTTTTCTACAATTTGGAACTCCATTCTACATTCCCTTGATCTCTCTTGCTCCCTTACCTCTTTCAAGGCACGTCTCAAGACCCTCCTCTTCAAAAGTGCCTTCGACCACCCTCCTACCCTCCACCTTCCCTGATACCACCTCATCCCCTCCAACCCACCCACCTGCTCAAGTCCAAACCCCTGACTGTTCAGCACTTTGGGATGTCCTCCCGACGTGAAAGGTGCTGTACAAACGTAGTATTGTATTGTATAATTCTATGTGATATTGATTTTTAAGACAAAATGGTTTTAACTCGCTAAGACTTGATGGATTTCTTTGACTGCTGGAGGGGACAGGATAAAGCTCAGCTATGACGTCCACTATCATCAATTGGCCACCCAATGCCTAAGGGCAAACATAAAGAATGCACACTTGCGCAAGTTACTGGGGAGATATGTTGAACTGTAGCCCAGAGGACGAAATTTGACTAGAAGTTTGAAATTACTTTTGCACCAGACTCCATTCACTCCAGGTACATGGAAGGGTCAGGTATATATATGTATATATATAGAGAGAGAGAGAGAGAGAGGGAGGAAATGGGTCTATCTGTCCACTCTCTCTTGTTTGTTCGGGTGAACAGTCACTCCACTTGATACGACAGGAATGGAAGGGCCTACTGGCCCTTGTATTAGGTAGAGCATAATTAAGGTGAACTTGCGAGAGAGAGAAAGAGAAGAGCGGCTTAGTGGAAAGGGCAGGCTTTACTGTTTGCTCTACGTTGCAACTGCCACTTGTTGTGTGACTCACCTGGTTTCTGTCTGACGTAAGTGGAGCTTTGTAAGTTTGGTGAGCTTTGTAACTACAGTGCTGTTGTGTATCAGCAGAGTATCACAGGGAATTGATAAATCGACTGTCCATGATTAGGCCTGTACTTCGGTCTGCTTCTAATATGTGAACATTGACCAAATTCATCTCTTGATCAAATCCATTCCAAGTGCATTGAAGCGAATTTAGCGCCAGTTAAAATAATGGGCTCCCTTCCCTGTGTTTTTCAGTTTCATGTCAGAAAGTTACAAACAAAGCATATTCTTGAATGAGCCAAAAGTCGGAACAGTCCTGGAGGCTGTGGAGAAGTTTGTAACTTGACCATTGATGTCATTGGAGTAAGCGATCCTGTGCAATTGCTTCCTCTTTGTCCATTTTATCTATCATTCAGGAACCCTGGTTAAAAAAAGCACATGCATCACATATACCTGACACATACCTGATGCGCGACAGTGTATACATTACCCAGATCAAATGTCAGAGCACAATTATGAACTCTGTGAATTAACTATGGGTTGGAAAATGTAATCCTGGATATTGTAAGGTGGCAACATGACTGAAATCTAATACACTTGCCTTTCTATTGGCAACGCTATAAATAATACCAGGTCTTTGATGAATATAACCCAAAATAGTTCGAAACAAATTACGGTCCAAAAAGGATCTGTGTGTAAAATTCTGAACTATGTCTAGAGACCTGATTTTGAACATGAATAAACCTACACACCCATCACGTAATGTAAATGATAATGTACGATACATGACCATAACTCTTGACTTGTTATAAACAAAGCTCGAAGGCAGAGATACTGTAGGCTGTTGCCCTCTAGTGTTCTTTCTGACCATATAGACCTCTTGCATTGAGATAATGGTTTCAACAAAGGGTTGAATGTAAAATGTATGACGGATACAAATGCAGAGATGGAAGATAAACTGGGACTTTGCAACGATATATGACGGAGGAGTTTAAGATGCTGAAGGGATATGAGAAAGTACATAGCGGAGAAATTCCACCTGGTTTTAAACATACTCTATTTACTTAGCATTTCAGAGCGTCCAGAGTTTAGCAAATTCTTAAATTCAGCCTGAATCCTGAAACCAGTTTCTTTAAAGCACTGCTGTAAATAGGCAGCCTCGAAGGTAAGACCGAATTCAACAAATTGCCAAATTCTGGACGTTGTATAAATAGTGTAAATCTAGACCCAGTTGAAGTTTCTCCTCACCCTTCAAATAGAATAATATCTCAAAGTGCTTTAAACAGATATATTAGGGAAGAGATAGCAGGAATTTCTTTAGTCAGAGAGTTGTTAGGGTTTGGAATTCATTTGGACCTCTCGCTATTGATGCTGAATCTGTGGAGTGTTTCAGAAGAACTGGATAAGCATCTTGAGCGGTTAAAACATTAAGAGATATATTGGGAGATAGCTGGAGAGTGGAATTAATTTTAACACAAGAAAAACGCCTAATAATAATCCCTCCAAAACAAAACAATGATAAATTGGCCATTTTCAATCCACGGCTGTTTGTGGGGACGCTGCTGTGCGCAATTGGCTGCTTCGTTTCGCCCGCAAATATACGGTCAGTTCACTTTACAGTCTATTCTGTGAAGCGCTTTGAGACGTCGAGAAGACATGAAAAGCACTATATCGAATGCAAGGATTATTATTATTATAAAAACAGGTAGCAGTAGTAACACTGAGCCTGGTAGGGAATGGCTGACTGAGGGATTTGCATGGTGTCCAGATGTGGAACAGATTAGGAGAGAGATGTTGATTTAGCTACCATCAGGAAAGGGAGTGCCCATAACATTTGGAGCTGTGATCCTACAGCTCATAAAGCAATCTTGGCAATGTCACCCATTTACCATGAAGAACAGAGAATTTAACGTGTAGCTTTCAAGGGACAAAGAACGGGGACAATTAGTTCACTTGGTGAAATGTGCACTGAACTCCTGAACTACGTATAATAGTAATAATAATTAATAATAATAATCTGGAATAATAATAATATTATTATCATTACGTAGTAGAGATTTAAAAGAAAATTAGCGTCAATGTAACGCGATGGGGGAGGGAGGAAGGAAAGAATGGCCGCATTTCAGTCTAAAATATAGCTTTGCTGAGGATAAGAGACCTTTGGTAGGAACAATATTGATGTTCAATTTCTGTCAATATTTCCACTGCACAGATGTTCCCTCTCCTACACCGGGGATAAATAAGCGATAATAATATACTGTGCATTTGATATTACACCTTTCTTTAAGAGGACATCTCAAAGCACGTCACAAGGTTTACTGTAAAGTGAAGTGACACTGGAAGAAACTCCTTTCACTTTTCAAATAATTGTCATATGATCTTTTACATTCGACTGCACAGGTAGACAGAAGGACCTCAGTTTAACGTCTCATCCGAAAGATCAACAATTGCACTGCATTGAAATGTCAGCCTATTTAAAGTCATGATGTGGGGCTTGAACCCACGACCTATATCTTGAAACGAGCCCTGTAGCTCAGTGGTTAGAGCACTCGCCTCGGAACGGACCTGGGTTTGATTCCCGAGCAGGGCCAAACATTGGGCAAGTTTCCTTACTCCACACGCCTCTGTTTACCTCGCAGTCAGTAGGAACCCGGTTGTTAGTCGATTGGTTGATCGCTTTTCAGGGGGTAATAATCCCTTCAAAATAATAATAATAATTTGGTCACTTAATCCACGACTGTTTGTGGGACGCCGCTGTGCGCAATTGGCTTTCGTGTTTCATCCACAAAATATACAGTCAATTCACTTTACAGTGTATCCTGCGAAGCGCTTTGGGACGTCTCGAAGAGGTGATGAGGTGCTGTATCAAATGCATTATTATTATTATTATTATTATTAAAAACGACGCCACCACCCTGGGTGCGCTCTTTCGTGATGGAGAAAAAAAACGCTTCTGTGGCGATTTTAGTATTTTAATATTATAACCCCAACAGGACCGGGACATCTTACGTCCATGAGGTTGTCTCATTTGTGGAATGCACTAAGCGTGCATGCTTTGTGTAAACACCCGCTTACATAACACTTTGTGTATTTGGGCAATAATGGTGATTGTCATTGAGGCCAAGCAAAGCCCCATTGAACAATCAAACAACTCACTCAACATTAACCCAGTCCAAAATGCTGACTGCCACTTTCGAAATCACAATTAATGTTGGCCTCCTGATTCCAGTAGCTGCAAAGCATGGTGCACTAAATTCCCTGACATTTCATTATGTACACCAGGCAATCCGTCCGTAATCCTACTTACGGAAAATAGCAGTGGGTGTTTAAAAGAGAGAGAGAAAAAAATTATTTTGCTTTCCATTCAGTTTCACGTAGCTTGACTGGGATTTTCTAGGTTTAATATTATGTTTATATACTTTAGTCCATGGATCAGCATTTATACGAAAAACATTCAGAACATTTTGTTAAACTAAGTGAGCTCTGGATATGTGGATTATCTGTTGCTGATGTTATACAAATGGTATGCTGTTATATTTTAGTTCTTCGGCTACTGTTACCAACTCTGTTAGGATTAAGGTTATGCTTTTAGGGTTTCTCAACTCCTCATTAGCAACAACTGTGACTTGCATCTTTTTAGCACTCGTCACTTGAATGAATGTCTTATTAACTTGTCACGTAGGATGAACTGCGTGTAGAATGAATGGCTCATTAATTCTTGGAGTTGCATGGGATAATGTCACATTAACTCTTTATGTAGGATGGCTGTTGTTTGCATGTATATCATCTGGTTAATATGTACTGGTTGCACGTATATTGATACTGTATATGCATATCAGTGGGGGAGATTGTGTGCTCCAGCCCTGGCAAACGGAGACTATGCTTCTCTATGAATTTCAACGAAGACTCGAAAGCACAGAAGACTCTGAAGCACCACAGAGTTTCTGTACTTACCGGACTCTGAACCAACATGGCGTGTTGTGGTGTGAGATGAGGCTGACTTATGGAAGGTGATGAAATCCTTGTCAGAATCATAAATTGTCATAACTATAAAGGCAAACAGAAGAGCGTCAGAATATAGACCGGACAGTGAACGTCTCTGGAATGCAAAATAATAGTTCTCGAAAGCTCATATTCTCTGGGTACCTTTGTCTTACACAAGACATCCCAACTCGCGTGCCTACGGTCACCTTCCCCTCTCCCCCCTCGGCTCAGAGTCCCGCTCCGCCACCGTCAAGCGCTCTGGGACGCTATCCGGCTTGAGGGGGCGTTGTACCAATGCAAGTTGCTGTGTGCATTAATAAAGGAAAACTACAAATTCAAAGAACGTTTCTCCTGCCTGTCAACATATTTTCGCTCAAAATAACATACTACGCCAACAATTTACAGTGTATCATATAAATCTATCAGATGCTTCTCAGTGGATTTAAGACACCGACTAATTTAATGTCAGGGAACTCGCATGATTAAACCTAGAACAGGAGTTTTGATCTCATGGCTTTGACTAAACCAGTGAATTGGATTGTTGTCTTGTATATTACAGAAAGCAATCCATTAACCTTGTACTTCACAAAAGACGGGAATAGAAATGACATTATATTCAATAAGAACAATTTATGGAAGTTATATATTGCTGGCAGCCCCTGCTAACATTTTACTTGCGTACAATGATGCTATTGCACATTTACTCCCAAATGCTCTTTGTTATTTTTTGCAGTAATGTAGTTTACTGCCACAGTATTTGCATTGTCTCCATCCATAACGTTAAGAGTGTGTCATATTGATTAAAATTACAATTAACAGCAATTTAAAGGACAGTTTTAGTAAGCAAGATTAGGACACTTAATAGTGTGCGAGTCAAATTGGAAGTAGAATTAATACCTTATTTGATGCTCGTTCGTAGATGTCACATTATTTTTGTCCAAGTATGAATCTACCGTAAGACACCCCCCCCCCCAATAAGCACCACAGCTGATGTATTATAGTTATTTTAAGAAATGGTTGATCTTTTTTTAAAATGAGATTTCCTGACACCCTGTTGCTAACAGATCACTCCATTTATTTTAGGTGGCTTCTCGGATGTACGCCCGACTATTGTGAGGTGATATAAGGTGTCAGCCTGGCTCACTTGATAGCCCTCTTGCCTCTTGAGTTAGAAGGTGGTGGGTTCAAGCCCATGTTGAGACGTTGAGCTCAGAGTCTAGGGTAACACTGCAATGCAGTGCTGGGGAAAGTGCTGCATTGTTGGAGGTACCTCCCTTCAGATGAGATGTTAAACCAAGGGCCAGCTTGTCTGTTTAACTGGACGCTAAACAGATATTATTTGAAAACTGGTGTCCTTGCCCAACAGTCCTTCACATAAAATAGGACATGCCACTCTGTGGGCCGTTGATGTGTGCAAATTGGCTACAAATACACAGTTTACATAAAACTATGCGAACAGCTTTGGACGTTATAGGCACAGTATTAATTATTATTATTATTATGCTGTGAAGGAGATGCCGGAATCTATTTTACAGACACTTTTAAAAAGGCTTCTGCTTGCCAAGTCTCAATAAAAGAGTTTATTGTCGGGTATCTTTGTCCAACGATTTCAAGCAACAGCAACAACATTACATTTGTAAAGCGCCTTTCACATCGGGAGGATATTCCCAAGCACTGAACAGTCAGGACCAACACTCGGAAATTGTTGGTGTTTTGTTTCAGGATCACCCTTTCTTCCTATAATTGCGGGGTCAGTGTAAGCAGTTCTTTCTCATTGATACGTGTAATTAATTGCAGTAACTTTAGCTTTACACGTTAATTTCTGGGGCTTTACCCCTTATTTGCTATAAATCACACCTGTTGACAAAGATTAAGTGGTCTGCAATGGTTGTTAAATTGATAAATTACTATAATTTTATTTAATTTGCGGCAATAGTATCCAACCAGCAACGAATTTACCAACGTGAACAATAACGTAGTAAATTGCACATCCACATCCACCCTTGATGATGGGGGGGTTGGGGGGGGGGAGAGAGCTGATGGTGGGGTGGGGAGGGGAACTGATGGTGGGGGAAGCTGATGGGGGGGTGGGGGGAAGTGCCGGGAAAATGCAGTCAAAACGATAGGTCTTAAGGTGGGGGTTGAAGATGTAAGGGGAGGGATTAAGGATGGAGTTTCCAGAGAGTGGGGGCAGAAGGAGCAAAAGTTTGCTCACTTTACCGTGGGGCAGATTGGACAAGAGACATGAAGCAGGACTGGGTTTGCTGCGGGGAGGGCGTGACTGGGCAGACATGCCACGGGAGATCGCAGGTATTCGGATGGGGAGAGAATATGATCCAGTGCGGGATGGGGAGCCAGGTTGCCGAGCGAGGATGGTGATGACGGGCTCAAAGAGTCTGGTGCAAGAGGGGACACAGTGGATAGTTCTGCACCTGGTGTAGGAGGGAGTTGGGGAGTCCCAACGATTAGAGATTTAGAATAATTGAGTGTGGGGAAGATGGTTAGAGGCAGGCAACGGGCCTCCAGATGCCACTTGGAGAGCAATGACTCCTGAGCATCGAGAAGACTCCCATCGTAACCAACACCTGGATAATACCTAAGAAAACAGGCAGCCGGGGACGAAAACTGAATCTCTGAAGACGATCGTTGCCTCTGATCCTCGTCCTCAACAAGCAGAACTTCGTAACAATTGTTGGTTGGCAGGACACAACTTTTGAACAAAGGCAAAGCAAAAAAAAAAAACTTTCTTTTTTCCTCTTTCATATAAATTCCACGATTTACCATTTTGGAGCACAATCTGCTCAGCCAGTACCAATGTTAGAGAGAAGCGGCTGCCGGCGACCGTAATTTACATCCTTTTCATCTACCGAGCACCGTTTCTGAATAGCCTGAGACTGATTCATGCAGCAATAGGAGAGTTCTTCGTTGCCATACTTCAGATGGAGCATTAAACCTTAGCTCCGTCCGCCTGCTCTTCATGTGAATATTGATGATTTCTTGTTTGAAAAAGAGGAGGGAGTTTTCCTTGGTCTCCAGGCCAAGAAACCTCTAATTGATCACCCGGAAAGTATAGAAAAGCTGAATCTCTGTACTTTAAAGCGAAGGCTGTTGAGAGGAAATCGTACTTTGATAAATAAAATATGAAACATTCTGCAGTGCAGTTGACACTGCGGATCTGATTGGTATTGCACTCTTGTAGGATTTTGAAAGGATCAATGAAACAATTTGATATGGGATTCGCTTTTTTCACTGTGAGCTCTCTCTCTCTCTCTCCAAAGGCCCTCAATTCCTTTCCTCATAGTCAGAAATTCTTTACAACATAGGAACAGGGGAACAGGAGGAGGCCATTCAGCCCCTCGAGCCGTTCAATAAGATCATGGCTGATCTGTACCTCCAATAGGTTTTGTGAAGTGCTTTGAGACATCTCAATGATGTGATAAGGCGCTATATCCAATCCAAGGATTAGTATTATTATCATTCTTATTAAAGACCCGCAGAATAATCCATTCACATTTTTTGAACAACAATAATAATAATTTGATCACTCAATCCACGACTGTTTGTGGGACACCTCTGTGTGCAATTGGCTGCCGCATTTCGCCCACGAAAATATACTGACAGTATGTTTTGTGAAACGCTTTGAGACGTCTCGAAGACGAGATAAGACGCTATATCAAATGCAAGGATTATTACGATTACTGTTTCCAAAATTCTGCACTGAAGATAAGGATCAGATTGTGAGGAATGTTTGGGTTGTTAATTGCTCTTTGCCTTTAAAAACAAGGCATTTCCAGAAATACACAAGTACGCAGGTCACTGTTTTTACATGTTTTTACATAGAGACATAGGAATGTACAGTCACAGGAGAGACTATTGGTCCAGTCCCAAACCATGGCGGTATTTTTGTTAGCTTTATTACAGTTTGAAATGAAAATGACTCCTTGTTCTGTGATCAGCTGTAATAATCTAGATAGTTTATGCAGTTCACGCTTCTGAATCGTGTATTTATTTGAACAGAACAGAAATTTCCTTTCTTAGCAAAGCACAGGACTTAAAGTCACCTATTCCAGTTTCCGAATTATTTATGTAAGCCTCTAGGATTGCAGCCAGTATTTTGGCTGGTGAACTGGAGCTGGCTTTATATTTGTTTGGATTTGTTTTTGCCCTTCTGTTAAATTATTTTTTTTAAAAAAGATCAAACAAAACTAAAATTTCTCACCTATTGAGTTCGAAACGAATAGTAGTCCATTGGTGTTGATGGGCTTTAAGGAACACAGTAAGCTGCACAAATGTGAAAATAATGTATTGCATTAATCCTGCTGTGCCACAGGGTTGGAAGATTTAAGGTAGAATTTACACTCAGGCTTCCCAGACAGTGAGCTGCTGTGCTCAGCTTAACTCGTCGGATGGATGGCAAAGTGCACGAGTTTGGCATAAACAGAATGTGGAGCTTGGGGAGGAAGTGAGAACATTATATTGCCTCCATATTCCCCAAACTGAGCCAGCCAAGGAGTTTTTTTCTTACCCAGAGGATAATTGGCAGGTGGAACAGGTTGCCAAGAAGTGGGGGTCGAAGCCAGGATGCTGGACTCATTTAAGAAACTGCTTGATGCTGCAATGGGAAGACAGTAAGTAAGGTGGGTATTCTTGAAAGATGAGCTCAAAAGGGTCAAGGGGTTTTCTTCCATCTTGTGATCCCGTCATCGGTGGAAGTCTTGGCCATGGTAATGGTATTTTTTTCTGCTCGCAAGTGAAGGTCAGAGACCCACAACCCACAAGATGAAATCACACGATGAAGCTATGGGGGGGGGGGGCGAGAGAGTAGGGGGGTCCGGGGGGGTGGGTAGGTTGTCAAATAAGTGTCAGTACATTTAAATGTTAGGAAAGGTCAGGTTTTGGATGAGTCACTGAGGTTTTGAAGACCAGTATTGTATTGAGGAAAGATTGGCTACAGCTGCGTTGAGCACTTAACTGTTCCACACAGCCCTGAAGTTGTATTCAATTTCTTTCAGTTTGGACGGATCAGGCCGAGAGCTTATTCCACTGTGTCCTTCTAAAGTTTCTGCCAGCGGTGGTGAAATTTGCAGCATTTCGTAACACTTTCAATCTGATAATTATCGGCAATGAGCAGTTTTTTTTAAAAAAAAGCGTCCCAACTTTCCCCAAGCATGTCAGCAACACCGACAACAACCTACATTCATACAGCAGCCCCTCACCCAGGATAGTATCCCAGAGCGCTTGACGGTGACGGAGCACAAACCCGAGCTGTGGTGGGGGGGGGGGGGAGGTGGGGAGTTGACCGTAGTCACGGGTCGAAGAGGAAGCTCTTCAGCTGTGATCTGAAGATGGGAAAGGAAGGGACAAGATGGAGGGATAGAGGAAGAGAGTTCCAGAGTTTCGCGGCGTCGAGGCTGAAAGCTTGGCCACCGGTGGTGGAAGGGAGGGCACGAGCGATATGCTGAGTCCAATAATGTACAGGAGCTGAAATCACATTTATAGGTTAAATAACACTTTTCCTTTGGTCAATGCAGTGTTGCGACTCATGCGGAAACCCATCACGTTGCTTTATCGGTATCCAAACTGAGTTCCGCGCGTCCCACCTACACATGGAAATTCCATGGAACGGAATGCACACTCTCTTCCCGGAGGGACGCATCTGACTCTTATCTGCCTCTGGAGAGTATTAGGCGCAGGTTGGCAAGAGCCAAGGCTTCGGGACCCCAGAGTGTGTGTTGGGGGTAACTGCTGGAGTCTAACCAGCTAAAACCACAGAGCTTGCCATTGAAAGCAATCCTACCCTACCCGTTAGGGCTTTGCCTTGCAGGGTTAACAGGAGCTGAATGATGTAATCGCTGAAGCACGCAGGGCAAATGACTTAACTGTACTGATTTTGTTTCTGTTGCCTCTTGCTGCCAACCTCAATAACGCCTCCAAACCAGTTCTCCGTGGTGATTCTACCACTCCTTACAAACAGTGATCAGAAACAAACACCGGACACAAAAGAGTGTCAACGTTAATCAAAACCGATTGACCGCTTAAAAGAGGCACGAAATGGTGAGAAACCTGTTTGGACCGAAAGCCTTTAGAAAGCTCTGATCGGGCCAATGCATTGCAAACCCAGAGCGAGGCACACCGCTTCTTGAACAGTAACAGCACCATCTAGTTGCACGGAAGGACATTGATTCAGCTTCTGTTCCTTCGTGTTTTTCTAAAAGCACATCCGTAACAACAGGGAAGTTGAGATGGATCAAATTAATGCAACTTGTATCTACATTAAAAAAAACACTGCTCTAATAATTTGGTCACTCAATCCAAGACTGTTTGTGGGATAATTGGTTGCCACGTTTTGCACGCAAACTATACAGTCAATTCACTTTGCAGTGGATTCTGTGAAGCTCTTTGAGACGCCTCGAAGACGTGATAAGGCGCTGTATCAAATGCAAGGATTATTATTATAGAGTGCCTTTCATGTACGATAATATCTCGGAGCTCTTACACGGCCCGAAGGACTTGCGGGATGATATGCAAATATTCTTAAAAGAACTGCATGTCAGACTTTCTACGGTTAGATGCGCGAATGCACCGATTCTATGCTGGAAAAGACAAACTGTACATTTTGTGGACGAAACGCAGCAGTCAATTGCACACAGCAGTGTCCCACAAACAGTCATGGGTTGAGTGACCAAATTATTATTTTTTTTTGAAGGGATTATCATCCCCGGAAAAGCAATTGACCAATCGACTAACAACCGAATTTCTGCTTACTGCTTGGTAAACAGAGACGGGCGGAGTAAAGAAACTTGCCCAACATTTCGCCCTGCCGGGAATCGAACCCAGATCCTCCCGCTTGCGAGGCGAGTGCTCTAACCACCGAGCTACAGGGCTCCACATGAAGCTTCTGTGCCACCTGTGCTGCATGCACTGGTGCTTTGAGAGGATAATTCAGGCCGGTGTCCCTTTAAGGACCTACGCAGTGCTGCTTTAAAATGGAAATTAACTTCTTGCAAATGTAGAACTCTGTTGGGGTTTAGTGTTCACTCATCAGCTACTCAAATCACATTATTTTAATAAAGCATCTCCTAATTAAGAAATCGTCCACTAATTTCCACTTACTTGCTCAGACATGTTTGTCAGATTTAGGTCATTCGAGACAGTTTGGTGTTTCAGTGCTGATTACACTATGACAGGTAAATAAATAAATGATAAGCCTTTCATTTGATACAGCGCCTAGTCACGTCTTCGAGACGTCTCAAAGCACTTGACAGAATATACTGTAGAGTGAATTGACTGCATATTTTGTGGGCGAAACGCGGCAGCCAAAACAGTCGTGGATTGAAGTGAATCATTTTATTATTTTGTTTTTTTTTTCTTGAGGGATTATTATCAGTCGTGTGGAGTAAGGAAACTTGCCCAAGGTTTCGTCCTGCCGAGAATCGAACCCAGGTCTGTCGCTTGCGAGGTGAGCGCTCTAACCACTGAGTTACAGGACTCCACAGGTCGACTGCAAAGCCAGAAGGGCTACAAAATCAAATCTTTTCGAAAGAACTGAATACGCTGGGAGCCTTACTGAATAGGATACCACTTTGTTAGCCCAGTACAATCAGATGTGCACATTTCTCTTCCAACACTTTGCAGGGATGCAAACAAAAGTGTCTCTGAATACTATCCGGAATAAGATAGAACCGTTGAATCTATATTTTGAAACTAATTTATAAATGCAGTGTCTGGCACCTTCTCTCCTAAAATCTCTTCCCCTTGCACCCTCTCTCCCCAACTTCAAAACCCTCTTAAAATTGTATCATGTTTGGCAGCGTTGTGTATTTCCCCTCCTTTCCTGCTTGGGTCTCTCCTCTGTCTCGATGAAGCACTTTCAGATGTTCATCTCTAATAATAATAATAATCATTGCATTTACTATAGCACCTTATCACATCTTCGAGCTTTCAAAGTGCTTCACAGAGTGTAAAGTGTTTGACTGTATATTTCGCTGGCAATACATGCCACCAATTGCGCACAGCAGTGTCCCGCAAACAGTCGTGGATTGAATGACCAAATTACGACTATTATTATTTTTTCTTAAAGGGATTATTACCCCCGGAAAATAATCCTCCTAGGTGAAAGATGCTACTTAAGGATTGTTGTTGTACTTGACAGTACTGTGAAATGTGGTTAATTGAATATCGGATAATTGAACAGCTCAGTTTATAGAACAGAATCCAGAGTTTCGGGAGATGAGTCTTCTTACGTTTAGTCTGGTTACATGAATAATTTGGTTTATTGAATAATTTTCGCTGTCAAATTGAATACTCAATTAGCAAAAATTCGCTGTATTCAAAGCTACACTTTCTTCTGAAAGAAAATGAGGAGGATCCCGATCGTCAGTTGATTGATGGATCACTTTTCCGGTGATAATAACACCTCCCCCCCCAAATAATAATAATAATAATTTGGTCACTCAATCCACGACTGTTTGTGGGACACTGCTGTACCGCAGTAGCCACAGCAATGTCCCACAGACAGCCATGGGGTGATTGATCAATTTTTATTTGGGGGAATTGTTGGTCGGGACACAGGGAGAAACTCCCTTTTCCTTTCGAATAGCTCCGTGGGATCTTTAACGTCCACCTGAACAGGCAGTACAGGACCTCAGTTCAACATCTCATCGGACGGGTGGCAGGTCGGACAACGCAACACACCCCTAGCATTGCATTGGAGTGTTAAGACTATGAGATTCAAAGTCCTGACCTGGGGCTTGAACCCACCACTTTCTGACGGAAGAGGCAAGAATGCTAACACAGAGCCCGGCCGAAGCACCATATTATCACGTGTCAGTTAATCTCATCTCTGCATCACAAAAAAATACATAACACAAAACAAATTTCCTAGGAAAAGGGGCATTACGTCAGCAGAATTCTTTGAAATGTGTTCTGCTTCAAATGTAAGGTGCTATTTACATACCTGGCGCACAAGAGAGGGGCTGTGAGACACATCCATTGTTACAAAATGCGGTCAAAGTTGCATTTCAAAATCTGTGTTGGTTTACGAAATATCCACAACAACAGTTTATGTGTGTGTCAGCCCGGCTCAGGGAGTAACATTCCTGCCTCGGAGGCCCCCGGCGGTGAAGGGAGCACATTAATGTGGATACTTTGGAAAGGTGAGAATCAAAAGGTGTTCTTCGTCCGAATCTCTCTCGCGACCGACTGGAAAGGGTTGGGAGAATGCGCCAATCCCATTCGCGGTTATAATAATAATCATAATCCTTGCGTTTGACACAGAGCCTTATCACTTCTTCCAGACGTCTCAAAGCGCTTCGCAGAATATTCTGTGAAGTATATCGACTGTATATTTTGTGGGCGAAACGCGGGCAGCCGATTGCGCACAGCAGCGTCCCCACAAAACAGTCGTGGATTGAAGAGACCAATTTTTTATTATTTTTTTTGAGGGATCATTACCCCATGAAAAACGATCCGCCGATCGACTGACAACCGGGTTCCTACTTACTGCCAGGTAAACAGAGGCGTGTGGAGTAAAGAAACTTGCCCAACATTTCGCCCTGACGGGAATCAAACAGTGCTCTAACCGCTGAGCTACGGTTCTTTTAAGAATATTTATGTATTATCCTGCAAGTCCTTAGGGCCATGATCCTGCTCAACTGGAAATCATTGTTGGAGTCTGCGTGTACACAAGGATAAGATCAAGCACAGTTATGATATGACTGATATGATATATCTCACAGTTATGAGACCGTGTAACACGCCGGTAGAATGAAAACCAAGCAAAACGTCTTCAGGAGAAGGGGAGAAAATTGGAGGAGAAATATCGGTCCAATTTTGATTTAAAATTTGATAGGTTATGCATATCCTAAAGCCTTAGAGCAACACCGAGGTTAATTTGTACTTGGCCACGACCTTTGCCTTGATTGCTGCACAATCTTCCCGTTCATCAAGTTTACAACAACCCTCTGGTAGAGGATAATATAGAGATGACCTTTAAAATGAGAACAAAATGGAGCCCGGAGGAAAGGAGCAGCAAGTTGTTATCAGGGCAGAGATGTTAGAAAGGTAGAAAATGCAGAAAAATTGAAAATGATTACAAAAATGTTTAAATGAAACAATAAGAGGATAGAGAAGAGAAAATAGAAAGTAATGTGAAAACAGGTTAAAGCACAGATTTTTATTGCTTTACTTTTTTTGTATCCATCGTGGTAATTTATAGAGAGTATTACAATAATTCCTGAGTAATTACTGTAATATTTTTTCAGTGTCACTGTGCATAGGCAGGGAAACTGCAAAACCTAGTTCTGTTGTCCTTTGGCACTCTAAGGATTAACACTATGTGATGTTTCCTTGTCCGTACTTTTAACATTTTAAGTTTTCTTCTTTGCAGTGAGTTTATCCTAATGCCACGATCAACAATCCTCCAGATAAAATTGCTCATTCACCTCATGGTTGATTGCGGGATATCACCGTGCACCAATTGGCTGCCACGTTCAAAATACACAGTCACTACGCGCTACAGTAAACCCTTGCGGCACACTTTGGGACATCCCCTCATCCTGAAAGGCAAAGATTATTATTTAAAGCACACTATTCTCCAGCTGAGACGGATGTGGCACAGATTGCTACCACTGTTATTCTTTGAGGCTGCTGCCGGGAGATGTGCCACAGTAAAACCTATCAAAAGCTGCACTGTTCATGGACTGTTCCACTTTCCTGTCGGGAACTTTGCCATTGAAAGCTCTACAACTTTTCCATCACAATATTTAACATGAAGTTTCAGCATTAAATCCGTAGGTTTATTTAAAAACAAAACGAAATACATCATTCACCTTGTTTCTGTTCGTGGGACGTTGCTACGGCAAGTTTGCTGACGGCTTTGCTTACGTAACAGAAGGCGCTGTATCAAGAACAAGTTGACGTACACTTCACTGTTTTATCCACTGTTTCTTTGCTGGGAATAAGTTCCAATAAAAATCTTATTTTACACATTAACTTGACAGCAGATTTGGCTAGCTCCCTTTCATTAATGAAACATAAATACTACTCCACATTGCCCCTTGAAGAGGTGAGCATACCGGTGACCCAAGGTAAGTCTCGTATTCCTAAAGTAATTCACGTTCCATCTAAACCCACCGAAGGTCAGGAAAATGCCTCAATAATAATTGAAGGCATAGATCCACGTGCAACTGTTCAAGATGGATGTGACACTGCCTGTATCCCTTGCGTCGCAGCACTGCTCAATCTCTCAGTTTAACAACACAACTACATTTTCCTGCAATTCATAAAGTATGCTAACCTGGCCCTCTGCATACTGCCCTGTCCTTCTGGAGTCCTGTAGCTCAGTGGTTAGAGCACTCGCTTCGCAAGCGAGAAGACCTGGGGTTGATTCCCAGCCAGGGGGCGAAACATTGGGCAAGTTTCCTTTACTCCACACGCCTCTGTTTACCCGGCAGTAAGTAGGAACCCGGTTGTTAGTCGATTGGTGGATCGCTTTTCCGGGGGTAATAATCCCTTCAAATAAAACAAAAATAAACAATAATAATAATTTGGCCACCGAATCCATGGCTGCTTGCGAGACACTGCTGCACGCAATTGGCTGCCGCGGCGGTATATCAAATGCAAGGAATATTATTATTACTGCTTGGCTATAATTGTTGCATCGAAAAAAATTATTAGCATAAACAAGCTTTTGAGGGGGGAAAAAAAGTTTCAAGAGTATGAGCGCAAAGACTTAAGAAATTACTTATGGGTTGGTTCAATTTTTCTAATTCTACTTTATAAGGTTCATCAGAAATGTAGAGCAAACCAGTCAGCTCTGGATAGTTCAGATGATAATAATAATAATAATAAAGTAAAGTGAATTGACTGTATGTTTTGTGGGCGAAACATGGCCACCAGTTGCGCACAGCAGTGTCCCACAAACAGTCATGGAATAAATGACCAAATTATTATTTTTTTTTGAAGGGATTATTACTCCCGGAAAAGCGATCCACCAAATCGACTAACAAATGGGTTCCTACTTTCTGCTAAGTAAACAGAGGTGTGTGGAGTAAGGAAACTTGCCCATGGTTTCGCCCCCTGGCTGGGAATCGAACCCAGGTCCTCTCGCTTGCGAGGCGAGTGCTCTAACCGCTGAGCTACAGCAATCCAAGGGAAGAAAGGATTGTGAATTTTAGAAAGTGAAAGAAAGTCCTGTTATGTATAACATTTAAATCTGTGCAACCATTGAAATGATCGATGTTTAATAACTACCCCGTACCATTACCGTTAACTGTGAAAATGTACATTAAACAGTTTTGTACAAAATCAGTTTATGGCTTTTAAATTATAAATTATTTCTTTAAAATCTGTATTTCACATGGTGCACATTCAAGTTTTTTCATATTCTTCCATATTTCACGCACGTAAAGGAAGGTGATGAACATTGTAGACAGGAGCTTCACCTTGAAGGTCAGTAGCCGAGAAGGATTTGTGCACTGTTCCATTTGATGTTGAAGCTATACTGTAAGTAAAACAGGAAAGGCAACTTACTGTTATTAAATAATAATAGTGAATTAATGCAGCTGCTTGTTTGAGAGCTGTAGATTTGTGCATTGATGGATATCTATCTGTATGTCTGTCTGTCTAACAGATCAGTTTGTGTTTCAATGCACTGAGTACAAGATTTAATACTGGCGTCTGATTTGTGGTATTTCTCAGTTGGATTCCTTAATGACGAACCCAATTAATACAATCGAGGACTCTTTTTGTTAACAGGAAGGACTGTGGATCAAATCTACTTCCGGAACAGAGTTCCTTCAGGTTATCAAGAAGTGTAACAGGATTCTTCATTGCAGAATCTCTTTAAGAATGCCTTGGGACATCCTCCTGATGCGAAAGGCGCGATTACAAATGTAATTTGTTGTTGTTGTGACACCCCGTTGTTTGATAACTAATCATTGAGATCACGCTAAAAGCTTTACTATTCAAAGCTGTTGGTACTTACTCAGCTTTTACGGTTTTCCTCTTGGAGCAATAGTAACAAATAGGGAAAGAAAGTAAAAGCAACAGTAGGAGCGAGATTCCTATTCCCAATAGCAGTTTTAGCAGCAATCTGTTCCGATCGCTGTTCTCTGTTACCTCTCCGTTACTTGTGCTATTATCCAACGTCTTACCTGCTTAAAAAAGTAGAAATTGAGACAATTCAGAGACACCGAGGAATAATTTGGCAAATGACATGTTCGATCCACGCTGAGTAAAACATCTTATACGAATGCTCAAACCTCCGAGACCTCTTTTATGCAGTTTAAAAAGCAATGGAATTTCACATATCACTTCCATCAAAAATAATCAACAATGCATTTGATGGAGTGCTTTGTCACATCGTTGAGACATCTCAAAGTGCTTCACGCGATATACTATAAAGTGATTTTGACCGTGTGTTTTGAAGGCGAAAAGCGGCACCCAGTTTGGGCACAGCAATGTCCCACAAACAGCCTGAAATTGGCCGGGGAGAATCTTCCTTTTCCTTTCCAGGCAGTTGGGACCTTGGTTTAAAATCTCATACAAAGGATGTCCAAGACAAAAATAACCCTCATTATTCATCTAAACAATAATCTACAAGATTTCCCCCCTCCCCCCATAAATGTTTTCTAACAACTTACTGAAGACTTGCACTTTAATGCTCCATTTATACTGCTGGAAGCGGGTTACATACAACTTTTGGCAGTAAATCGATTTGCAACGTTGAAGAGCATTTTATTCCCTGCTTCAAACTGACATTTGCCAGGGTTGCAGAGAGCTTTGTGCATGCACAGAACCCTGTTAACCACCACTACACACTGTTTACTCTTTAATTTTATAAAAGAGCCGGGAGTGAGGCAAATGTTTCACTTGCATTTCGAAGCTTGACATAGATATTGACACTCTGTAGAAAGGGTGGGTTAAGTGCGCTAAAGGTCCTTTACTTGTTCCATTCAATTTGATCTTTGTTTCCTTTTTTAGCAATTCAACACTGTACAGTAAGTGATCCCTCACTATTTGACAGGGCACGTGCAGACCCGACACTTCTGCCATCCTCATAAAAATCTTTGAATTAATCAATTCATACCACTGAAGCACAACTGGGATTCCACGTCAGTAGTTTCGTTGCAAACACACTTGAAGCTACCATATGTGTTCACGCACTTTGCTTTCCCATCACAGTGTCCCTCTCCGCTGGCACATTCGTCCAAATCTATGGAGTGTATAGAATGAACATGATCATATTCTGATGTGACCGAATAATAAGTTGCTCTTGCAACAGCAACTTGCACTTATACAGTGCCTTTCAGTCAGGTAGTTTTTTGGAGCTCTTAGAACAGTGTGGTCCAGCTGGAAATAGAGGGGAGGTGACCAAAGGCATAATCGAAGAGGAAAGTCTTTGGGTGCAATTTAAAGATGGGCAAAGAGGGGGGTCCAAACAGAGGAATTGAGACAGGGAGTTCCAGCGATTCAGGGCACAGCACCTTTTTTTGTTAAAAAAAACCCATACATCTCAAAGAGCTTTACAAAATAAAATTGAAACGAGGTGAATGTTAACACAGGTCAATGTGGCAGTAACCCGCACCATCTATATCCAGCAAACAACACTGGGACAAGATTAATTTGAAAAATTGGGTGTACGTTTGGATTAGGAAGCAAATATCAACCAGATTAACTGACTGGAAGACTGCAAGTATCTTTGAACTAGCAGTGGCAGCAGCCGAATCACAACGCAGATAGAACCTAAAGTTAAATACACAACAATAACAACAACAAATTACATTTGTTACAGTGCCTTTCACGTCGGGAGAACATCCCAAGGCGCTGGACAGTCAGGGATTTGGACCCGAGCAGGGGGTTGGGATCAGTAGGGGTGGAGGGCAGAGAGGGGTAGAAGTGTGGCCGAATAATAATTCTTGCATTTGATATAGCGCCTTATCAAGTCTTCGAGACGTCTCAAAGCGCTTCACAGGATATACTGTAAAGTGAATTGACTGTATGCTTTGTGGGCCAAACGTCATTATTGTGTGACTCATAATTATTAATGAGCTGAGCTAGTATCCTGTGATCCCGAAAACGTGATCGAAAAGATGTCCTAAGGCCGGCTTTAAAGGTGCGTATCCTTTTGACAAAACAGCTAAAACGTACCTTCTACTGAGACGGATGTTGGGTCAACCTCATTGTACTGTTCTAGGAAGTCCTGGATATACCAGTGAGGTGTGTCGCTGGAAACATTCACCTGTATTCAGTTGAAGGACCTCCATTTGGGAATGACTTCAAGCTGAGATTGTAGAATTTGTTTTGAAACCCAAACACCAAAGCGGAATTAAGCTGCAGATGGAAACGAAAGGAGTTACACAATGGGTCGATTCCTTCAAATACAGATTAGATAGTTTCCTTTTAGGATATAACATTATGGGGTATAGTACATAGGTAGATGGGGACATGTGTGCATGCGACCAGCAGGAAGGTGGAAGGCAAACTAGTTGGACCTTCATCTCTTTTTCCTCTAGCATTTCTTTTGTTCTTATCGTGGTGGGTCTATATAGGTTCACAAACTCAATCAAGTCCTTTTTTTTAATATCCAGTGGCATCACAGCAGGTTACAGCTGACCACAAACGTAACAAGGGCAGAATTTGACCCTTGTGGTCGCTGGGAGATCAGAATATGTTGATCTGGATTTGTACTGAGGACACCAAAGGGTTTGACCCGAGAGCTTGTCAGTAGTCTACTGCATTTCTCTAATAACCTTGATTCAGCCACAAATGGTTATTTCTAGATTTCAACTGAATAACTAAAGACCGTAGAAATGTACGAGACAGTGAAAGGTCATTCAACCTATTTTTTTTTTCATGTTGATGTTAGCTCCTCCAGGAAGTCATCCTTCCTAATCCCAACTCGCTCTTCTCCTCATACCCTCTAATATCTTTCCCTTGCATGTGCTTGTCCATTCAATTCTGCTCTAACAGTCACCCTTGATAAGCCTCTTGGAGAAGAAGTTCTTCCAAACCTCTTGTTTTACACCCCAAGTCACAATCCTAAATTCAACTTTTGTCTGGATATAATAGTAATAATAATCCTTGCATTTGATACAGCGCCTTATCACATTGTCGAGACGTCTCAAAGCGCTTCACAGAATATACTGTAAAGTGAATTGATTGTATATTTTGTGGGCGAAACGCAGCAGCCAATTGCTCACAGCAGCGTCCCCACAAACAGAGGGGGAAATCGAGAGCTGGAATGAATTACCAGGAAAAGGTGGGTGAGGCCAGGACACGGGAGTCATTTCAGAAACAGTTTGATACTGTAATAGTGTTGGTATTTTAAAAGGATGAAGTGTGTGTGTGGTGTGGGTATGTAATGTGGTGTGTGTGTGGGTGTGAGGGAGATAGAGTAGGGCTAATTTATTTGGCTATGTGATCATTTTCATCTTCACCGGGCTGATGTGTTGCTAAATTATAGCCTCCGAATGGGTTTAACAATATTTTGCTTGTATTTTAGTTGCAGAATTTAGAAAATATTAAAGTAGTTTTCCAAAGAAACAGCAAACCTTGGTAGTATATTCTTTGTCATACTTCATGAATAAATCACTGTTAGAATTCGTGAGAGCAAATGACTTGTTCACATTCTTCCACTGGAGAGTACAGATGAAAACATTCCACCCTAAAAATCAATATAAAATATAAGATACTTGGAGAAAAAAAATCAATCACATGAATGTTCCCTTCTTTTATCTGACACTGGGGGTCTAATTTACAGCACTTTTCAATGGAAATCCTTAACAAGTCATTCGAAAGCTCGTTCAAAGTCCTTGGTCAAAGTCAAAGCTGAGTCTCTTCAAAAGGAACCCTCTCATAGAACTACATAAAACAGTATAAAATGGAAACAGGCCATAATAACTGTGTCGTTATTAATACTTCACATGAGCGACCATCCTTCCTAATGCCCTCTGTTTCCTTCTCACCCATCTATGCATCAGGTTTCTGGTCCACAGCTTCTGTCGGTTAGTTTTGCATCCTCACCACTCTCTGCTTAAATAAGTTCCTCCTAAACTCCCTTTTAGATCTGCTACCAGCAATCGTTTCTTTACGCCTCCTCGCTTTGGACTTGCCAACAAGTGGAAAGAGCCTATTAACATCCACCTCGTAGGAATATTCTCATACTCTTAACTGGACCTACCTACTTTTGACCCGTAGTTCCTGAGGATTGATGGGAATAATAAAGCTATTCCTTATTAACAAATCTTTCAAGAAGTGCCACAAATTCGACCCCTTGTCTTAGCATTTTAGAGAATCCTACATGAATAACAGCAGGATTCTCTAAACATGCCTAGAAATGACTGGAATTTATATTTCCATTGATGAGGTGTTATTGAAGAAGGGATCTTGTATGAAATTTAAACCCTTTGATCATTATTTCCCCGAAAAACAAAGCATTTCTGCCGAGGAGCCTGGATGCCATCACGATTTTATAATTTAATGGCTCCGCTACTGTTTCACATAATACTTTATCCACACAAAATATTTTAAAACAATCAGATTTATCTGAGAATGCCTGAGCCAGAACACGGTTAGATGTTTTTTTTGAAAGCCATTAGCATTCAGCTGAATTATTTTTCCTATGGAACTGTTAAGTCAAAGCACGACAGGAAACTTGGTGGTGACCTCTAACTTCTCCTTTCTCCAATTTGTTTTGGGTTAAATATTGATAAAAAATCTGTGTGGGAACTAATTGGACTCTGGCCTCTTTAATAAGCGTAATATTTGGAGTTCTGTTGATATATGATACGCGTTAATTAGATTTAACTCGACAAATTCTCATTATAACTATAATAAATGTTGCACAGACTTTCCTTTTTATTAATCAAACAGGGAACATAGAGCTGATTAAAGAGTTAGATACAGCCAAGAGCTTTAATTAGCTCTAGGTTCCCTGCTCCAACATTGCACACATGGGAACATTCATTAGAGGAATTAGCAGATTTAAGTTTATCTGAAATTTCAAATCAGTTCCTAGAAAGAAGTCATGCGCTACAGCTTTCAATGCAGTTCTAATGGACGTTCCAGTGTGTTTGATGCTGCAAATGGGGACACGGGGCTGATTAAAACATGAGGTATGGCTGAATGGTTTAATCAGTGCAAGGTCCCCGATTACATTGAAACACATTGGAGCATTCATCATGGTCATTAGCAGATAGTGATGCAGGTGAGGAGCTCTCGTGGTTTAACTCATTCATTCAGCAACGCAAGGTTTTTAAGGTCAGTCTCGAGACAGACACCCGTTTGACCGAACTTTCACTTATTACATAGAATTACATAGAATGTATAGCACAGAAACAGGCCGTTCGGCCAGTCTGGGTCTATGGCGTTTACGCTCCACCTGAGTCTCCTCCTGCCCTTCCTCAACATAACCTTCTATTCTTTTCTCCCTCGTGTACCTATCTCGCTTCCCCTTAAATGCATCTATGCTATTCGCCTCAACTACTCCTTGTGGTCGCAAGTTCCACATTCCCACCACTCTCTGGGTATAGAAATGTCTTCTAACTTCCCTATTTAATCTATTTGTAACTATTTTATATCGATGGCCCCTGATTTTGGTCTCCCCCACAAGTGGAAACATCTTCCCTATGTCTACCCTATCAAAACCTTTCATCATTTTAAAGACCTCTAGCAGGTCACCCCTCACTTCCTCTTTTCAAGAGAAAAGAGTCTGAGTATGTTCAGCCTTTCCTCATAGAATCATAGAATGTTACGGCACAGAAGGAGGCCATTCGGCCCATCGAGTCTGTGCGGCTCTTTGACAGAGCGTCACTTTCACTAACCCCAATCACCAGCTTTCTCCCCATAACCCTGCAAACCCGTCTTCCCCAGATACCTATCCAGTTCTCTCTTAAAAGCTGTTATCGAATCAGACTTCACTGCCCTTTCGGGCGGATCATTCCAAATTCTAACAACTCGCTGAGTGAAAAAATTTCTTCTAACCTCCCCTCTGCTTCTTTTGGTAGATATCTTAAGACTGTGACCACGAGTCACAGACACACCTACCAGCGGAAACAGCTTTCCCTATCTCGCCTGTCGAAACCTTTCATGATCTTGAAGACCTCTATCAGGTCCCCGCGTAACCTTCTCTGCTCTAATGGGAAAAGTCCTAACTTCTCCACTGTCCTCATAGCTAAGGTTCCCCATTCCTGGTATCATTCTCGTGAATCTCCTCTGCACCCTTTCCAGTGCCTTAATATCCTTCCTGAAGTAAGGTGCCCAGAACTGGACGCAGTACTCCAGCTGAGGCCTAACCAGTGTTTTGTATAGATTAACCATAACCCCTACTCTTATACTCTATGCCCTCACTAATAAAGCTCAGTACACTAAATGCCCTTTTTCCTGCCCTATCTACCTGCACTGCCACCTTCAATGAATCGCTTATTTGAATGCTCTGTAAGTTCACCCCCCTTAAGATTGAGCTACCAAGTCTATATTGCCTCCTACCATTTTTCCTACCTAAGTGTATCACCTACATTGAAATCCATCTGCCACATGTCAGCCCATTCCACCATTCTGTGTATGTCTGCTTGCAGTGCGTCACAATCTTCTTCACTATTTACTACCCTACCTAACTTGGTATCATCTGCAAACTTGGAAATAGTGCTGCCTATGCCCACGTCCAGATCATTAATATATATTAGAAAAAGCAGTGGTCCCAATACCGATCCCTGGGGGACACCGCTGCACACCTCCTTTCCTGATAGGTATAACCTTGCAATTCCGGTATCATCCTTGTAAATCTTCTGTGTACCTTCTCCAGTGCCTCCATAGCCTTTCTATAATATGGGGACCAGAACTGTACGCAGTGCTGCAAGTGTGATCTTCCCACACTTGGGATAACACTTATCCCACACTTATCTTCCTCCCCCTCTCCCACCTCTTCAGCTCCCACCCCTAGCTTGGGTGTCCAGACATGAATGTTAAGTGCTTTGAGTCATCCTCTTGATGTGAAACCGTATGTAACGGTAAATAATAATAATAATAATCCTTGCATTTGATATAGCGCTATTCACGTCAGGAGGACGTCCCAAAGCGCTTCACAGAACACACTGTAAAGTGAATTGACTGTATATTTGTGGGCGAACGCGGCAGCCAATTGCGCACAGCAATGTCCCACAAACAGTCGTAGATTGAAAATGACCAATTTATTATTGTTTTTGGTTTTGGAGGGATTATTATTAGGCTCTGTGTGGAGTAAGGAAACTTGCCCAAGGTTTCGCCCTCTGCCTGGAATTGAACTCAGGTCTCTCACTTGCAAAGTGAGTGCTCTAACCACTGAGCTGCAGGACTCGACTGTACAATGATATTGTACTTTCCCCAAGCATTAATTGTTGGTATCCAAGTTGATAAATTCCTATTAGATTCAGTCATCTATCTGCAAATGTACATTGTTAATCACATCTTTATATTCATTTCTTGGTTGATGCCAATAAATGGACTTGGAGACCTATTCCCAGTCTCTGGAATTAGTGCTCCGTAGACAGGTGTTAAGAGATGTGCCAGAATAACTCGGGTGACCGTACCATTGCTTTTTTTTTTGTCCTTTCCTTCAGTTGGTGCCCACCACGTACTTAGCTCACTGTTACAGTTGAAATTGGGAACCCAAAGCTTGGGGAATACTAAGGATTATACAAGGATCATATCACTCCACTGCTGCTTCAAGGTACCAGCAATACCAATGTTATACTGAAACAATGCATTCAATTCGGATTGCAAAATACATTTTGAAAGCCACACTCTGTCATCACGCTATAATTGAATTCAACTTTCAACTCACCTGGCGGATTTCCTAACTCACCTGTGGAAATAAATGAGCAGAACGTAAGGCTGTCGTAAAGAAAAATGAACCACGCCGCGTTAAAGCTTTTCTAAAATGTAACAGCGGCTGGATTTTCTACGTTGCAAATTAAAATCAGAGCAAGATTGAATTAGCAATCCTCACCGATGAGGAAGCCACGAGATTCGTGTAAAGCGAAAAATGAATCTAGAATTAATTATTTTCTTCATAATTACTCATTCCCAACTATTATCAATGACCTGCCACCTCCGCACCTTTAAAGCCCACCTTAAGACATCTTTTCGATCACGGTTTCGGTCACCTTTCCCCCTCCTCAGTTCCCCCCCCCCACTCCCAACTCAGGCACCCGGTAAACTATGTGAAGTTCTTTAAGATGTCCTCCTGATGTGACAGGCACTATTATAAGTATAAACTGTTCTTGTTGTGGTAGGGTTTAGTGCTTAAGTGAACTAAAGCATAAATAAAGCAACCAGATGTTATTGAAAGCTGCCAATAACATATGGAACAGAAATATAATCAAACACATTATGGAGATGAATCGTATGATTGAAAAAACAAGCTCAGGGACATCTGAAGCATGAAATTCCACCTTGTCTAAGCACGTAAGACCATGGGAAGTCAATTATCATTAAGCACTGCAAACAAAAAGTTTCCAAATTAAGACTAAATTGAAGAATGTTTCCCCACTCTGTGCAATTGTAACTCTTAAGACAAAAAAATCATCCTTGCATTTGATATAGCGCCTTATTATGTCGCTGAGAAGTCTCAAAGCACTTCAGAGAATATATTGTAAAGTGGACTGAGTGTGTATTTTGCGAGAGAAATGCGGCAGCCAATTGTGCATAGCGGTTTCCCACAAACACTCGCGGATTAAATGACTCCAATTTTTTTTGAGAGATTATTATCTACCGAAAGAGAGCCAGTAATCGACTAACAACCGGGGTTCCTACTTACTGACGAGTAAACAGCGCCATGTGGCGTAAGGAAACTTGCCTAAGGCTTCACCCCGCACGGGAATCAAACCCGGCTCCTCTCGCTCGTGAGGCGATGCTCTGACCACTAACCTACTGGGCTAAGGTTAAGTGGAATTTCAGGCCTCTGGATTCATGGCTCCAGAATCGATTTTTAATCTAATTATTCACTGAATAAAGGATTCAATTCTGATTAAATTTCAAATGAACTGAAAGGCAGGATTGTAACCTGCACCTTAGGCTTTCCACCCTGTCAGTCAGCGACAGCAGTATCGATTCATCCTGGGCTCAGGAGAACAACACAAAATTTAAAGGTGGCTGGAAAGAATAAGTTCCCGAAAAGAGAATTTAGGAGGAACTGCTTGATGCAGAGGCTTGTGAGATTGTGGAACTAATTCAATGGCTGAATCAGTTAATACGTATTCAACAGGAAAATAGTCCTACTCACGAGGGAGAAGGGAATAGAAGGGTGTGGGAGGGAATAAGCAATGGGTGGAGACTCGTGTCGAGTAGGAACAGCGACGAGGACTGTTTGGACCAAGTGGCTGTTTCTGTTCTGCAAATTCTTTGTGATTCTTTGAATACAATCTGGACTCCTGAGAACACTCGAGGCTTCGCGAATCCACAGCAGCAATCAGAAAGCCGGCGTAAGTATGACGATATGTATGGTAACACAAGAAGGTAAATCTCTTCACACTCTTTGTTCTTGCCCTTTTAAAATGACTTGGAAAAACTCCAGCGCGAATGACCCTGCAAATCAGTTTTATTGTAACTCAAAATTTAGCATTCCGTGAGTCGGCTGAAATTTCATGTGTTACACGGAAAGACGTTGGCAGCGGAATAATGACAAGTCCTGCCCAAGCACCTCAAACGGAGTTATTTGATATCGGCTACTGTATCCGTCAACAATTCTCGTCTGTATCTTCACATGATCCACTCGTGTATTGCCTGAACTCCTCGTACGTGATTAACAGAAAAGGAAAGCACTCATCCCATAATAACGCAATGAGTTTGTTTCAGATTGGTCCTGAAAAGTGTCCAGATGCATTTGTTATTTTACGCATTTTCTCATGCGTTCCCCCCCCCCCCCCCACCCCCTTCACCCCCCAACCTCACCTCCCATTTCCTCTCAACAACCTAGATTAGCTTATTGCGCTGTTATTTAGGGCTGGAGGAAACATTGTCTGGCTGCCAGTTGGCCAAGAGGAGTTCTTGACTGAGCAACAATAAGTTTCCTCCTCCCCTCGGTTACCAGCTAACCTTTCCCGCATCCCCCAAAAAAACAAAAATCTTGCTGAGCCAAGCAAAATTCAGCTTTCAGTAAAAGTCTTGGAACTAATGTGAATTCCATTTGAAACGCTCCAGTCTCCTTCGTCCACAATCCAATGCCAGACCACTGCAACCACAGTTTACAAAGTTTAATGCGGTGATTCATTGTACAGTGAAGCCTAACCTTCACACCAAACATTTGACGATGTGAGTCTAAACCATAAATTACTGAATGAAAATTATATTTGTAGTGGGAGGCCATCTGCGCTTTAAAATGGCTTAAAGCCAGTTGGGAAGGTACTCGTTACAGATGAATTATAATGTATTTGAACAAAGTGTCACAAATGAAAACTTTGTTCTTCAACCTATCCTTTAAAAACTACTTTGTCAAAAGCAGACAGCAATTCTTTTGTGCAACATTCTCTAAGATGCTTCTACATTTTACTACCCTAACTTACGAAGCAGTGCTACTCCATTATAGGGTTTGTGATTTATTCATTGGTTGCAAAAGTAGATATTCTCATCCCTTCACCTACCCTCCCAGTCATATGTCACTTATTTTTTTAATCCTTCCCTTTTCTTGGATAGATGGATAGACATTTCTTAGGTAAGAATATCAATGGATAATAATAATAATAACGCTTGGATTTTATATAGCGCCTTATCATGTCATTGAGACGTCTCAAAGCGCTTCACAGAATATACCGTAAAGTGATTTGACCGTATATTTTGTGGGCAAAACGCGGCAGCCAATTGCGCACAGCAGCGTCCCACACACAGTCGTGGATTGAAGTGACCAATTTATTATTCTTTTTTTTAAAGGAATTATTCCCCCCAGAAAAGCGACTAACAGCCGGGTTCCTACTTACTGCTAGGTAAACGGAGGAGTGTGGAGTCAGGAAACTTGCCCAACATTTCGCCCTGTTGGGAATCGAATCCAGGTCTCTCGCTCAGGATATAGGTCAAGGGCGGGTAATTGGAGTTGAGTTACAGATCAGCCATGCTCTTATATGAATGGCGGAATGGGCTCGAGGGGCTGAACGTCCTCCTCCTTTTCCTATTTTAAATATGCAATGGATTAAAAGGCAGTGGTTCTTGCCAGAGCCACCTGATCATGTCCTGGAAATGCTCTCCTGGAGTTGCACACAGTGGTGTGTTGTGTTAATTCACTGCCCTGATTTCTCCCTTGAGATAGAGAAAAGCATCTGGCCTCTGCTCCACACATCCTCCTGAAGACACCACAGAAATCACCAATTAATAGTAATGGCAATCTGCGGCAGGAACTGAGATAATGAGCAAAATGGGATCCTACTGAATTTGTGGCAGAGGATTTTGAAACAATTGCATCCCCGCAAAATAGAATTAATTAATCGTAAGCGATGACTGCATGATAAATGTCTAGATTTTTCCATCGCTACACAGTAAGAGCATAGTTTAAAGAGACTAGCTCTTTCACGTCACAGAACTCATTGAGTCCAGTCTAAGAAGAGAACTGGAGCTCCAATCCAAATGTGCAGTAAATATGACTCGTTCATATTCCATTCATAAAACCATCTGTTGTTTCTATATGAAATTTCTCCCTCTCATACTCACCGCATGTTTCAGGACGGTCTACACTGTGATACCTGCAGGAGCACTGAAAAGAGCCGTAGGTGTTGATGCACTCGTATTTGGCACTTGTGCAGATAAATTTGTCGTTGCATTCATTTACGTCTGTTATCAGAAAAAAATCCAGACAGGCGCGAGTAACCACACAACTTCAACAATCAGTGTCACTTCTCCAAATAATCGAAAATGCAGGATAATAATAACAATAATAATCTTTGCATTTGATATAGCGCCTTATCACGTCTTTGAGACGTCTCAAAGCGCTTCACAGAATATACTGTTAAGTGAATTTTATGTTTTGTGGGCAACCAATTGCACACAGTGGTGTCCCACAAACCGTCATGGATTGAGTGACCAAGTTATTATTTTTATTTATTTTTGAATGGATTATTACCCCGGTTAAGCAATCTGCCAATTGACTATTAACCGGGTTCCTACTTGCTGCTAGGTAATCAGAGGCCTGTGGAGTAAGGAATCTTGCTTAAAGTTTCTCCCTGCCCGGGAATCGAACCCAGTTCCTCTCGCTTGCGAGGCGAGTGCTCTAAACACTGAGTTACACAGGACTCCAATGATCACAGGGGCACCATCTTCTTACCTGTGCAGTCTTTTCCATCACCAGTGAACCCTGGATAGCATTGACAGGTGTAATTGTCCCCGGTGTCGATGCACTCGGCCAATTTGTGACAAGGAAAAGGAAACGGTGGGAGGCATTTATCTGAAAATTAGTTATTTTAAATAAAGAATTTGTATAAAAAAAAGTCGCGTTCCATTGATTTACTGTAAGATACATTTTCGAAGATGCCAAATCAAGAAAAGATAAAGAAACACGTTTAAAACTAAGGTTTAAAATGGTTTAATTTCATTAGCAAATCAGGTGATAAATAACCTATTGAAATAATAATACAACAGAAACAAAATTACATTTGTAAAGCGCCTTTCATGCTGGGAGGGCGTCCCACTAATAATAATAATAATCCTTGCACTTGGTAGGGTGTCTTATAACCCTGGATCTTTCAGTGCTACTTTTATTCATTGCTTCCTGATCAACACATCAACAATATCCATTCACATTTTTCCTTCAAATTAGGAGGAACATCTCAAAAAAACATTTTGCGAAGCCATTGTCTTGAGTCACTGAGCAGAAGGGGGAGTTCGAGCCTCGTGACCAACGGTGTGGTTAACGAAGGAGGTTCGTAAGAAGGCTTTGAAGGCAGGGAGCGAAGGCACGAGCTGAAGGGAATTTAAGAGAGTTCCAGAGGGCAGGGGCATGGTTGCCTGATCTGGTACTCAGCTAACGTTCTACATGAGCACTTTCCAGCCAGGGTTAGCCAACTAGCAAATGGAAGCAGATTAACTTCCTTCTTAGCACAGCGAGGTGAGGCTTAACTGGAGCACTCTGTTTGCTGCTCTGGCTGCGATCAGTTAACTTAGCACAGGTTTGGGGTAACATTTTGCGAGCCCGAGGAGTCCAGTTTCACACGAGGCAATGAGTTTACCGACTGAAAGAGCTTTCAATCTACACTTTTAACCCAAAACGTCACTCGTAGCATCTTTTTCCTCATTTCCGCTTGAAGATTCACGGCGGTTTGTATTCATAGAAAATACTTGCACTTTTAATCCAATCGATTCCTGGGGTTATTTATTTTATTTTATTTAATCCTTCCCCCACACACCCCCTCCCACCCTACCCCCCCCCCCCCCCCAAAAAAAAAGGAATTGATTCTCACCGTTTAAGAAGCATTTGTGTCCCTCCTTTCCATTGGCGACTGTTTCTGTGGGGCATCTGTCGCACTGAAAGAGCTGTGGACTGAGCACGTTGGTGCAGTTCACCCCTGGGAAACAAGGCTGGCCTTTGCAGTAGTCCAGATAGTCTGAACACTTCGGTCCTGAAAACCCCTCTGGGCACAGGCAGCCAACAATCTGCAATAAAAGAATCACACTTTGCACCTCTATTTTATTAGCAATACAATACTACATTTGTACAGCGCCTTTCACATGGGGAGGACATCCCAAGGCGCTGGCCAGTCATGGATTTGGATCCTGGCGTGCGGGGGATACGATGTTCCAGTGGCACAGGCTTAAGTAAGGAAACAAACTTAACAACCAGCAACAGTCTGATTTATCCCAGGGTTCAGCCTCCATCTATCTTCAAGGCTCAAGAGCAAGACTTCTCAGACTCGGGTATGTGAAGGGTCAGTTGAGGTCAGGCAGCAGGAAATGTTTCCTTGCACGAGGAGAATACTTTAGCTCCTTGGAACGTCCTCCTGACTTGAAAGGCGCAATCTAAATGTAAACTTGTATTGTATGTGCAGCTGGAACAGATTTACCAGGAAGCGAAGGGTGGCTGAGACTGGGATTCAGGATTCATTTAAGGAACAACTTGATCCCACAAAGGGAAAAGAGTTCTATTCTGGGAGGCTGAGATCAAATAAGCCAAAGAGCCTTCTTAACCTAACCTCTCTTTTAAACTTGTGACCATTTATAGAAAGAAGACTTTACCAAATCCCAAATTATATTTTGTACTAAAAAGAAGGGACAGAATTTGCAGTGGAAACATCAACTGCCCAATGTCTTCAGCTGCTTCATTTTACCAATACCCATTTCATCTTATAATACTATAATTAGAATAATTAATGCAATGACAATCCTTGCATTTATGCAACAACAACTTGCACTTATATTTATATAACTGGATGGGGTAGCATCTTGGAGGGATATAATGCCTTATCACATCATGCAAGCATCTGAAAGTGCTTCTCAGGATTTTGACCATTTAGTGTAGTAACTGTGTACTTGTTGGTGGACATGGTAGCCAATTTGTGCACAGCAATGTCCCACAAACAGTCATGGAGTAGATGACCAATTTTATACGGGGCAATGATGGGCAGGACACCGGGAGAGAGAAATTCCCTTATTTATCCCGATCGCAAAAGCAGTGCCACAGGTTCCCCTGGTAGTTTTCGCAGAGCTACTAACCTGGAAAGTTCCCTTCAGGGAAACTTGTGTAACAGTGCTATAATCACAGGCCCCGCCATTCATGCAGCTGCACATCTGGATGGTGAGTGTCAGAATTGATCCACTCATGTGATCGTTCACTCGAACAGTTAACTTGACTGGCTTGAGGTCTCGTGGTGTCCAGCTGAGCAGACCCATGGCTAATGTGTTAGAAGGAATCACAGAGAATAGTTAAATCTTTCTGGGCGAAACATTAGGCAAGTTTCCTTACTCCACACGACTCTGTTCACCTAGCAGTAAGTAGGAACACGGTTGTTAGTCGATTGGCGGATCGCTTTTCCGGGGGTAGTAATCCCTCCCCAAAATAAATAATAATAATTTGGTCACTCAATCCACGACTGTATGTGGGACACTGCCTGTTCACAATTGGCTGCCGCGTTTCGCCCACAAAATATACAGTCAACATACAAACTTGCAGTATATTCTGTAAAGCTCTTTGAGACAATTCAAAGACATGATAAGGCGCTATACCAAAGGCAAGGATTATTATTATTGTCGAATTTCTAACACATCATTTAGAAATTGGATAATTATACATTTCTTATAAAGCGGTAACCACCAAATGTTATTGAATAGGATATCAACACAATTACTATTGTAACTGTTTTCGGGATGTTTTGAATTCGATATGAGTCACGCTACAGTTCTGACCAGCTATCCGTTAATGATTGGTGTAACTTCTTTTACACTGAATCAATAAAATTACGGCACAGGAAGCCATTCGGTCCATTGAGTCTGCAAGGGTACAAACTCTGAAGGAAATGACTCCATTCCCATTTCCTACTCATTCTTCAAACCCTTTTATGTGCATGTTGCTGTACATCATATTCTGCCCTAGCTTCTTTAGTTGTATGGATAGTCCAAAATAGACAGAGGATTGAACTGAAGTTTTCTTTAAACAAGATTTCTTGCCACGTCTTCAAGACGTCTCAAAGTGTTTCACAGAGTATACCGCAAAGTAAATTCACTGTATATTTGTGGGAGAAACACGGCAGCCGATTGCGCACAGCAATGTCGTGGATGGAGTGACAAATGTAAAACTATTTTTTAAAAAAAAGGGATTATTACCCCCGGAAAAGCGATCCACCAATCGATCCACCAACTGGGTTCCTTCTTACTGCTAGGTAAACAGAGGCGTGTGGAGAAAGGAAACTTGCCTAATGTTAGGCTCTACCTCGGAATCGAACCCAGTTTCCTCTTGCTTGCTAGGCGAGCGCTCTAACCAGTGCTCTACGGGACTCCGCAAATTCTGACTAAGTTACAAACCTGAGTTTATCGCTGCTCCCGCGGGGACCGGTGGCACAAGTGCAAAGATAACTGTGTCGTTGTTAAGATCGTGGGCTGTAAATCGAACCCTGGCCGGTCTGTTGACTTGAACTTGGATAACGGAAGGACCGGTAAGCATTGGCGGCATGTTTCCTAAATGCAACAATCAGACAGAGAGATTCGGTTTATTTCAGCGCCACTTCAAAAGGATAATAGGCTCACAATCAAGAGCTTGTTTGTCGCTACTAACTACAAAACCAACACACAGCAGCGTCTGCAAAGCACCTCAGCCCCAAGCTCAGAACTGCAGAAGAGCACCCTCTGCTGATGCAGATGTGATGCTTTCCACTTTTCCTCAATAAACCCCCTGTGAGTAAGATTGCCAATTAGTGCTGAATCGAGCGCCTTTTCTGTTTTGTCCACACAGGATTGAGATGGTTCACAAGACCGTTACAGCCAACAAAGAGGATTTCCTTTCCATTCCATCATTGCAGGCTGGATTTAATTAAGCCTCGGTCCTCCAACTCACCACTGCAAACCCAGTCCCCTAAAGACCTTTCATACACAAGCAAAGCTTTTGGTGTCTAAACATGCTATATGATTAACCAGCGATGCTCTACTTAGCGCAGTTTAACAATGTGCGCTGATAATGACAATTCCCACTTACAAAGTGCCCGAGATGTATCGCAGTGCAATGCTGCTTAATGGACAATACTTTGCTTCTAACGTCATCTCCCCCCTCACACACTCGCACCGCTTGCAAATCTGCTCTTTAACATAATGAGGGGAGAAAATTGGTAGAAAAAAACCCTGGAGTAAACTTCTGTAATGAAAAAAATGCTAATCGGGATTTTATTAAGGCTTTATAAAAAAGTCTTAATAACTCAGTGTTAACATACAATCCCTGGCTAGGAAATACTAACCTAAAATAACACTGGATTTCTTGTACTTTAATGCGTAGTCCTTGGTTTGTGATCCCAGAACGGTATCATTAGTGGCCAGGATGTCATGAATGCACGCCATATAGCCTGAGCAGGTCCTGTTGATATCTTTCAGCATCTTTTTATCTGCGGAGGCGATGAGCTCCGACGGAGAGAGCAGCTTAAGTGATCTCTGCTTCTCCTCTGGCTGATGTGTGATAAAAAGACTTTCGGGATCCGGCACAAACCCTGAAAGATACAGTTGCCGGGAAGTGAGATTGAAAGAAATGTTTTGCCCCATCACCTCCCCCACCATAAACTCTGGAAGTTTTCGGTTCCTCCTTTCCTGTAAGTGTTTTCTTTCCTAAGAATGTTGTTTAAATCAATTCTAAAAGATCAGAAACTGTTGAGCGTATTATACCTGATATGCTCTCCTCACTCACTTCCTGCTATCAAAGGTGCATCAACATCCCAGCTTTCTTGTTTGGCTGCTGCAGTTGTAACTGGAAGATTTGGGGTTTGAATCCAGGCTACTCAGCTGTTGAGTTGGATTAAATGGAGTAACGTATCTAAAAATATGGTCCCTTTTGTCTAAGAAGAATCCTCCCAGTAAATTTCCTCTGCTGGCGAATCCAGGGCATGGGGGGGCAGAGTCTTAAGATTAGTGCTTGGCCATTTAGGAGTGAAATCAGGAGGCAGTTTTTCACCCAAAGGGGAGTGGAAATCTGGAACTCTTTCTCCCCCAAAAGGCTGTGGATCCACTCACATTTTCAAGACTGAATTGGATAGATATTTGTTGTGTAAGATTGTCAAGGTTACGGGGCAATTGGAGTTGAGGCGCAGATCAGCCGTGATCTTATAGAATGACTGAAGAGGCTCAAGGGGCTGAATGGCCTCCTCCTGTTCCTATGTGTCTCACTGGGACAGGACTGAATGATTTACAACTACTCACTCTCGCCTCTGAGTCAGAAAGTTGTGGGTTCAAATCCTACGTCGGTACTGGAACTCGCACAGTCTAAGAAGACACTCCAATGCAGCGGTGGGTATGTGCTGCATTGTTGGAGGAGCCGTCCTTCTAATGAGAAGTTAAACCAAAGTCCCGTCTGCCTGGTCAGACGGACGTTAAAGATCCCGTGGCTCTATTCGAAAAAAAGAGAAGGGAGGCTTCTCTCGGTGTTCTGGCCAACAACCCTCCAGATAAAATTGGTCACTCGTTTCATGGCTGTTCGTGGGACATTACTGTGTGCCATTGTGCTGCTGTGTTCTCCCCCAAAAACACAGTCACTGCACTTTACACTAAATCCTGTGAAACTCTTTGCGACGTCCTTCCGACTTGATGAGGCACTGTACCACATGCAAGGATTACTAGTATAATTATTAATTATAATTAGAGTGTTTGTGCGTGGACGATGCGCATGGACACTGAGTATGGACATGATCAAACTTCAGTTGTGATTGCCCCTCCATCCCCATATTCCCACACAATTGATGGATCTCTGGCTGGCATTTAGGGTCTAGGTTCACATGTTACATCAAGAGCAGCGCCTGACAAATACGTCTCAGAACCTGTGTCCTTGTGCAGGGAGGATGAGAGAAAACGAGAGCAAAGACGAAACGGCTTGAAAGAATCTGCAGATCGAGGTTGAAACTGGACCTCAAGTTTACCAAAGACCTACAGGAAAGCCCGAACTGGTTCACTTCCTCTTGAGAGGGAACGTTTCCAGGCCAGGAGGACAGACGATCGCCATTCGGATACAAAAAATCATCTGTCGGGCTGCTGCTCCACAGGCCGAGGAGTCCAAGGGTCCTGTTGTAGAAAGAATGCGGGAGGTAGACTGTCGCCTGAAGGAAGCCACCAACGCTCAGCTCTACGTTGACCTGCAGTCCCGAGACATACACTGCAGAGCATCGGGTTGGCTTGTCACACACCAGGGCCAGCTGGTTGTGGCTGAAATGCTTTAATCCTGGGGTGGGGGGGTAGGGGGGAGAAAAGAAAAATGTAGCAATAATTTGGATTTCAACTGGTCAAGGGTTCGCTTGTCAAATTTTTTTGCTTATTGCAAGGCGGGCGGTGGAATCAAACAGCTCTCGGGATAAGCAGAATTGGGAGTGAGAGTAAATGAGTCGTTCCATAGACGACATTAAAAAAAATCAACGGTTTGCATTACCCACGATGCTATCGTTGAAGTAGATACAATCTCACTTTACAGTGTATTCTGTGAAGCGCTTTGAGACGTCTTGAAGACCTGATAAGGCGCTTTATCAAATGCAAGAATTATTATTATATTAAGGATTATTGTGATAGGATTTATGCCATCGTATCACAATCCTGCGAATAAGTAAAAGCAGATTTGCCAGTCACTTTTTGTTTCATGAAGATGGCGTTCATTGGACTAATTCCCAAGATTGTCCAGGTGGAAATGGCAAAGAAATCACTGCAAATTTACCTGAGAATAATCCCAGATCCATATCGTCAATCAACATAGATAGTTCTTTCCCAGACTCGGAGCAGACCCACGTCACCTGAAGAGAACGACAAAGGTCCAATGTGTTAAGTGGGAAGAAAGCAAACTTTATTTTCTTAGTTCCTTAATCACGTCAAAGCATTTCAAAAGTTTCTTCGGTAATTACACTCAAGACAATGAGCAAATGCAAGAATACACAGCAGCAATTTGCACCAGTAACATCCCACCCATAGCCATGGGGTGAACGTGAATGAAAAATTAACCTGGAGAATTGTTGGCCAAGATACCAAGACCAACTCATTTTTTTTATTGAATTGGGACCTTCATTATTCTGAACAGGTAGACAAGAACAGAATTCTTACCCCACTTTCGCATGCGAGTCAGCCAGAGTTTAGATGACTTAGTCATCTTAGTCTGAACAATGAGCTCAAATCCTGATGGATGGCTTCGACCCAGAATATTCTGATGCGGAAGCAAGAAGGCTACTAGGTCATCTAAACTCTGGCTGACTCGCATGCGAGAGTGGGGTAAGAATTCTGTTCAAAAACAAGAATCATACTCTTGAGTCAGGCACTCACTTTCAACATCCCTTGATGAAACGCTGCGAGCTTTACAAAGGCCACGGCATTTGTAAAGGAGTTGTTTCTGATCAGCGGGACACTTTGGCCTTGAAGAGTGAACACGTTGTGCCCTTTGGTAGACGCCAGCCTCACGATGACAAACTCTCCGAGCCCCTGGAACATGTAGTCGACACCATCAAACGTCCTGACGTGCAAGGTCCCGTACACCTGGCCTGTGTAATAAATATTGTATTCACATCGGCTTTGGCACGCATTTTGCGCTGTGTTTGTCATGGTAACTTCTGCAACGTCATTAAAAATCTACTTTTGGTTTAACCTCGCCTTCCCTTAATGCTAAGTCATACTGAATTGCCATTTATCACAGGCGCCTCAGCTGGTCGATGGAACTGCAAGACTTTAGGTTCAAATCCAGGTGGGTCTACCCTTTAAATATTTTTTTTAATGAATTCGGTACGTTTTCCTTGAAAGGAGGTAACTGATTTGAACTGGCCGCAAGACAAGTAGGTCTGTTGTAATCTAAAACATTGTTAATTGCCACAGATCAGCTTGCAGACCAAAGACCAAAGTGGTCCAATGTGCTAAACTGCAATTTTTTTAAACCTCCTATTCTTTTCTTAGCCTTATCTCAGCCTTGAGGTGACCACTGAGAAGTTTGCAGGGTTATCCTGGGGTGACGTTTCCTCTGATTTTCTTTCCTTTACTCTAGTTCACCTCAGTGCCCTCTCTTGACTGCATTGCAAAGCGAGCAATGGACCACGTGAAGAACCTTTTGTAGTGAGTCTGCGTCATCTTAACAGTTCACAACCTTTTCAGTACTTGTCACCCAATCAAAGATTGGTAGAGCAGTTTGAAGCCGGTAGCTGACGTTCTTGGGATGTGTTTTATCGGTTCCCGGGCTGTTGGTTAGTTGGAACGCTTCACATTAACAGAATATTCCATCTCTGGGAGAGGAAATAGCTTCACACCCAAACTGCTGGACTCACATTGCTTGGCTGATCCTGGAGTGACTCAAATGTCTACACCATGCCATAGTCTTACAGTTGTGGGAGAATGAATGACAGGGAAGGGAGAAAATAGGTAAAGGGAAACTGTAATAACTAAAACACCCCAATCAAAGGAAATTAACTAATGGAAACCTGAATCTCATTGCAGAAACCCAATCAAACACAGTGCACAGTTGAAATGTGTTCGCTTAATAATAATATTAATAATAATAATCATCTTTACATTTGGTATAGCACCTTTCACATCTCAAAGAAGATGTCTCAAAGCCCTTCACAGGATATATTATAAGACTGTATTCTTCCTTTCTTACCTGTACCCAGCGAAGTGTAGTTCCCGCACTTATTAACAGGTCGTTTTTCATGATACAAATGGCATAAGGTGGATCTATTGCAACACCAGTCAAAGGGTAGCAAGTCCATATCTGTTATTTAAAACATGTAAAGGCTAAGGTTCTTAATAATATTATTATTACTTCGAAGGACAAAACGTATCAGGTTAAATTGGGACATGACCAGCCATTCTTTAAATAACAAGAAATTACATTTGTATAGCGCCTTTCACGTCGGGAGGATGTCCCAAGGCGCTGGACCGTCGGGGAATTGGGATCAGGAGGGGTGGAGGGCAGGGAGGGATGGGGTAGGAGTGTGGCCAAAGGCGCGGTCGAAGAGGAGAGTCTTGAGACGTGCCTTGAAGGAGACGAGGGAGGCAGTGAGGCGAAGGGACTGCGGGATGGAATTCCAAAGGGTGGGGGCAGAGAGGCTGAAGGCCCGACCGCTGATGGTGGGGCGGGCTGTGTGGGCTGGGCAGGCTGGGCGGAGGACTTGGAGCAGGCCAGAGCCTGCAGAGGGGAGGGAGAGGGCAGGTTGATATGGTGTTGGCAGGTCACAGACTGAAGGAGGCAGCAAGTCTGTGGAGGGCTGTGAAGGCAATAATGTACCCGCAGAAAATATGATTATAGGTTCTGGGACCTTGCGAAGTCAACTGAAATTCTTCAGGACCAGTTATTTTCTCCTAAAGGGAAATATCATTTACCAACCGGCAAAGAGAGTCTCCACTGACAGAAGATTGTGAATGCAGCAATTCCGAGTTCAGGAAATCAGCGGTTCCAAAACACCGCATGCTCTTAGACTTAAGAACATGGTCTTACCGTTAAAGATTTGGTAGAAAATGGAACAAAATAGTCGATTTGGTCTTGTTGCCCGCAGCTCTTCAACGGAACACGAAATCTCTTAAGGTTTAATTCCACAAATCCAGTTAAGAATTTCCTGACCGTTTTCAGCGACGAACACTGCCCCTGACTTGGGCAGAACGGTTGGGTCTGAAGGCTACTTTCACAATTGTTCTGCTGCCCCTGGATACTTGCCAAGAGGTAGTGGGGACAAATGTATTTTTTATGGATCTTCAAAGCCAGCATTGCTGAACCGCATAAGATTCCTGGGTTGGGATAAGTTGGTATCCTGTTTTGAGCTGGACAAAAACGCTATTCTACAATCCTTGCATTTGATACAGCGCCTTATCACATCTTCGAGACGTCTCAAAGCGCTTCACGGAATATAGCGTAAAGTGAATTGACTGTATACATTTGTGGGAGAAATGCGGCAGCCAATTGCGCACAGCAGTGTCCCACAAACAGTCGTGGATTGAATGACCGAATTATTAGTAGTAGTAGTATTATTTTTTTGAAGCGATTATTACCCCCGGAAAAGCGATCTGCCAATCGACTAACAACCAGGTTCCTATTTAACTGCTAATTAAACAGAGGGTGTGGAGTAAGGAAACTTGCCCAACATTTCGCCCTGCCCAGGTCCTTTCGCTTGCGAGGCGAGTGCTCTAACCACTGAGCTACAGGACTCTATTCTGTGCAACTTAGAAACCTTCGGGCTCCAGCATTATGCCAAAGTGGGTGGTGGAGGGGAGGGAGGGGGTGGGGACAGGAATGTTCACAGCTGAGGCTATTTGATAATTATCAACCCAAACTCTGCCAGTTCTTAACAATAATTATCACATTGAAACAATTACGTGATGGGGTTTATATCCTTCTTCGAATGGCAAAGATCACATTTTCAAGTGGTGGGTACTCACTGATATGATCCCGCACTGTCGTGGCTTCTGAGGAATAAATGAAGTACCGGTCAGTCAGGCCGGTGATCAGATAACCTTCTGAACTATACGTGCATCTTCGGCCGGCTGTAAACCTGTTGGGTAAGGCGGGCTGAAACACCGTCCCTTCGGCCTGCAACCTCCTTAGTGCTGACACCTGTCCCGGCTGTGTTGCTGGCATAACCTCGCGGACAAAACGATTGTCTTCAATTGCTTGGGAGAGGTCACAGGGACAGGATAGCATCCCGGTATTCCACGCGGAAGGATCCGGCTGATTCAGATACCACTGCCAGCACATCTGTCGGTAGACTGTGTATTCTCTGTCGGTGTTGCGTTTGTCCAGGCGGAAAGCCCACTGGCCTGGGAGCCCGGTATTCCCAGCAGATTGATCCGGCCTGTATCTCCCTCCTAGGCCATATGTGTCATTCTTCTGTGTTTGCGGCTCATTGTAAAATACTCCTTTCCCATTTGTGTAGCCCATCATTGCCCTGTGGAATAACCTCTGATTGGGTTGCCATAACATTGTGCCATATTTAAGCAAAGCAAAGGAGAGCTTGCCGTCTGTAGTCAATGTGCACTGAAACGTGTTTGTCTGTAAATAAGCATGTTTTTTTCGGATCATTAAAAAAACAACGATTATTTTTCCGAATCGATAAAAATATACTTAAATGAATGGAAAAACACAACCATTTAAAAATCAAGAGGTTGACTCCTGGAAGGCAGAGGGTAGATTGACAGTGAGATTACACGATGACAACACAGAGTTACATTTATATAGTAACTTTCACGTCAGGAGGACGTCCCAATCGCTTGACAGTCCCAATCGCTTGGGCACCCGAGCTGAGGGAGGGAACCGAGGGAACGGGGAAGGGAAAGATAACCTAAGGCAACGTTCCATGTGTAAGGTGTTTAATCGAGCCCTGAAAGAGGTGTGTGTATGAAATAGGATAATATAATAATGTATATAACAATTGTATAATAATGCTTTCGCCCACAAAATAAACAGTCAGTTCACTTTACAGTATATTCTGTGAAGAGCTTTGAGACGTCTCGAAGACGTGATAAGGCGCTGTATAGTATGCAAGGATTATTATTATATTTATTATTATTAACACTAATAATAAATAATGTAAGGCATTACACAGTGGGGTCAAAAAATTTATATTTACAACTAAGGCAGCCCAGGAATCACTACTATATTTAATCTATACATCCAGTTACCGACACGGTTCACATCTGACTCCAGTTGTGAATATCATCTTTTTTTACTCCAATGAAGACACATTAGGCTGTACAATTAAAGGTCGTAATAATAATCCCCCAGACAAAATTGGTAATTCACTTCACAGCTGTTACGCACAAATTGGCTGCTGCATTCGCCCACAAACCACACAGTCATTGCACTTTATAAAATATCCTGTGAAGCGCTTTGGGACATCCTCCTGATGTGAAAGAAAAACAAAATTATGCTTGTATAGTGTCAGGTCGGGAGGACATCCCAAGTTGCTGGACAGTCAGTGTTTTGGACCCGAGCTGGGGGTCAGGATCGGGGAGGATGGAGGGCAGGGGGAGGAAGTAGGAAGATCGGTTGAAGAGTAGTTTCTTGAGATGGGTCTTGAACGAGGCAAAAGAGGGGGCGAGGCAGAGGATCTGCAGGATGGAGTTCCAGAAGGTGGCTGGAAAGAAAGCTGATGGTGGGGCAGGTGAGTCGGGGTACGTGAAGCAGACTGGAACCCACTGAGTGGAGGGAGCAGGGAGGTTGGTAGGGGGTTAGGAAGTCGCAGAAGTTGGGGGGAGCAAGACCATGGAGGGCTTTAAAGGTGAGGACCAGGATCTTGATCTGTATCCTCTGTGTGATGGGAAACTAGTGGAGTCGAGTGAGGAGGGGGGGTGATAGGGTCACAGAGCCTGGTGCAAGAGAAGACATGGGCTGCAGAGTTCTGGATGATCTGTAGCCTATGGAGGGAGGAGTTGGGGAGACCGACAAGCAAGGAATGTTATGAATGATTGTATGAAAGGCACTATACCAAATGTAACGATTATTATTAATAGAGTTCATTAGGATCCAAAATGAGAGTGCACAATGTGATCTAACTTATGCTGTTTGCTAGTGCAAACTTTTATTAAAAGATCAAAATGTTTGCTAAACGTAGTCTTAGGAAAGCGTATATACAGGTTTAGTCCCTATGAACTCATACAGTGAAAATATACAATAAGGCTACACAATGATATAAAGGTCAGACCATGAGAATTTGCAATGGAGAGCACTCTAGGATTGAGGATGCCTCACTGATAAAGGTCACCTGTGTTTATGATGGTCAAGTGGAATAGACTCATGAAAAGGATTTATTCATTAAATTATTCTGATAATTAACAGATTTACACTTTTTCAGGAACATAGACATAGGAGTAGATGATTCATCCTATCAAACCTGTCTCATAACTGCTCTTTATGGGTAGATATTACATCTGGGTCTAGATTTCCTCTATTTATGTAGTATTTCAGAGTGTGTCAGAATTTGACAAAAAAATCTTAAATACAGCCTTAATTTTGAAGCCGTTTTTCTGTTACGTTCTTTTAAAACATTAATGCCTGGTTGAAAACCACGTGTTATATCTGTTTCATTGTGAACCATTTGTTAAGGCGTTCGTAAAGATGACAAAAGGTGAGGGAGAGAAAAAAATGTCATTTCTTTGCTCAGAGGGCAAATGGCTTCAATCTGATGTTTGTTTAACCAGAGCCATTGTCATTCCCTGCTGTTATGTTGCACCAACCTACCTCATTCAGATTTATCTTTTGAAAATAAACAGGGGAGATGTTATCCCACGTTATCTTTAATATCCACTTAGGTTCAAAAGTGCCGTGAGTATCGTTTGCCAAATATTTGTTCACCTCCGCTGTGGTTCGGTTGACAATGACTTGAGAATAGACATCTTCATTTTTACTGCCACTGTATTCCTGAAATGGACGATAGACACAGTTACTTCAATTCTTTCTCCAAACATTCTCAACAAGTCTGCACCAAGAAACACAACAACTTGCATTTTGATAGCACCTTTCACATGGGAACATATCTCATGGCATTCTGTATGGAACTCACACAAAACAACAAAGTCGAAATCTAATAGACATGTATTTGGGAGGTTCTCATGGCATTAGTAAACCCTTATTAAGGAATCCTATTAGGAACTACCATGCAACGTGGAGAAGAAAACTTTTGAAGGAGTCAGGGCAGGCATGAAGGAAGTCTGGAGAACAAGAGGGGGGGGGGGAGGAGGAGATGGAAGGGAAATCAGAAAACCTTTAAGATAGTGGCGAGAGGAAACCAAACTGTGCCTTCATATCTGGTACGATAAGCAGAGAGCTGTAACTACAAAATTACATGTGGTGCTACTTATTTCCTCTGCGCAAACAAGCATTTACAAGCTGTTACACTTATCTTCTCTTTCCTCCCCAAGCACAGTCGCCACGTTAAAAAAACAAACTTTTGTGGGTCATGTGGATGTGCCACAACAAACCTGATAGAATAATCTCCCGCCTCCTACTGTAAGGTCAGCATCATCCCAGAACACAGCCAACATGGGCCCGCTCTCATTACCTTGAAATCCATCTTTAAAGGGATTTGGGTATGAATATTTCTCATTTGACTGGAAAGACTGAAACTGAATGAGACCATTATCTGAAAACTAGAAGAAGGAGAAAGATAGAAATATATCAGTTAGGTTGACAATCGAAAAGCGGGTGCCCACCCTAAATCTTCTGTGAACAACTTAAATTGAATATGAGCGTCATTTTAATTTTGTATCTGTTTCCTCTTTCTCCTGGAGGTACAAACTCATGTAGAGGTGCCATAGATACTGGTAGCCCATCTGTTTCTTTGCCCATCCAAGTATCCCACTGGACTATTCACCTGTCCGTCAACCCACTCCGTGGTCTCATTGGATCATCTTATCAGCGGGTGCATAATAATAATAATAATAATCCTTGCATTTTATATAGCGCCTTATCACGTCCTTGAGACATCTCCAAGCTCTTCACAGAATATACTGTGTATTTTGTGGGCGAAACGCGGCAGCCAATTGCGCACAGCGGCGTCTCACAAACAGTCGTGGATTGAATGACCAAATTATTATTTTTTTGAAGGAATTATTACCCTCGGAAAAGAGATCCGCCAATCAACCGACAACCGGGTTCTTACTTACTGCTAGGTAAGCAGAGGCATGTGGAGTAAGGAAATTTGCCTAAGGTTTCGCCCTGCCGGGAGACTATTAAAAGTAAGACTATTACAGTCTTATGGATAACATGGAGTTTCTCCTAGGGACATTGAGATCCATTACGGGTTTCCCAGTGCCATGTCAGCTATCTGTACAGACCTGTGGGCGTCAATTCCTTCGGGAGAGGAAAGGAAACAAAAATGGGAGCGCAGCAGAAAAATACGAAAGAGATTACGAAATGACTTGAAAGCTATAATCTTAAGAGGTTAAAGGAACAATTAAAAACCTGGGGTTTGCTTCATTGCTCTGGTTTATGATGTAATGTGAACCCCTGGATGAAATTGCAGTTTTGAACTCACATTATTCTATATATAAACCTCCTCAATTAGATTACTGCCTTAAAATCACTGAAGAGGTATCCATTATTCTCCACATAAATCCTTAATTGAACCTCCCGAAGAGTGAATATGTGAGAGCTAAATGGTTATTGCTGTTATGCACCTTCTAATTTACAGTACCTATGAGGCCTGACATTGAAAAATGTTGATGCAAAATGCTCATTCCTGTTGAGAGCCGCTGTTAATTTGGCAAACTAATTTGGTCCTAAATTACTGATTGGTATTAAGTTTCAATTTGCAATTCCCTGGGTATCCGCATCATCAAATCTGAAAATTGCTTCACACCAAATTATGCCGAGGGCTGAAGATTTTTAAGGTCATGTTTAGGCAATTTCGCAGCGCGGTGTTAAATCGTTACAACATTTATCCCTCATCAGACCTCAAGTCCCAGTGGATTTGTAGATCGAGAATGGGAGGAGAGGTTGAATTTTCTTTCTCTTTGTTATTATTTTTACATTTGTTTCCTTAATTTTGCTCTTACTACTCCCGGTTCCCAGCCTCACCTCACTGGGGTTGCGGTTAGGGTCAGAATAGGGACAAGACGCAGGAACCCTATAGGAACATTCAACCCCTCAAGCCTGTTCCGCCAATCTATAAGATCATGGTTCTTCTGTACCTCAACTCTAATTGCTCGCCCTTGTCCCATATCCCTTGATACCCTGACCTAACAGAAATCTATCCACCTCAGTCTTGAAAATTTGAATGGATCCACAGCATCCACAGCCTTTTGAAGGAGAGAGTTCCAGATTTCCGCTACCCTTTGTGTTCCCACTCTTGTGTACATCTTTGAGTTGCACTGATCAGACAACTTGTCAGCTGCCCAATACTTTGGATTAATGCAATCCTGACTTACCCCCCACCCCACTTCCCCCCTTACCCACCCTCTCTTCATAAACCTTAATCAGACAACAGAGAAGCAACTTACCCTAATAAACCCATCGCTGGGTTCATTAGACACATTAGGTTAGCAACAAATACAATTAGTGACCTCCTTTAAATTCTGGCAGTTTATAAGATTAATAAGAAATTCATGAGATGAATATGCAGTTCATCTCATTTTCTACTTACATATATCCTATCCCAAATTGAATCGAGGAATGGAAATCCCATGGGAGGAACAATAAAAGGGGAATTTACATCAACGCCTGAAGCAGATACCTTTATATCTCCAACAGTCTCTCCATATGGATAAAGAACTCTTTCTGCAGGAATAATTTACATGGAATGGTTGGCAAAATAGTTTTACATCATATAGAACGAAAGCTTCACCACTACACTAATTGAATCCATTAATAGGCTTGTCAACATTGAGTGAGTATCACAGATAAAGAGCTGAACTAACACAACATGATCAGTGCAACTTAACACATTGCCGAGCCACGTTCTACATGGAAAGTATTTCACAGGTCCGCACACGTGCACTTTGCTGTAAAATAATTGAATAGCAATCATAAGTGGGAATCCTAACAGATGTGTTCACTCCCAGCCATTGCGTCTGGAGTCAATTGTAATAATAACAATAATAATCCTTGCATTTGATATCACTTCTTTGTGACATCTCAAAGAGCTTCGCAGCATATACTGTACAGTGTAGTGACTGTATATTTTTTCGCGAGCGAAATGTGGCAGCCAATTGCACACAGCAGTGTCCCACAAACAGTCGTGGATTGAAGTGGCTAATTATTTTTTGAAGGAATTAATACTCCCGGAAAAGAGATCCACCAATCGACAGAGGCGCGTGGAGTAAGGAAACTTGCCCAACATTTCACGGGAATCGAACCCAGATCGTTCGCTTGCAAGGCGAGGGCTCTAACCACTGAGCTACAGCACTCCATGTTGTGGTCACTCTATTCTAGCTCTGGTGAGATTGGTTAGCTTGACACAAACCGTAGGGTGAAGGAGTAGCAGAGGCCTGGTTGATGTATTTAATTAAGAAACATCTCGATCGTGTAATGGAAATATAGTACGGTGGGTACTCTAAAAGAATGAGGTTAAATGGACCAAACTTCTTTCTTCATAGTTTCTTGTGACTTTGTAGTCAATTAATTAAACATATTTAGATATAATTGTCTGTTACACTGGATTGATATGCACATTTGTAAATATGTTCTGAAGATTTCCCCAGTGGCTCAGTTGGTAAAACTGTGGTGATACTCATCCATACAGACCAGGAATATCCCAGGTTCAATTTCCCCAAGGTTGGTGTTCGAGACTGCATGTGGATATCAGGTGGAGTCAGAATCAGATTCAATTACAATGCCTCACATGATCAAATAGCCTGCCAATGCTCACCATCTGGTTGTACACATGGAGAATTACCAGTTGGATGAAGCACATATTATGATTTATATTCCCACCCATAGCACTGACCAAAGCTTATTCATGAGATTGAGATTCACTTGAAAGTTATTCATTCAGCCAACCTTGTGATCTATGATTTATATACTACGTCTTGCCATAATCCCACATTTACTCCAAAATCAACATTAAAAAAAAATTGCCAAAACACACTCAGACCATGACACACCATTTGATAAATGTAGCTTGCAAGTGCTGTTTGCTGAACAAGTGCAAATGTATCTCCCTGGCACATTTGTGCAAACGGCATCTGCTTGGCATAAATCAGGTACGGCACATTCATTGATGTCTGTGCAACTGTGGCCGGTACCAGTGAACCCATTATTGCAGAGGCAGTAAAAGCCCTGTATGGTGTTGACACATGAAGCTTCCACATGGCATCCTCCATTGTCAATCTGGCACTCGTCAATATCCGTGCACATCTGTCCATCTCCAATAAATCCCTTCTCACAGGAGCACAGGTAGGACCCTAGCGTGTTTACGCAATGGGCGAGGTGGTGACAAATCGTTTTTAGTCCCAAACACTCATCAATGTCTTCACAGTTGAATCCATCACCAGCAAAGCCAGATGAACAGGTGCAGAAAAATGACCCAGGTTGGTTGATGCAAATAGCATTGGAGTGGCAAATGTCCTCATCGATCAAGCATTCATTAATGTCTATGCATGCTGTTCCATTATATACATATCCACTGATACACGAGCACAGAAATGAGCCTGGCTTATTCATACACACCTGATTTTCCTGGCATATTGTGTTGCTTAAACACTCATCAATGTCCCTACAGTTATGTCCATCCCCAGTAAAACCAAGATCACACAGGCATTGATAAGAGCCCTGAGTATTGAGGCAAGAGGCACTGTTGTGACATGAGTTTCTGCCTGAATTGCATTCATTGAGATCTATACACTCTATCCCATCTCCATTAAAACCATCCAAGCAGTGGCAAGCAAAAGAGCCAAATAAATTGATGCAGATGGCATGCACATGGCAAGTAGACAGGTTAACTGCGCATTCATCGATATCAACGCATTCAGTTCCATTGCTTTCAAACCCAGAACTGCACTGGCATTCAAAAGAACCAACGGTGTTAACGCAATGTGAATCAAAGAAACATGGGAAGGACGTATTGAATATAACGCATTCGTTGATGTCGTCACAAAATAACCCGTTTCCTGCAAAACCTTCATTGCACTGGCAATCGAAGGAAGCTTTGGTGTTAGTGCAGGTGCTGTTTACGTGGCACATGGTGTTATTTTGAACACATTCATTGATGTCATAACACACAATCCCATTTCCTTCAAATCCTTCCCGGCACTCGCACTGATAACCTCCAATTGTGTTGTTGCAGGTGGCGTTGTCGTGACACACTGAAGCATCGGGAGCACATTCGTTTTCGTCCACACAATCTGTTCCGTTTCCCGTAAACCCAGGTTCACAACTGCAGTAGAATGAACCTTGGGTGTTTGTGCAGTTTGCGTTCCAATGGCAATCAGTCCGGTTCTGGCATTCATCAATGTCCCAGCACAGTCCGTCAGCGTCGACAAATCCTTCTTGGCAAGTGCACGTGTAAGATCCAAGGGTATTGTTACACTCTGCATTTTCGGCACAGGCAGAAGGTTTCTCACACTCATCGGTATCGATGCAACTGTATTCATCTCCTTGGAACCCTGTGTAGCACTCGCAGTAGAAGGAGCCCTTGGTGTTCTTGCATGCAGCAAAGTCATTGCAGGAGACGGTCAGATTGCCAAGAGTGCACTCATCGGTATCCCAGCATTCAGTCCCATTGCCAGTGAATCCGTGGGGACAGGTGCAGTAGAAAGACCCGTCTGTATTGTTGCAAATAGCATAGGGATCGCATCCTCCATTATGACTTTGGCATTCATCAATGTCTATAATTCATTATTGAAATGGACAGGGTGAGGTACAGTACAGCAAACACAAAGTGGGCAACAAATATTTTAGAGAAGCTATTGGGTAAAAAAAAATTCTAGGTAATCAAACAGGACAGAAATATTTTCGAGACTAAAAACAGATGTTGCTGGGAACACGCAGCGGGTCAGGCACCATCTATGGAGAGAGGAAAGTGAGTTAACGTTAACTCACTTTCCTCTCTCCATAGATGCTGCCTGACCTGCTGCGTGTTCCCAGTGACTTCAGTTGTTATTTCAGATTTCCAGCATCTGCAGAATTTCGCCTTTAATTTGCAACACTGCTAAAGGTGAATAAACCATTGAATGTGTAAGAATAGTGGGCGGAGAAATTAACTTTGGCACAGAAAAAATGACATGGTGCAGTTGTGTATAAAGTTGAATGTATAAAGCTTGCTTTGTGCCTAACTGCAACATGTAATACTTACACAGTGTTAATATAATCCATCCCATGTTCTATTTAACATAAGTACTTTAGCAATGACTGCTGTTCTACTCTATTCTTCACTTGCTTGTTGATTCACTCTTACCCTACTTTATCTCTGCAAGCAGTAATTTCGCCAATAACAAGCCATAATCTGACACATTCAGAAATTGTCAAACATACTGAGTCCTTGGCTGAAACAAACTTACCCAAACAATTTACCCCATCACCAAGAAAACCAGTCAAACATTCGCACTGGTAACTTCCTACACTGTTGATGCACTGAGCGAAGGGATGGCACCTCTGTCTATCTGCGGAGCACTCATCAATATCTAACAATGCAAAGAGAGTCGAGGAAAAAGAATAGATTAGTATTATGTTTTCTCTTTAGCAGTTTGTAACACACGCTCCTTTAATAATACTGTCTGAAGAGAAAATGACCTACAAACCACCAACAAAGAAGAGTATAGTATTAGTTAACTACACAATAGGGCACTGTTTCAGCTTCAAACAACAGCTGAAATGCCTTATGAAGTTGCCAGGAAGGATGGTTGGGGACAGGACACTGGACTCATTTATAAATCAGCTTGATGCTGTAATAGGAAGTTTTATAGTGGGTATTCTGATGGGTGGAAGCAAAAGGGCTAAAGGGCTTCTACATCCGAACCTCAAACAATCCATTTGCACTACAATACACAAAATATTTCAACACAGGTGTGATTGACGTCTACCAACGGAAAAGGAATTGCTGGTGGATCAGTGCTAGATTTTAAGCGAGAGAAAAAAGAAATTAAGCAAAAAAAAGCAAACAAATAGTAGAACTGCATACCTGTACATGATGATCCATCTTTGATAAAGCCAGTTTTGCAGACACATGTATACGAACCAGGTGTGTTTTTGCAATCCATCCGGTTATCTGGACACATGGATGATCTGCATTCATCAACATCAACACAGCTCAAGCCACTTCCCTCAAACCCAACATCACAGACGCATTGATATATGTTGCCAGCACGAAAGCACAAAGCCCTGGCATGGCACTGTGGAGAACAGTTTACACTCGGTGTCACACAAGCCTCCTTGTCTATAAGTGTACCATTCAAACAAGAACAAACATATGAACCCAAGGAATTGATGCAAATAGCACCAATTGGACAAGTGTTATTTAAGACGCACTCATCAATGTCTTCACAGTGCTCATCGAGCCCACTAAACCCCTCGTTGCACTGGCATCTGTATGCGCCTTCCACGTTAATGCAGGCAGCATTTGGAGGACAGACGCTGGAAGAGTTGCATTCGTCCACATCTTCGCAAACGAAGCCATCTCCCTCATAACCCGTGCTGCACACGCATGTGAAAGAGCCAAACGTGTTGAAGCACGTGGCGTTGCCATCACACGAGCTGTCCTGACATTCATCCACATCACTGCAGCTGATTCCATTCGATTTTGCAAAGCCCGACTTGCATCGACAATAATAGGATCCAATGGTATTGAAACACTGCTCGTTTGAGGGGCAGGACAACTCGCTTACGGTCTCGCACTCATCAACGTCCACGCACGTAGTCCTGTTCACCAACTGGAATCCAGGAAAGCACTGACAAGAGAAAGAGCCCTGAGTGTTTGCACACGTTGCATTGTTCAAACATCCACCATTGTTAACCGTGCATTCATCGATGTCTCCACACTGAAACACCCCATCACCAGAGTAGCCACTCTCACAAGTGCAAGTGTAGGTGCCAGGCTGGTTTGTGCAAATGGCGTTCGAGTGACATCCACCGTGGTTAGCGAAGCATTCATCAATGTCCTCGCACTCAATGCCATCTCCGTTGTAGCCCACGTTGCAACTGCAGTGAAGGATCCTTGGAGATTGGTGCAAGCTGCCTGGCTATGACATGCCCCTTCTGAGCATTCATCAATATCCATACATCTCCTGCCATTGACGGCGAAACCAATGTCGCAGTTGCAATGATAGGAGCCCTCTGTGTTCACGCAGGTGGACTCGGCAGGACAGGTGGCCTCCCCAGCACATTCGTCCACATCGGAACAGGCGAAGCCATCTCCCGAGAAGCCGGTCTTACAGTCACAAAGGTATGTCCCCAATATGTTCAGGCAGTTGGCTTGAGGGTGGCAATTGCTCACACCGAGTGCACACTCATTGACGTCGGCGCACACTTGCCCGTCCCCTGTGAACCCGCTCTTACAAGTGCAGGTGAAAGAGCCCGGATGGTTTTCGCAGATGGAAAACTGGCTGCAGAAATGCCTATCGCATTCATCGATGTCGGTGCAGGAATTCCCCGTGGACTGGAACCCAGCGGCGCAGGTGCACAAGAACGAGCCGGGTAGGTTCTTGCACCCTCTCCACCCATTTGATGTCGAGCAGATCCCTGGCTTCTCCGAGCACTCGTCCACGTCCACGCAGATGTAATAGCCGTTCCCTTTGTATCCCGGGTTGCAAGTGCACGCGTACGACCCAGGGGTGTTGGTGCACGTTGCGTACCAGTGGCAGGTGCGGGGCCTGGCGCACTCGTCCCGGTCACGGCAAGCGAATCCATCGCCACTGAAGCCCACTTTGCATCGACAGGTCCGACTCCCGGCCGTGTTGGAGCAGGTGGCGTGGCGGTGACACCCGCCGTTGCCTGCAAGGCACTCGTCCAGGTCCTCGCACATGAACCCACTCCCCGTGTACCCGGGGTTGCAGACGCAGACGTAAGACCCGGGGGTGTTGGCGCATTTCGCTCGGACGTGACAGACGTATGCGGGGGAGGCTGCGCACTCGTTGATATCTGTGCACAGCGTTCCGTTGCCGGAGTATCCGGCTTTGCACTTGCAGAAAGAGTCTTCCGAAGAGCTCAGGCATTCTGCCTGCACGTGGCAGGCGAGTCCAGAGCTCCCGCACTCACCCAGAACATCTGAAACAGCACACAGTATCCAAACAGATTCTTATACCACTGCTAATAACCACGACAACTCACACTTACACAGCACCCTCCACGCGGGGGGGGTGGCTAGCGTCGCAGAGCGCTTAACAGGGGCAGAGCCTGACTCCAAGGCAGGGATGATGATAATAATAATAATAATAATCCTTGCATTTGATATAGCGCCCTATCACGTCTTTGAGCCATCTTAAAGCTTCACGGAATATACTATCAAGTGAATTGACTGTATATTTTGCGAGCGTCCCACAAACAGTCGTGGATTGGGCGACCAAATTTTTTTTTAAATATATTTTTTAATGGATCATTACCTCCGGAAAAGCGATCCGCCAATCGACTAACAACCTGGTTCCTACTTACTGCTAGGTAAACATGAGCGTGTGGAGTAAGGAAACTTGCCTAACGTTTCGCCCCCTGCCTGGGAATCAAACCCAGGTCCTCTCGCTTGCGAGGCGAGGGCTGTAATCACTGAGCTACAGGACTCCACACCCAATACCCAAACAAATTCTTTGCTGCTTTGTACGATGCAGTAGAAAAAAAATGCAATGCGACGTTAAATAAGCATTTAAGCAACGGTACTTTTATATTTACATTTTATATAGATTTTATATTTAAGCAACACTAGCCAGAGTTCCAGATTTCGATGCTGATCTCCAAATACTTTTTGGGGGTCAGCCAGGTTTCTGACCCATACGGAAATTCATCACTATGCTTAAGAGTATCCAAACCCAGCTGAGATTTCTGTGTTTCCCACCTACACATGTATCACAGTACAGGATAGGCAGTTGGGGTGCGCTCATAACACACAAACCTTACGCTTCAATCTTTGAAGTAGGGGAAACAGAAACAGGAGTAAGCTGTTCAGCCCCTCGAGCCTGTCACGCCATTTTATGGCTGATCTGTACCTCAAGTCCAATCACCCATCCTTGCCCCGTATCCCTTAATACCCTGACCTAACAAATATCTATTCTACCTCCGTCTTGAAGATAATAATAATAATCCTTGCGTTTGATATAGCGCTTTTCATGTCTTCTCGACGTCTCAAAGCGCTTCACAGAATAATAATAATAATAATCTTGCATTTGATATAGCGCTTTTCACGGCGGGAGGACGTCCCAAAGCGCTTCGCAGAACACACTGTAAAGTGAATTGACTGTATATTTGTGGGCGAACGCGGCAGCCAATTGCGCACAGCAATGTCCCACAAACAGTCGTAGATTGAAAATGACCAATTTATTATTGTTTTTGGTTTTGGAGGGATTATTATTAGGCTCTGTGTGGAGTAAGGAAACTTGCCCAAGGTTTCGCCTGGGCAAGTTTGCAAATGGAGGTTAGTCACTGTCTGCTGCTCCTTCACCTTTACAACTAAAATCACTGTCTTTGACTTTTAACACAGTAGACATTCATTTCCTTATCTACTCTTTCGTTGTTTTATTTTGCCCTCTTGCCCACTGAAGGTGATGGCTCCACACTGAGTGTGTGGTCCTATAAAACTATAGGCTACTCTCCAGGGCCTCAACCAGACCAGAGCAGCACCCATTCGAGTCTCAATGTGGTTATTGTTTCAAAATTGGAGGAGGGGAAGGCATCGCAGTCAAGTCCAATCCGTTTTTTTGATCATTCCACATGCAGAGTATTCTAACGGAGCTCACTGGATAGCTACGTGAGACTAAAAACCTTGAGCACTTTTATATCTAACTGACCAAAGACACTCAGGTCAATTGTAGCACCCCATCTTCTATACAGATCAACTCGCTCAGAAATTAAGTCAAATATCATCGAGCTATTCTGGATCATTAAAACAACATATTCTTTTACGTAGACCTCAGCAATGGAAACTGGCCATTCGGCCCAACTGGTCTGTGGCTACGTTTGTTCTCTACACGAGCCTCGACCCTCCTACGCTCCTTCCCCTGTACCCCTGGGCAGTGGAAATCATGCTGTCTGAAATGGGAGAGATGTAAAACTTCTCCCTGTATAATCTTGCAGGACTGACTTTAAACCAGAAGCTGATTTTTAGCTGTACAACAAAAAGGTGTTTGTGTCTGTCTTACCTGCCACCTCTATGCACATATTCATCCAAATCCATGCTCCCCATAATATAACAGGGCTGCAAAACAAGATTTTCCTGGTTTTTAACATTGAATTGTACACTTTATAATCAGAAGTCTGGAATAATGTAGTAGTAATCCTTGTATTCATATAGCAGCAAATCCTATCAATTGCCGACAAATGTAGTGACTGTGTATTATGAGGCAGATGTAACAGCCAGTTTGGCCACAGCAAGTCCCATAACAGCCATGGAGTTGATGACTAGTTACCTGGAGCATTATTGACCGGGATACCAGGAGAAGCACCTTTACTTTTCAAATATAATGATAGGATCTTTAATATCCACGTAACCTGTCTCAACCAAATAATGACATCTTGATCCCACCACCTTCTGACCCAAATCCGAGAGTCCAATGAACTGAGACAAGCTGACACATGTAGACGATAAGACTGATACTATTTGAAGTTAAGATCTTATCCTAAAGTATACTAGTTCCTCAGACAGCCTTTTTTTTTTCTGTCATCCGATAAGGTCTATGAGGGAACCGACATGGAAACGAGATGAGAGTGGATAGCTCCTGAGCTGTCAGGCGCAAAGGGCCAAATTGCCTCGTTCCGTTTTGATGATGCAGTGGAAACCTAACCTCTGGTCTCAAAGGATTGGTCTCACACAAATAAATGAATGAAGATTGTTGAGAAGTAACATGGGTTGATGCAGTCGGTAAGTTTCTGATGGACGATCATCGACCTGAAACGTTAACTTGTTTTCCTCCCTCCGTCTGTTTTTGTAACCTTTCCAATTTGGGTCCTGAGTTTCAATCCTGTCCAGGCTGTTGGGATTAACACCTCCTCTGTCTGTTGGATCACTTATCAATCAGTTATGGTACCAAGATCAACTAAGTCATCATGAAGCAGGGATTGTAACTAACTCTTTCAAACCTGTACTCATTGTCACATCATGCAATAAATTTCCAACTCGGACATCATTAGAGCTCTCCTTTGTCCACTTAAAGTTTCTTTCTCTCAGCAACATCACGGGTAGATAACAAAATGAAGCAAGTCACTGTCAGTACTGCTCTTCAGCTGGTTGTAAGAGTTACATGAGAAAGCGGAGACCTGGCAGCTTTCTCTCCTCTAAGAAGACACTAGGCTCTTTGATAATGGGATCAATGCCTTAATTTGCAAAATATATTTTAGCTAATAAATCCCCAATAAGTTGCGATCAAGCATCCAGATTTTAGCTCGGACACTGACATTAGTTTAAATTTCCTTGAAGTTGACGTCCGAGTGGAGTTCCAGAGGGTGGCCCTGCAATACATCTACACTTCTCTACTTACAACTCCTTTGGAAAATTAGACTCTCCTTTGATTCCAAATTTCGCGACCCCTCCACGGATCCAAAAATTCAATTACCTCTTCTGTTCGAATTTGGATCATTTTCGGGTAAAATCAACATTTTACCTAATTTGATTTAGAAAAGGCAGAAAGGGTGATGTAAACATATTAAAGACTCACCATGCTTTGCAACGCTGGGAAGCCATGAGGTTAAAAACGTTCAGCTCCTGGGTAGGCTGTTAATCCAGCACACTGAGAACATGGGTACTGCCTTCAGAAATAGGCGAAACAAATAATCTACCTGTAAAGCCGAAGGAAGTTAAAGAGCTCATTAATTGTTTGATTTATAGCCTTTACACTGTATGATAGAGCGACTAAATATATTAAAAGAGATCGGGTATTTTCCTGATGATCCCATTTGTGTTATCTTGACACCTAATTATCTTGATTGAACAGTCTTAGACTTTTCTATAATGAGTTGTTAAGCGCAGAGCTGACTAATAAGATGTTAACAGAAGCACTGTCAGAGTTCGATCCAACTTGTGCTGTTTAGAAAAGTAAGGATGAAAGGACATATTCATAGTCCAGGACTTCAAGATCCTCGCACTCGTTGTCAAATCTCATCACTCCCTGGCTCCTCTCTACCTCTCCGACCTCCTCACTCCCCACCTCCACCAACCGGCACCTCCGCTCAACTGGCAACGGGCCTCTTGCTCGTCCCTCGCGCCCTCTGCTTCACCATTGGAGGTCGGGCATTCAGCCACTACTCCCTGAATCTCTGGAAAACTCTCCCTCAATCCCTCTGCCTTACTCTTCTCTCTCCTTTTTCAAGTCCCACCTGAATACCTTCCTCTTCGACCGTGCTTATGGTCACCTCCCACCCGGGCTCAGAGTCGGGCTCCGCCACTGTTAAGCGCTCTGAGACACTGCCCTGTGTAGAGCGCGTTCTGTAAGTGCAAGTTGTTGTTGTTGTAGATGGTGCCAAGTCTGTGTTTGACATAAATGTCCCTAGATTATAGGAGGAAGAGAAGACTGATGTCACAAAAATGTCAAGCTCTTGAAAATTAAGAGTGAGACTGAATGAGGTGGAGTAAATCACGTCAGTGGATTTTGATTTCAAAACAATGAGAAGATAAGGAAGGGGGTGGGGGGAAGTGTGTATAAGATGACACATTTGACAAGGAGAGAACATTCAGATATGTAAAGACTAACAATAGTATCAATAACACAGATAATGCCAATGTAGATTATGACAGAGAGAAATAAATTGGAGACGAGAGGTGGGTGAAGGATCACTTATCAAACCGCAAGCCCTTCCCTTGTGTCCTTTCCAGAAGTTCAAGAGAACCTCCGAGAATTGCCTGGCTGAAACCTTGGATTAACATGGACTTTGTAAGAGCTTGAAAAGTCGTTGAAGGGAAAAGAATTGTTTCAAACAAGAGAGGAAGGGAAAGGAGCTTTGGGAGGAAAATTTCACAACGCAGGGGACGTGGAAGTTCCATTTGAGGACAAAAGGAAACAGTAAGGGCAAGATGTCAAAGGGCGAAGGAAGACTAAGAACAGAACTATCAAAGCAAGAAGTGATAGCTGTTAATTGGACTTGTGAGAGTCATGAAAAAGCTGTCCTCAAAGAGTCGACACAGACTCTTGGGCTCTTGCAGGACAAGGGCGAAGTAAAGGTTCAGTGACAAGCCTCTTGTCACTTGTTTTTTTGTTCCTCTGGGTGACCCTCTAAGAGGAACAACCCTTTCCTACACTGAGGGTCTGAATGTGCCAGTTCAACATGGTTCAGACTAAGAACCCATTGCATCTTTTCCAATGAAAAATGCAGAAGAAGAAATACTGTCCTTTTCACTGAAAGATTCACATTGTTTCTATGTCAGGTAGCCGTGTCCCATCTGTTTGATTACGTTTCCAAGATCGTGTATGCCGTTTATGCCCCACTCTGAGCAGAATCTCTGTCTATATCTATCTGTCCTGTCCTGAGCTTACATATTGTGAGTCCTGTAGCTTAGTTTAGTGGTTAGAGCACTCAACTCGCAAGTGAGAAGTCCTGGGTTCGATTCGAGGACAGGGTGAAACTTTGGGCAAGTTTCCTTGCTCCACACCCCTCTGTTTACCTAGCAGTAAGTAGGAACCCGGTTGTTAGTCGATTGGCAGATCACTTTTCTGGAGGTAATAATCCCTTCATAAAAAAAAAGAATAATTTGGTCATCCAATCCACGACTGTTTGTGGGACACCGTTGCATGCAAATGGATGCCGGGTTTCGCCCACAAATATGCAGTCGATTCACTTTAGAGTATATTCTGTGAAGCGCTTTGAGACATCTCGAAGATGTGAAAAGCGCTATACCAAATGCAAGGATTATTATTATTATACTGGGAAATTCTAGGCTTCTGATTTATGGATGAGCATCCTCCTATCTCGAGGAAACCGCAATGTGCATCAAAAGACTATTTTACTTGTATCTCTATCTTTGCAAATAATTATGCATACGTGTTTAAAAAGCAATACATAACTCTAATGCTCTGAGCAGGAAATAAAACTTCAAGCGTGTTGCACATTGATATATGACTGACCGCCTGATTGCAATAGCAAATCTTTTTGGAGGTTGTTTAATCAAGTATCTTTCTAGGGAAATATGATTATTAAAAACAATCCATGAAGTAAACAAGAGTCAGTGTAAGGTTTCCCCCCTCCGAGTTTGAAGTGGCTTTATTTTAACAATCAAAAACAAAGTTGGATAAATCAGTCCCAACACACCTCAAGCCCCTAACCCCACATATGATATCAAGTCATAATAATAATCCTTATTTGATATAGCGCCCTATCACTTCTTCGCGATGTCTCAAAGCACTTCACAGAATACACTGTAAAATTAATTGACTGTATATTTTGTCGGTGAAAGATGGCAGCCAATTGTGCACAGCAGCGTCCCGCAAACAGTCGTGGATTGAGTGACCAAATTATTATTATATATTTTCTTGAAGGGATTATTACCCCCGGAAAAACGATCCGCCAATTGACTAACATCTGGGTTCCTACTTAGTGCTCGGTAAACAAAGGCGTGTGGAGTAAGAAAAATTGCCTAAATTTTCCCCTTGCCCGGGAATCGAACCCTGGTCCTTTCGTTTGTGGGGCGAGTGCTCTCACCACTAAACTACACGACTCCAAGTAAAGCAAACTGAGCATCTAATTCACAATTCAGGAAATGCAGAAGACCACCGTAGTATTCAACGAGTCAGACCAGATATCTTTTTTTTTAAATTCATCTGATATTATTCCAATGGATAAGGGATAAATAATCATGGAAGAGATTTTACTCACATTCAGAAACCGCACGATTTCAGCATTTCCTCTCCTGCGACTTTAATACTTGAAATTATGATATTGACTCAGAGGCGCACCTTTATGACTTGGAGCTGCTGACGAGGAAAAGGTGGGTGGGTGGGGAGGTGGGGAGGGAAGAATTCTCGATTTCATGAATGTCATTCTTCGCATGAAGTAATTATGTGGAGTTATTGTTTTCTGCAGTGTATCCGAGCGCTGGCTTGAAATGTGTAACCCTGAGAAAGGATACCATTCAGTTCTTAAAGTTCACATATCCCGAGGCAGCAGAATACCCTAGTTTCACAAGTTTGCGCAACACAAAGGAAATGAAAAGGTGACCGGATCAGGTTGTTGTGTTGTGCCAATTAGTGAACGAGCAAACAGCTGGCATTTTATTTCCACTGACGTGTTGTAATAACTTTCTGAAGAACCGTAAGAATTTGCTCGGGCGAAAGAAGACCCGACATCCACCTGATTCCCCTTCCACCGTCCTGGCAGTCGCTTGACAAGTCGTGTCCCAAACTATATTCTGTATCCCGAGATATTATTTTCTAGCAGAAATCTATCTAATTTGTTTCTTGAAACAAACAACACTTTCTGCTTCCACTGTCTCCCTAGGAGCCTGCTCCGTAAGTTTACTACTCGCTCACTGAAATTATTATTATGTTTTCGCAGATTTGTTCTGAATTTACCCCCCACTTCAATCACAGGCCGTGGCCTCTGGTTCTACTGTTCAGTACAAGATAAAACATTTTATCACGGTCTACATTATCGTTTCCCTTCAGAATCCTAAAGACCGTAAGCATAATACCCCTCACCCTTCTCTTCTCCAGGGTGACACATGCCCAGTTTATCTAATCGCTCCTGAAGTTATTGGATATTATCCTTATTGGATAGTTCTGGTAGGAGCAATCCTAATGGTGCAATGTATCAGCACACCGCAAACAACCTTTTCCTTGTTGGGAAAAAATCTTGGAATTATTCAGATTTTTTTTTCAAAAAACTTGAATTCAAATGCATCTCCAACTATGTTTCTTGGTTAATCCCAAGTACTTGTTCCAATTTTCTCTCCTGAAGATGCAGACTCGTGCTGCCACCAGTCACCCACCAATATTTTGATCAAGCAGTTGTTTAAGTGAGCCAGGAGATTGTAGATTCAATCCCCATCGTAGGATTTCATCTTAAAGTCTAGCTAATACTTAGTGTAATGATAATCATGATCCTTACATTTGATATAGCACCTTATCACAGTGTCAAGACATCTCAAAGTGCTTCACAGAATCGACTGTAAAGTGAATTGACTATATTTTGTGGGTGAAACCCGGCAGCCAATTGCGCACAGCAGCGTCCCCACAAACAGTCGTGGATTGAGTGACCAAATTATTACTTTCTTTTGGAGAGATTATTACCCCGGGAAAGAGATCTGCCAATCGATTAACAACTGGGTTCCTAGTTACTGCTAGATAAACAGAGATGTGTGGAGTAAGGAAACTTGCTCGAGGCTTCACCCTGCCCGACAATCGAACCGAGGTCCTCTCACTTCCGAGGCGATTGCTCTAACTTCCCCGCTCATTACCAGAATACTAAGTGTAATGAGCCACATAAGTGCAAAATGCCCCAGGATTAATCTTTGTTCTGCGCTGAGTTGGTTATCCGATCTCATTTGTAGACTCTATTTACAGAGTGGGGGAATGTATCATTGGCCTTTACACTAAGGAGGGGAAAATAAGATGGAGTTCTGCTTCTGATGGTACTCAGATAACTTCGCGACTACATCCCTCCCACCCTCGCTCCCCTCCACTGGCTCCCCATCCCCCAGAGGATCGAATTCAAGATCCTCATCCTCACCTACAAGGCCATTCTCGGCCTCGCTCCCTCCTACCTCTCCGACCTACTATCCCCCTACCTACCTGCCCGTACCCTCCGTTCCTCCGGCTCCGGTCTGCTCCACATCCCCCGCCCCAACCACCCTACCATCGGTGGTCGGGCCTTCAGCCTCTCAGCCCCGAGGCTCTGGAACTCCATCCCCAGTGCCTTCGCCGCTTCCTCCCTTTCCTCCTTCAAGGCCGGTCTCAAGACCTTTCTCTTTGACCGTACCTTCAGCTCCCCTCTCGACTCTCTACCCCCTCCTCGCTCCCTCCCTTCCCTCCCCTCACCCTGACCATTCCCTCCCAATGCTCGGGTCCTGACCCAACTGTCCAGCGCCTTTGGACGTCCTCCCGACGTGAAAGGCGCTCTATAAATAGAATCTTGTTGTTGTTGTAACTGTTGCTGGGAGTATGTTTCCAGATACTGGGTGAAAATTGACAGGGGTCACTCCACCCCCCCGAATCCCTCTCTCTCTCTCTCTCTCTCTCTCTCTCCCTCCCTCTCTCTCTCACACACACACACACACATTATTCAGTTTTGTTTTTAAAATACCTTTAATTCAAATGAAATCTCCATATTGAGTCTCCAAATATGCCTCTTGGCTGATTCCAGGTATTTGTTCCAATTTTCTCTCCCAAAATAGACAGTTAGCAGTCACATGAAAAGTATAATATGATCCTTGCATTTGATACAGCGCCTTATCACGTCTTCGAGACGTCTCAAAGCGCTTCACAGAATAAACTGTAAAGTGAATTGACTGTATATTTTGTGGGAGAAGCACAGCTGCCAATTTTGCACAGCAGTGTCCCATAAACAGTCGTGGATTGAGTGACCAAATTATTATTTTTTTTAATTTGAAGTGATTATTACCCCCGGAAAAGTGATCTGCCAATTGACTGACAACCGGGATCCTATGTACTGCAAGGTAAATAGAGACGTGTGGAGTAAGGAAACTTGCCCACTCTTTCAGCCTATAATTACCCTTACATTTGTTATGGCATCTATAATGATAAAATCTTGTAAAGGTGATCACTGATAAATGTAGTGACTGACTATTTGTAGGCAAACACACTCGTCATTTTGTACACAAACATCCATTAGCGGAGAAGTTCAGGGAGACCAGGAGAAACAGCCTTCTTTTTTCAAGTCGTTTCATGGGATCTTTACCATCCACCCAATCAGATAAAGGAAGAAAACAACAACAAAATTATATTTGTATAACGCCTTTCACATTGGTTTAATAATAATAATCCTTGTATTTGACATAGCGCCTTATCATGTCTTTAAGACGTCTCAAAGCGCTTCACAGAATAAACTGTAAAGTGAATTAACTGTATATTTTGTGAGCGAATACTATTATACCTTTTTTTCCTTGCCTAGACTTGGGGCACTCTCTCCTTTAACATCACATATGAAGGATAATACCTCCAACGATGCCCCAATGTTAACAGAAAGAATGTTGTTGGGTGTCCGGTCGCTGCGAACTCAAATCGTGTATTTCATTTTGAGAAACCTTGCAAATGGTCTGTGACGTTGAGAAACAAAACTGGATGGAAATTGGTGCACCTTGGCCACATGGTGGGGCTCAAGGCAAACGTTTCAGGTGATGTTCAGCGGCTGCTTCGCAGCAGGTCTGCAGGATACAGCCACAAACGGCAAACAGATATCTGAAAAATATTGGAACAGAATTATTTAGCAATTACAGTCAAACCTACCCGAGCAACCACCTCCATTCAACAACCACCCCACTCAACAACTGCCCTGGAAGAGCCCAGACAGCTCAGTCTTCACTCAAACAAACTGTGGAGCCCTGTAGCTCAGTGGTTAGAGCGCTCGTCTCACAAGCGAGAGGACCTGGGTTTGATTCCCGGGCAGGGGGCGAAACGTTGGGCAAGTTTCCTTACTCCACACGCCTCTGTTTGCCCGGCAGTAAGTAGGAACCCGGTTGTTAGTCAATTGGCGGATCTCTTTCCGGAGGTAATAATCCCTCCAAAAAAATTGGTCGCTCAGTCCACGGCTGTTCGTGGGGACGCTGCTGTGTGCGAATGGCTGCGTTTTCACTCACGAAATATACAGTCAGTTCACTTTACAGTATATTGTGTGAAGCGCTTTGAGAACTTCTCGCAGACATGATAAGGCACTAAATCAAATGCAGGGATTATTATTATTATTATTATTATTATTATCATCCACAACTTCCACAAGGGATCTCTGGTAAGTGATTAAGAGCAGATATTCCTGTCCCCTTTTTTTTCTTTCTTTCCTCGTCCAGGAACAGTGAAGCCAAATATAGCATTCAACCACTGCACTGACGTGAACTGGGATTCAAACCTGCAAACGTGCTTCATAAAATAGTGCTTTTACCCACTGAGCTATTGGGGAACATCATCATAAAGTTATTTCAGCTCGGAGCTCAAATCCAGAATTTCTAAAAAGTCAGGTTTAATACTAATAATTTCAGTTTCTAGCTCTTTTGAGACATTTAAAAAGTCTTGAACTTTGCTTAACAAGAGTCAGAAGAGACATCATATTTGGAGCCAGAGCAATAAAAAACAACACTTGGTTGTTTGTGGTGGTATAATCTCACCTCCTCAACTGGAATAATACTGCGGACTGATCAGCAGGCGACACAGTTGTTGTTCCAGAGTCTTCTGTTTGGTTTTGTTCCAAAAATATTTGCATTAGAAAAGGCACTTTTTCAACAAAAGGAGTGTTATGAACAATAATTGATTGGGGATGATTTTTTTTTTAGGGTTTGTTTTGTTCTCGGTGTTCTGTTCGAACCCTGAGCTGTCCTTTCTTCCTCATATCCGCGCCACGACTGGCGCCGCCTTCCATCACTCCGAAACATCGCCAGACTACGCCATTACCTCACCCCTCACGCGGCTGAAACCCTGGTTCACGCCTTTGTCACCTCAAGGCTGGTCTATGGGAACTCTCTCCTCGCCGGCCTTCCCGGCCCTCCCTCCACACTGCAGGTCATTCAGAACTCTGCAGCTCGTGTACTGTCCCGCACCAGACACCGCGACCACGTCACTCCCACCCTCGCTCGCCTCCACTGGCTCCCCATCCCCCAGAGGATCGAATTCAAGATCCTCACCCTCACCTACAAGGCCATTCACGGCCTCGCTCCCTCCTACCTCTCCGACCTACTATCCCCCTACCTACCTGCCGGTACCCTCCGTTCCTCTGGCTCCGGTCTGCACCACATCCCCCGCCCCAACCGCCCTACCATCGGTGGTCGGGCCCTCAGCCTCTCAGCCCCGAGGCTCTGGAACTCCATCCCCAGTGCCTTCGCCGCCTCCTCCCTTTCCTCCTTCAAGGCCGGTCTCAAGACCTTTCTCTTTGACCTTCAGCCTTCAGCTCCCCTCTCGACTCTCTACCCCCTCCTCGCTCCCTCCCTTCCCTCCCCTCACCCTGACTAGTTCCCTCCTGCTCAGGTCCTGACCCAACTGTCCAGCGCTTTGGGACGTCCTCCCGACGTGAAAGGCGCTCTATAAATGGAATCTTGTTGTTGTCGTTGTTATTTTGGGAGGTCTCAAAGATATGATAAGGCGCTACATCAAATATAAGTATTATTATTGTTATAGCCATTGCTTTGTGACAAAGATTAAGTGCCAGCTTGGCACAATTAGTTGCACTCTCGTGGATCAAACCACGCACTGGGATTGAGCTCGCAGTCAAGGTTGACTCACAAGCCTACCACTGGGAAATCTCTGCATTGCCGGAGGTGCAGCCCTCCAGAAAAGATAATTAAACTGAGGCCCTGTCTGCTTGCTCGGATAATAATAATAACATTCCTTGCATTTGATGCAGCTCCTTATCATGTCTTCGAGACGTCTCAAAGCGCTTTACAGAACATAACCGCAAAGTGAATTGACTCTATAGTTTGTTTGCGAAACACGACAGCCAATTGCGCACAGCGGCGTCCTACAAACAGTCATGGATTGAGCGATCAATTTTTTTTTAGGGAGTTATTACACCTGGAAAAGTGATCCAGCAAGAGACTAACAACCGGGTTCCTACTTACTGCTTGGTAAACAGAGGCGTGTGGTGTCGTGGAGTCCTGTAGCTCAGTGGTTAGAGCACTCGCTTTGCAAGTGAGAGACCTGAGTTCAATTCCAGGCAGAGGGCGAAACCTTGGGCAAGTTTCCTTACTCCACACAGAGCCTAATAATAATCCCTCCAAAACTAAAAACAATAATAAATTGGTCATTTTCAATCTACGACTGTTTGTGGGACATTGCTGTGCGCAATTGGCTGCCGCGTTCGCCCACAAATATACAGTCAATTCACTTTACAATGTGTTCTGTGAAGCGCTTTGGGACGTCCTCCCGACATGAAAAGCGCTATATCAAATGCAAGGATTATTACAGCGCCTTGGGACGTCCTCCCGACGTGAAGGGCGCTCTATAAATGGAATCTTGTTGTTGTTGTAAGGAAACTTCCCCAGTGTTTCACCCGGTCGGGAATTGAACCCAGGTCTCTCGCTTGCGAGGCAAATGCTCGCGACAGGGCTCCACTGAGCTACAGGGCTCCAGATTACTGTACTCTAATTTGAATGCCTTGCTCTTTGCCCTGTTTTGTTTAATCTTCTTTTTCCTTAACATACTTATCCGATTCCATTTTAAATGTTATTATGCTTTTAGCTTCAGTAGCCACTTTTGGAAAGCGTTTCATGGTCGAAGAGGAGGTTTGATTACGGTGCCTATAAACACTGAAGTTATAGGCACTGTATCAAACGCAAGTCTATAAAATAAAAATCTTTGCATTGGATATAGTTCACTTCTAGTCAGGAGCACATCTCCAAGCACTTACTGTAAAGATCAACAACTGTATTTTAAAGCAGATATAATAGAAAATGATGCTGTAGATCTCTCTTCTGAACTCAAAATATTAAGCTATAATAATAATTAATAATAATAATGATGCCATAATAATGCACCGTCTTTCTTCCGACGCTGCAGGTCTGCCCGCCACACTATACTGTTTACCCAGCAGTAAATAGGAACCCGGTTGTTAGTCGATTGGCGGATCACTTTTCCCGGGGGTAAAAACCCTTCAAAAAAAATAATAAATTGGTCACTCAATCCACGGCTGTTTGTGGGACACTGCTGTGCGTCATTGGCTGCCGCGTTTCACCCACAAAATATCATTTTACGGTATATTCTGTGACGCGCTTTGAGGCGTCTCGAAGATGTGATAAGGCGCTGTATCAAATGCAAAGATTATTATTATTATGAAACCTTTGAGGCCCCCCCCAGTCCCAGGATCCATGCTTCAAGAAATGTTGTATGCATTTGGTGGAAGTGTGTATGGTTACCTCCCTCTGCGTAGAGACAGAGAGAGAGAGAACAGCAACAGTTTACATTTAAAGAGCACATTTCCCGAGGATGTCTAAAAGTTACACAGGAAGGAAGGGATTTGGTTGTTTCTCAACCAGTTTTTGTTTGTGTATGGTCAGTGAGATGTCCCTCCCCCTTTCATCACCCATGCTTAAGAGATTTCCATGCATCCCACCTCCACGTGGAAATTCCAGCGATAGATTGGCAAGAGCCAACCTGCGCCTAATACTTTCCGGAATTTTGTAAGCAAGATGCGTAACTCCAGGAAGAGACCCACTCAAGTTACTGAGAGAGAGAGAGAGTGGATGACTGTCATGCTTGCCAGGTGCAAAGAGTGCAAAAAGCAAGGGAACTTCTGCTAAACCTTTGGGGGAGGGAAGAGAAATCATTTTCAAGCCAAATCGTGTGGTCACTCAGTGTCTGTAGCTCCCATTAGACATCACAAAAGAGTTACAAGCAAAGAAAGCTATTTGAATTTGTCTTTTCAGAATATCCACCCGACCATCTTCCCATTGTTATCAAACTGTTTTTGTTAATGAGTCCAATGTCCTGCCCATTACCACCCTTCCTTATTAATCTGTTCCACCTACTAATTATCTGGTTGTAAAGAACTTTCTTGTGGGGGGGTGGGGGGTACACTAAACTTGCCCTTCACAACCTTGAAACCGTGCAACTTCAACAACATAATAGTCCTTGCATTTGATATAACGCCTTATTATTATTTGTGGAGTCCTGCAGCTCAGTGGTTAGAGCACTCGCTTTGCGAGCGAGAAACCCGAGTTCAATTCCAGGCAGAGGGCGAAACCTTGGGCAAGTTTCCTTACTCCACACACCTAATAATAATCCCTCCAAAACCAAAAACAATAATAAATTGGTCATTTTCAATCTACAATTGTTTGTGGGACATTGCTGTGCGCAATTGGCTGCCGCGTTCGCCCACAAATATACAGTCAATTCACTTTACAGTGTGTTCTGTAAAGCGCTTTGGGACGTCCTCCCGACGTGAAAAGCGCTATATCAAATGCAAGGATCATTATTATTATTATTAGAATGTCTCAAAGTACAGTACTTCACGGGATTTACTGTGACGTTTGGTGACTGTGTGTTTTGCAGGCAAACGCAACAGCCAATTTGCACACAGCAATGTCCCACAAACAGGCATGAAATAAATAACATGTTCTATCTGGAGGATTGTTGACCAGGACAGCAGAGGAAATACTGTTCTCTTTATGAATCATGCCACGGGATCTTTAACATCAAACTTGATCCTCCTGCTATCCTCTGTACCCTCTCAAGGCCTTGATATCCTTCTTAAAGTGCGATGTCCAGAACTGGACGCAATACTCCAGCTGAGGCCTAACCAGTGACCTGTAAAGGTTTAGCAGAACTTCCTTGCGTTTTGTACTCTCTGCCTCTATTTATAAAGCCAAGGATCCCATGTCCTCTCTTATTTTAACAGCTCTATCGACCTTTCCTGCCACCTTCAAAGACCTGTGTAATGTGAACCCCCGGGTCTCTCTGCTCCTGAAACCCTCTTTAAAACAGTACTATTTATGTACCATTTCTCCCATAATAAAATAATAAATAATAGGTTGGTCACTCCAACCCACGGCTGTCTGCGGGACGCCGCTGTGCGCAATCGGCTGCCGCGTTTCGCCCACAAAACCCACAGTCAATTCACTTGACAGTATATTCCTGTGAAGCGCTTTGAGACGTCTCGAAGACGTGATGAGGCGCTGTGCCAAATGCAAGGATTATTACGATCACTGCTATTATGGACAACAAGGTGAATATTTGAAGTGTTGGAAAGGCCCCCGATGCAGCCCTGGAAGAGTTAAATGGCACTGGATACGCTGAATACAATTAACATGCCCTCGTTCCCACCTGAGCCAAACAGAAACTCTTTAAGCTGGTTGCTGCGAGCCACTCCTTAGCAACTGTGAGCTCAGCACAGCTTTCTCTGTTGCGGCCGTAAATGAAGCTGGTATAACCGGTATCGGTGGTATTCGTTTACTCTGTGTTCTGAGCTCTCACTCCCTCGCTGCCTTAAAGCCCGTTAAAGATACATCACTCTTGTGCCAGTCTGTGCAGCTTTCTGTTGTATGTACCTTTCGATATGTTTTTTCCTCTCTTGACCATATTCCACCATTTCCTCTTCCCCTGCTGATAATTGACCTGTTTCTCTTCCCGCCGGGGATACTTTTCAATCGACCTCAGTCAACCTCCAGGGCTTCACTCAATAGACCATTTTTTTTTCTTGGCATGGAGCGTTGGCAAGTTATTTGATCCAGAGAGCAACCGAGCCTCGTCCAGTTCTGCCGTCATGCCTTTCAGCCGAATCTCGTACAATAACAGCATTTGATATCTCAGCTACAACATTCAAAACATCTCAGCCCACGTCACAGGCAACTGCTGCGAGGCGTTTTAACTGCCTGTTTTTGTAGGCAAATGTGGCAGCCATTTTGTGCGGAGTAATGCTCCACAGAAAGCCATCAGCCCACAAACTTCACACAGTTTTTTTTTTCACCAAGTTACAGTACATCCTACAAAGCGCTTTGTGATGTCTCGCAGATGTGACAAGGCACTATATCAAAATGCAAGGCTGATTCTTATATGAGCTGCTTCGACATACATGAACCCTATAAACATAAAAGTTCTTTCTTCCTTATGGTCAATAATGCTTCATGATCTGAACACACACTTTAGCGTCGCCGGGTTACTGTTAAAAGAAAAGTAAAACTAAAGTCCGGGTTTCCTGGAGACTTTGGCTAAACCGTTAAGAAGAAGAAGAACAACAACAACAACATGCATTTATACAGCTACAAACCTCCACCCAAAGCTTTATTAAAGAGTGGAGAAGAGGGAGGTAATCAAACTGCTTCCAGTGCTTTTTAATCACTTTTTAGGACTTTCGCATTGACAGTCATATATCGTGCCAATAGCATCATTGATTGTTAATATATTTGTGTGTAATAAAACGTAGAGTCCTGTAAATTAGTGGTGAGAGCACTTTTTGATTCCTGGGCAGGGCGAAAGCTTCCTTACTCCAGTTTGGAGTCCTGTAGCTCAGTGGTTAGAGCACTCGCTTTGCAAGTGAGAGACCTGAGTTCAATTCCAGGCACAGGGCGAAACCTTGGGCAAGTTTCCTTACTCCACACAGAGCCTAATAATAATCCCTCCAAAACCAAAAACAATAATAAATTGGTCATTTTCAATCCACGACTGTTTGTGGGACATTGCTGTGCGCAATTAGCTGCCGCGTTCGCCCACAAATATACAGTCAATTCACTTTACAGTATATTCTGTGAAGCGCTTTGGGACGTCCTCCCGACGTGAAAAGCGCTATATCAAATGCAAGGATTATTATTATTATTCCTCACTCCACCCGCCTCTGTTCACCAAGCAGGTAAGCAGGAACCCGGTTGGTAGTCGATTGGAGGATCGCTTTTCCGGGGGCAATAATCCCTTCGAAAAAAATATACATGTAAAAAAAATGCGGTCACTCAATCCACGACTGTTTGTGGGGACGCTGCTGTGCGCAACTGGTAGCCATGTTTCGCCCACAAAACATACAGTCGATTCATTTTACAGTATATTCTGTGAAGCGCTTTGAGACGCCTGTATCAAACACTATATCAAATGCACGGATTATCATCAATATTATATGTGTATTTAGTCTGTTTGATTTTCACACTACAGGTGATTACAGTAGCGTTATCTGCCTGACTCACACCATAAAGATTTCATCCTGATTCATAACTTTAAATTCATAAACCTTTATGACTATTATCTGGTTCTCGCCTCTTTGCGTAGAGAGGTGCAGGACCCTGAACTCCATCTTGATAGAAGTTTATAAAGAATTAGATAACTTGATCTCTGATCCGACAATTGTTCTCAATCTGATAATATTATCCCTTACAAATGTTTTCAGGGACTGTAGGTATCGTGCTGGCTCAGTTTCTCGTACTCACTCGTCTGAGTCAGAAGGTCATGGGTTGAAACTCCACACTGTGACGTTGAGTTCATTGTCTAGGAGTCCTGTAGCTCAGTGGTTAGAGCACTCGCTTTGCAAGCGACGCACCTGGGGTTCAATTCCAGGCAGAGGGCGAAACCTTGGGCAAGTTTCCTTACTCCACACAGAGCCTAATAATAATCCCTCCAAAACCAAAAACAATAATAAATTGGTCATTTTCAATCCACGACTGTTTGTGGGACATTGCTGTACGCAATTGGCTGCCGCGTTCGCCCACAAATACACAGTCAATTCACTTTACAGTGTGTTCTGTGAAGCGCTTTGGGACGTCCTCCCGACGTGAAAAGCGCTATATCAAATGCAAGGATTATTATTATTATTAGGCTGACACTCTAGTCAGTGCTAAGGCAAGCGAGCAAGCATTGTTTTAAGATGCAGACCTTTTGATGAGATATTTAAACAGAGGTCGCATTGCCTTTTCAAGTGGATGTTAAAGATCCCAACTCACTGTTCGAAAAGAAAAGGGATTTTCTCCTGGTGTCCTGGCCACCAATCCCCCAAATAAAATTGGTCATTCATTCTGTGGCTGTTTGTGGAACATTGCTGTGCTACAAACTGGCTGCCATGGCCACCCACAAAACACACAGTTTACTGTATACACTGCGAAGCTCTTTGAGACATCCTCTGGATGTGAAAGGCGCTGTACTAAATGTAAGGATTTATTTATTATTACTATTATTGTACTACTTAAAAAGCGAACAGAATTTCTCCCAGCATCCTGGCCAACAATCCTCCAGATAATAATAATAATAATAATAATCCTTGCATTTGATATAGCGCTTTTCACGTCGGGAGGACGTCCCAAAGCGCTTCACAGAACACACTGTAAAGTGAATTAACTGTATATTTGTGGGCGAACGCGGCAGCCAATTGCGCACAGCAATGTCCCACAAACAGTCGTAGATTGAAAATGACCAATTTATTATTGTGTTTGGTTTTGGAGGGATTATTATTAGGCTCTGTGTGGAGTAAGGAAACTTGCCCAAGGTTTCGCCCTCTGCCTGGAATTGATCTCAGGTCTCTCACTTGCAAAGCGAGTGCTCTAACCACTGAGCTACAGGACTCCACAGATAAAACTGGTCATGTACTTTACGGCCATTTGTGCGAACTTGCTCTGCCCAAATTAGCTGCCACATTCCCTGCAGCAATACACAGTCACTACACGTGATCAGAAAACACTTTGAGATAGCTTAAGGTTAATAGGCAATCAATTACAATGTAAAGATTGGCATTTTTTGTAGCCAATGTCACTGGGCAGCAATCAGGAACCACAAGATAGAGGCTCGATCGATAGAATCATCCAAGAGAACTAGTTAAAGGTATCTGCATGCATCCATTCATTCATTTATTTTACATCTAAGGAAATATACATCAATTTGTTATGCGTAAATTCCGAATATTTATTGTCAATTCAAAAATAATACCGGCAAGAAGCAAAGCAAAGGCAAACGTGCCTTTGACATCAGAAAAAGACCTCAGAAATAACCTTTCTGATCAAACACAGGAGTGTACAATGCCTCAAACCTCTTCGGCTTTAGTCTGAAGCGTTTTCTGTTTGGAAAAAAACAACTTGCATTCATACAGCATCTTTTATAAGGATAGCGCCTCAGAGCGCTTAAACGGTGCCCTGCCACCATCAGTTTAATCAGGTTTTGGTAGAACATAAAGGAGGAACATTTGTGAATTTCACAACTGAGACACACTTTAAATCTTTCCCAATCCAACCCCTTAATCCCTCTTAACTTCCTTTTAACCCCCTCCCTCCCTCCCTCCCACAACTCCAGTTTCAGTGGAATCTGGGTTAGAAATAAACAAAAACTCAACCACCCAGGAAAACACCAGGAGCATTTTTTTCCTACTATTTTCTATTAATTTCAGGTGAACTTTTTTTGGTGGTGGGGGGGGGGGAATCCAAACAACTTAACAGTGTTAAGTAGGATCTGAACAGAAAGAGAGAGAGAGAGATAGGTGAGATCACACCTTTTTTTGTTCCTCTAAGAGTACAGGAAGAGACAAATATGGTTTGGAAAGCAACGATGACTTGAGTGAGAGAGACATTGAAATCACCAGTTTCTGCTCAGGTAATGAGCTGACGTCAAGTCACTCACCTTATAAATACCTGCACAACAGGAACTGTGCTCCAGAAGCTCACTGGAGAGGAAGGATTTAACAAGGCATTACCAGATCCTGTGTTGTTTGGAGAGTTTATTGCATAATATATCAACCAAGTCTCAAAAAAAACCCAAAGTGAATTTGGGATCCTTTTTTTTTTCTCTTCTCTTCTAAAAAGTTAAGAGATCTCATTGCTCCTTCTAGATTGGGAACAGCAAGTGGAAGGACTTGGCTCTGGGTTAATCTTTCCTTGTCCTGTCTTGGCTTTTGATTCTGCAAAGAAGGAATATCATTTTTTTTTGCTGTTGTTGGACTTTTTCTCCCCACCTACTCTCTTGGATGGAGATACCTGTAGTATGTGTCCTGTTGGCTGTGGTCCTGGTTGGAGTGGTGGTGGCTCAGACTGATGGTAAGTGTGGATCCATTGCTTTTGTTCTCAAAGGTGTGGCTCTTCCTCAACAACCTCTTGTGTCCTCATTCTGTCTCTCTTCAATCTCTTTTCACAACAGCCCTTTCTTTTTTTTATTATTATCACTGTGCCCAGAAATGTTTTGCTTAATGCAGTAAATATGTCCTTTCTCACCTCCCAAGAGAGAGAGAGAGGGGAAAAAAAAGCTTTTTTGCTGGTGGGTCAATAACTCTTGTCAATGTTTAATTGTCCCCTTGGTTTTATTTTGGCATAAATTTTTTTTTTGAGATTCTATTCGACTTTATTTCTATTGAACCTTGAGGCACAGGTGGAGGTGGGGGGGTGTGGGGTGGGGGGGGGAAAACACAGCCCATTGCTGGGAAATTCAGCTTTCTGTGTGTTTTTCTTTCCACTGTGCAAAAGAAAGTTTAAAGGGTCTGTTACAAAGAAGTTCAGCTCAAAGCAAAGGGTGGTGTTTGGGTGTATGGACTGACTGGGTGAGGGTGGGGGGAGGATGCCTGACCTGCCCTCTAGGGGTGGTCAAAGAGTAGGTAAAATGCCTTTGGGGGAGTGATGTAGTCTGATTCAGAACCATGTTCAAATGGGAGCCAAATACTCCCCTTGCAGCTGCCCTCTACATTTCCAGGCTTCTCCTTTTAGCCGGTGTGTTCACCGCCTCTCGAAAAGTTATTCGGTTTGCTGTTGAGCTGCGTGCGGTTGGTTGGCTGTTGTGTTTCGCCCCCGGACACGCAGTCGATCCGCTTGACGCTATAATTCTGTGACGTGCTTCGAAATGTCTCGACGATGCGGTGAGGCAAAGGATTCTGATTGCGAAATGGGTTGCACCAGTACTAGCCGGGCTCCGCTAGCTGAACCCATCGATTTCCAGAACCCTCGCGCTCCTTTTCAAATCCCTTCGTGCACCTGGCACCTCCCTACCTCATCCGACCCGCTCACCCCACAACCCGCTGCCTCCGCTTGACTGGTCGTTCCACCATCGGCGGCCATGTTATCAGCCCACTACGCCCCGAAACTACGGAACACCCTTCCATCTATCCCTCCGCCTTGCCCTTTCTTTCCCCATCTTTCAGGTCGTGCCTGAAAATCCTCCTCTTTGACCGTGACGAAGTTCACCTCTCTTGTCTCCCGGCTCATTTTTTTTTATTCAAGAGTTATTTTTCAGCTTGTTGTACTCGAATTTCGAACTTGGTTGTTATTTCCAGAAAAATTAAATACGGTGTAACTTTTTTTTTTGGGTGGAGTGACTGTGCCAAATGGAATGTCTGGCGTTTCGTTAAAAATTTTAAACCGTGGAAAGGGTGACTTATTTTTAGCATTTTTTTTATATTCCCGCCTCTTTGACCGGAGCATAATTTTTTTGTGTTAACGTGTGTGTGTGTGTGTGTGTGTGTGTATATATATGCGGCCAATTCAGTCGAGTTGCACTTCCCTTCCTGGGCTTTAGAGCAAAAGCTTCTGGATTAGAATTGGTGGCTGTGAGATGACTATTGTATCTTGGTGGTGGGGGGGGGGGGGCGGTTAGCAAAGTTAATTGGCATTTCCTTAGGGTTGAACTCATGCTGAGGAGTAGCACCTGGTATCAGGCAGGTCTGTAGTACCTGTATATAGGGCTCTATGTAAATGCAAGCTGTTGTTGATGTAAACTAAGGCACTCTCAGGACGGCTGGCCAGCCTGGGACCATATAATGCAACAACAAGCATTTATATGGTGCCCTTCGTGCAGGATAGCTTCAGAGCACTCAAGGGGTCATGTCCTCCGCCTTGCAGGCTGAAGCTTTAATAGTCCCTATGTTGAGCTATGAGGAATAGAGTTGTGACTTTGTTTTAGAAAAAAGTGGTTTAATTGTATGTTTTTTTTTCTTAATTACAGAGGCTTGTGCGCCATGCACGACCAACAGATATGCCAGGTGCTCTGGAACCCCTTGTCAATGCACCTTGAAGATATCCAAATCAGAAGCTATTCCAGTGAACTGCTCCATAAGTAAGTCCAGACCATTTACTAACTTATCTTGGGATTTTACAATCCCCTTATTGCTGTGGGAATAGGACTTCCTTTTGAATTGTTTCTGGTTGCTGCGGTATCGTGTAAAGCCAGTATCGTGGAAGTGCACACTGTTTGAAGACTGAATTAGGCTTCCCTGTGATTGCAAACACCAATGTACTACATTTGTATAGATTTCTATACAGTAGTGGCTTTAACCATTGGGGAGATGACTTTTTTGCTTATCAAAACTGATTGGAAGCTTGACCGGTTGGGGAGTGGGGGGTGGTGGGGGGAGGAAGGAAGATGACTGAAAGCCTTGGTGGCTAGGAATCGTAGGAACTTGGTCATAATTTTAAGAAAGGGTCCAGCCAGAAGTACTCTAGAATGGAGTTCCAGAAAGCGGGGGAGAAAATGGGTGAAAGCTTGCCTACCAATGTTGGGTGCTACTCCTCAGCATGAGTTCAACCCTACGGAAATGGCACACGCCAGTGCTTGCTGAGTAAAAGAAGCAGCCAGTTTACTGGGTTTGCAGAATTTGGGTGGGGCGAGGCCTTAAAGGCATTTTAAAGAGCCGAGAGTCTGGATTCCTATCTGTTGGGAGACCAGTGTGGTTCCATGTGAATAGTTGCAGGTCAACACCTGATAATTAGGCAAATAACTACTCAAAGAGAGGTCTTGTGGTGCGCATGAAATGGCTGCCGTGCAGACTGTCGCCATTCTTGTCTACTAGCCAGAAGTGGGAGGAGAATCGTGCCTAATATCTGGAACTCTTAATCCCATTCAGTGACTCGCAAATGCTGGATGATGAAGGCTGAAATGTACCGAATTGTGAACGGAGTGGGGACTCGCAGAAAGCCCTCGGAAGATGCTTTGTTGGATACCGATGGCATCTATGACCCCGAGTGTAACGATGTAGGAGACTTCCATGCCAAACAGTGCAACGGAACGGATGTTTGCTGGTGCGTGAACAGTGCAGGTGTTCGAAGGACAGACAAAGGCGACACGGATAAAAAATGCGACGAGCTTGTAAAAACATTGTAAGTACATTCAGATCTGTTTTGCATGAAAGCTGATCACAATATCCGGGTCATATTTGATGTCCTGTCAGTGGGTTCACCAGGTTCAAGTTTCGATGGTAGAATTGGTGTTCGTTTATTCCAACTTCCTCAGTTTCATTAAGGGGCTCGATTTTAAAGTTTTTTTTAAAAAAAAGACATTTTTCCCCGCTTCAAATTGGGTCATAAGGTTGCCGTGGATATTGTTTTCTGCAACACTCAGGCGGTGATGAGTTCCTGCAACTGCACCGAAAGTTGTGTCTATTGCAAATTTATGACCCTGGAGGTCGACAGTTTTTCTAGTCGAGGCTCGCTAGGTATCAAAGTGAAATAAATGGCATTAGTGTTTGTCTAAAGCTGGTGAAAATCTGCCCATAAGGGCTTCACGGTTTATTTCGTACTTTTGTCGCAATCCTAACCATGGAACAGACTACTTTGGGGACATTGCTTAAATCTTCCAACAGATTATACATTTTCTCAAATGGTCAATTTGCTTTTGGGTTATTAGAACGGGATGTGGAGAAAAGACCAGAGTCTGCAAGTTCAGTTGCTGGAAACTTAATTTGAATAAATAATCTCGTTCTGTGCAACAATTCAAAAGACCAGCTTTAGTGTGGGGGTACTGGGGAAAGGGAGGACAGGGAAGGTGTAGTTCTGAGATCAATTTCCACAAGTAACTGAGCCATTGTACCATTGTGCGTGTTCCAATCTGACAGTTGGGAGAACTGCCAACGTGTTTAACAGTTTGTTTCGAGTGTTGTTGGAAGTTGTTGGTGCCTTGGGACATCCTCCCGACGTAGAAAGCGCTTCACAAATGTCACTTTATTGTTATTTTGTTGTTCTAAGATTCACAGAAAAATTCCACAGGCCACTGGTTTTCTTCGAACGAATGAAGATTTTATGTTTTTCATGCTTTTTCAGCAACTTTTTTCTAATTCCAATACTTTTTTTTTTAAAAATGCAGCTGGTTTCGAATTGAACTCAGACACAAGCCTGTTGATTCGATTGATGAAAACAAATTGATTGAGTAAGTAAGCCTCACCATTGCATATCTTGCTGCTGCACACATGTTGATGTTGCCAAAGGTTTATTAATTGACGATGACTTTCTTTCAACAGAAAAATCACGAAGGTTGTTGAGGAGTATCAGGTGGCCAAGGGCTACATTGAGAAAGTGGAGGTAGGTTCAAAAGCATGTCGTGGTACAGGCCTGTTAATGCAATTCCTCTGCACGTCTCTTGTCCCCTCCGCTCCACCATTGGTTTTAGCCGCTCTGCCCCAAAGATGGAGGACTCCCTCCGTCTTGCCTCCTCTTTGCCAGTCTTCAAATCATGCCTGAAGACTGTCCTCCTTGACTGTGCCTTTGGTTTTCTTCCCCCACCCGCAGTGTCAAACTGACTGCTGTTAATCCTGCAGACGCTTACCTGTTTGAAAGGTACTATATAAATGCGCGCTGCTGTTCCAAAAGCTGGTTCAGTTATAAGACAAATGGTGTGTGGGAGCAAACTATGAGAAAACATGCAAGTGTTTAGCATTTGAGATTGTTTCTCCAATCCCCTACTCACAAGACAAGTTTGGATCTGTATCTGTCAAGCCCTCGGTCGCTCGCATTGCTTCAACTTAATTGAATAAGGACAATGCTGACCTTGAGGTTTTTCTTTTTTTTAAAAAAACAAATAGTATTTTATATCAATATCTCAAAGTTCATCGGTTTTTATAAAGTGTACTGTATTCAGAGATGATTTCGATGGCTCTTTTAGAGAGCAGCGTGGACATTTCGAGTGGAAACAAACCTGAATCCAAGCTTCACTATTCTCCTGTTCTTTTTCAGTATTTTAAGGACGATAATACAATCATTCTGGATCTTAAACAGAACATAACTGTCCAAACACCATCCGATCTCGCTACTTCAGCCTATTACCTGGAGAAGGACGTAAGTTTTAGTGTCTTTGATTTTTGTCGTCTTGCCTGCTCAACACGTTTGATTCGTTTAGTCTATGTTAAGAATAGAGGGTTGGGTGGGAGAGAGAGAGCTATGGCTAAATCCTTGGGTGTATGCTTCTCCCTTCATAGTCCAGGGTTGCTGAGATTAATTATTGTACGACACCACTTGAGATCGGCTAACTTGCAATGGGACAAAATTTTAAGCTTTTTTGTGGGGGGGAGGTGGAGGGGGAGGAAGAAAGAATCCTTTTATCCATTGTGTTATGATACACTTTTTTTTAAACATAAAAAAAACTGGTTAGCTACAAATCTGTCAAAACTATCAAGAGAACGGATGAGACCGTGTTATATTTTAACACAGTGGTATTGAACGACACTTGGTCTTCGCTTAGAGCAGGGAAAGTCATTTGCCTGCCCACACCTCTATCTAAAATAGCAGGCGGCATTAGTGACTTAGCGAGGCATTTCTTTAGGAGAGTTTGAGATCCCCATTTGTTGCATGTTTGTAGGTAAAGTTCCAAATGGTTTGACTTCCTTCCACCTTTTGAACGTGTCCATACTGTAGCCAGGACTTTGTGCAGAGAGGTTTCTTGTGCGATTATAGACTGACTACAACCTCAACACCAACAAACTCCCCTTTTGTCTGTTAGATCAAGGATTCCTCCTTTTACACAACCCCTGCGGGTAGCAGATCTATCAAAGCCGATGGGATTGACGTCGATGGGGTGAAGGTTACTTTCACAAAGGCCTTGGTTTACTATGTGGACGAGAGGGGCCCAGAGTTCAGCATGAAGCAACTAACACCTGGAGTTATCGCTGTTATCGTGGTGGTGGTTCTGGCTATTATTGCTGGCCTTGTTGTGCTGGTAAGTAGGTTTGGAAGCAATTCTGCTGACTTAATCCTGTACTAGGAAAGATCTGATAAATCGATTGGATATCAACAATTTTTGAGACGTTAAGAAATTGTGTGTTGTGTGTTTTATTTTCAAAAAAAAAACTGGAGCTGAAGTAATTTTGATCATCTACCCTGAATACTTGCAGCTATTGCACTGTGCAGTTTGGGTTCTTGTTATTTAGTTGTAATCACTTCAGGAAGATATTGCTTTTTTTAAATTCGACCCTACTTTTTTCACATAGTGAAAATAAACCTTTTATGAATAATGGGATGAAGTTGTTCATAGACTGACCCTTTGTAGAGCAGTTACAAGCTTTATGGGTCATCCTACAACAGCAAATGAAGGGACATGTTCGGAGCCTAAACACATTAAATGGTACAATTTACAAGAAAGTTTAATTAAACCCCTGCATTGTGCATTTTACTTTTTTCCTGCCTGCAAAGGTACAAGTGAGAATCTCCAATTCACTTAATGTCCTGACTCTAGTTTAACTTGAATCAAGTATGATCAGTGTTCAACATTGTGGAATTCTGTGTTTTGACAGGGTATCATTTTTTCTCTCTCTCTCTCTCTCCCTCTATCTAGGTTCTTTCCAGGAAGAAAATGAAGTCTCATATGTACCAAAAGGCGGAGGTGAGTTTGATTAATCTTCCAGACTAGTTCAGCGTTCTTCTTAAATTTTCAATACCCAAATTAAACATTCCCATTCTTCTACAACAGGGAAGAGAGTTGGATGAAATGCAGAAGTGAGCTGACCACATAAATCCAAAAGGTAGAATGCTACAAGTTATTTTTTTTCAAACCTCCCATCAATTCACTGTCCTCCGCTGAAGATGGAAACCTTTGAAGAACTCAAAAAGACACTGAACAGACTGGTCAATTGCCTGTTTTTTTAGATTATTAATGAGGCTGCTATGCAGCTCCTTAATTCTGGTTAACCATTTTAATTAGCATTTTAGGCGTGCTCTTGAAATTGTATTTTGAGGCTTTTCTCTTAATGCAAAACAACTCAGAAAGACTGTATGATTGTTTTTAACATGTTTTTGAATAGTTTTATTTCTGCCTTTGTATTGGAATTAAGGAATAGATGTGTTTTGTATCTTAGCACCCACCCAAGCTCCCTTTATATTCCTTATTTCAGGATTATTTTGTTTTAAAACTGGGTTCTGCAACCTTTTCGGAAAGCACTGGATTTAACGTTGAACATCACTTCCCTTTCTATTGATCATTTTTATCAGTACTGGATTGTGCTGCATTAACTGTAGAGAATGCATTCTCTCGGTCATTAAGTTGGAATTGTTCCTGTTGCTAGCTTTTATTTTGCTGAATTATCCAAAAGTTTTCTCCCAACAAAATGTACTGAACCAGTTACCATCATCTTCCTTCATGTTAACTATTGTGTGAAATGGTAAACTTGCATTTTTAATATTAATAAAGATTCTAAAAATACTATTGTGTTCTGCTTCTCCCCATTCCTTCTTCCCCCAATTCCCTCAAATGTTGGAAGCGCTTATTTGAGGTATAAGCTCTTCCTTAAAAGGTATAACACAGGTACAACATAGACTGCTCCTGTGCTGGAAGTTTCTCTCGCTCTAAAAGGTACAACATCAAAAGAAAAATTGTACAACAGAGTAATACAAATGTTTCTTTTGATGTTGTGCCTTTTAGAGCTATAGATACTTCCAGCACAGAAGCAGTCTATGTGGTTTGTTGCATCTGTTGGCTCTCTTAGTCTCAGTTGCTTGTCTTTTCCTATACCTTTTTATATTTCCCCTGTTTTAAGACTTATCTATAGCAATGGACACTCTAGTGTTAGTATCCACATTGTCATAGTTAAGTCTGTAGCATGAGCTACCCTTCCAGGTCCTACCCACTGCTCAGGTCCAGCGCCTTGGGACATCCTCCCAGCGTGAAGGGCGCTATACAAATCTAATTTGTTGTTGCCGATTAGCAAGGCTGTCTTCACTAGTTCACTGGTATCAATCACCAGTAGGAACTGACCAGTGAGGCTAGTGACAGGATTGACTTTATTCCAACGCACTGCTACCGTGCAGCTAACTACAGCTTGTGTATGGAAGTCATTTGGGGGAAGAAAAAACAGAACAGTGCAGTGATGTCTAGTAGGAATGATTGATGGCATTTCTACTTCCACATTCTGTGAGAAGCACACCATGAACACTCTGCCCCCTCTTCACTGTGAAGCCTGACCAATGTCAGGTGTTTCCTACCACCTTTCCGCAGCGCAGCAGCATTGGTAGTGAGTCGTTTTCCCCATCTGGCCTCGGTCAATGCCTTGGCTGAGAGCGAAGAAGAAGAAAAATGGGTTAAACCCTCTGCTTTGTAGCCAGCGTGGAATGCAAACCAAGAGCAATAGATAATGGAACTGTGTTTCCCTGCTATGATTTCAATCTTGCGCAGGTTACAACATGCATCTGAAAGTAACTGGAATGAAGCAACAAACAGCACACGCTTTTGTGAGCGAACGTGCCCGAACTCCTCCACTAAATTTAAATAGGAAACTCTTGATATCTTTCTACAACGGCAAATTCCAGCCGGAAAGATGGTAGTTGTTTTTTTTTGATCAATTCAGAAAGACTAGTTATTTTAGCCCGTGACTCTGCACCGTGTCTTCTACCTACTCATTCACGTTTGATGAAGAGGCAACATAGTGATGGGAATGCTATGCTGTCTCTAAAGGAATCTTTCATTCGAGACCTTCAGTTCACATTGCTGCAAAATCGTAATAATAAATCCTCGCCTTTGCTATAGTGCCTTATCACAATAACGAATTACATTTGTATAGCGGCTTTCAGGTCGGTTAGGGATCTGCATCTGAGCTGGTGGTTGGGATCAGGAGGGAGGGGAGGGGTAAGAGACATCTCAAAGCGCTTCACAGAATATACCGTAAAGTGAATTGATGGCATATTTTGCGGGCAAAGCAAGGTACCAAAGTGTGTGCAGCAGTGTCCCACAAACAGTAGTGGATTGAGTGACCAAATTATTAATTATTTTTTAATATATTTTTAATAAAATTCAAAATTGGTGTCACTATAGCTACCCTTTATTCTCCCCACCTCCCCCCACCTCAGATCAAATAGTACTGAAGCCGATTTATTAGTCTAAGGAGTGGCATTGGAAGAGGGTTGGAAGTGGATGTCTAGCCTGGCCTATCAGGGGTCGAACATGGATCCAGAGGCATTCTGTCTGCCAGGTGAGAAATCAAACTAACTTTTTTAATTCAGTTTAATACCAGAAAGAGGCCTGGAATAAAGAGGAAGTCGACCCACACAGTCTGTGTGATTTGTAATCTGAGCCGTTAAGAGGTTCACTTAATCATAGTGGTTCATGTTTAACATCTTATTTTTTTAAAAAAAACCCTATAAAAAAAATTCCTTCAAAGCACGTGGGGCGTAGACGGCGTTAACGTTACTGATTCGCAGGAGTTACTGAACTGGAGCAATGGCAATGGATTAACATTAGGGAGGTTTTTCTAGCCGTGCTGAGTCACGGTTGCTGACTAACTCACCCGAAACCTAGAAATACGAGATAAGTTTTGCATAGGAAGGGGGTCATTCAGGCCGTTGAGTCTGTGTGTTGCTAGTCCCCACCTCCCAAAAACCCCCCACTTTTTTAGACACATTGATCCCACTTTCCAGATATCTCAGCACAGCATCCTTTCATGTTCATTCGGTTTTATAGCAATGGTTGCGGTAACTCTGTGGGAGGTTAACCACCATTGCCGATACTCACTTTTCGGTGACGCACTCACAACATTTCAACATAACATCAAAGACGTTTACACTAGAGGGGGCAGCCATTTGAGCCATCGTGTTTATGCTGGTGACAGCTATTCTAAGCTCTATTCCTCGCTCCTTCCTTGAACTCTTTTCTATTGAATCTCTTCAGATACTTATTCCAATTCCGTTTTAATTATTCCTTAGATTTTAGACTCAAAAACTACTAATGTTTTCTAATAACTCTCCAACATAAAACGGTTTCTTCTAACCTTCCCTCCTTAATTCTTCTGGTGACAATCCTGAGCTGATACCCTGTAGTTTTTGATTATCGACCGGCATGAATAATCTTTGATTATTTATCCTCTCAATATCTTCCAGAATTTTGAAGACCTCTGTTAAATCCCACCTTCCAGTGAAAAACTAGAGTTAGAATTCTGTTTTACAAGGTCACAAGCCTCACTCCGGGAAAATTATAATAATAATCCTTGCATTTGATACAGCGCCTCATCACGTCTTCGAGACGTCTCAAAGTACTTTGACTGTATATTTTGTGGGCGAAACGCAGCAGCCAATTGCACACAGCAGTGTCCCACAAGCAGTCGTGGATTGAGTGACCAAATTATTATTTTTGAAGCGATTATTACTCTCGGAAAGCTATCCGCCAGTCGACTAAAACCGGGTTTCTACTTACTAGGCAAACAGAGGCATGGGGCGTAAGTAAACTTGCCTAAGGTTTCACCCTGCCCAGGAATCGAACCCGGGTCCTCTCGCTTGAAAGGCGAGCGCTCTAACCAATATGCTACAGGACTCAGCAGTACAGTTTTGAAGGCGATCTTGGCTAAGCAGGTTGAACAGGATTCCTGTTTATTTTCCAACAGCTTTCTCACTGCAACTAAAGCAAGATTAATGATTGATGTGCGTTTGAGTGCAGTGTCCACAAATAACTCTCTTGTCTCCTCACTGAACCTTAAGTGAAATTCAGTGAAGAAGGACACAACATCCCCAGCTGGTTTGCTCCGATTTGGAACATTTGAATTACCCCGTGATTCCCAAAGCTGTAAAGAAAGAAAGTTTTATTTTATGGCCCCTTGTACTGTACATCAAAATGTCCGTTGTATTATAAATTTAATCCATTGTTATGTTTGCATTCGATGCTTGCATTATAAAATGCTTTTCTGTCCGCCCCTCATTGACAGACAAAACAGAGGGATTAGTTCTATTCTGGTTGACAACCACGTTACACAGAGTGATTCGTTCAACTGCTGGCTGTTCCTTTGCTCCCACCATAAGTTTTGCATAGGAAGGGGGAATTAATCACTGCTTTTATGAAGGGAAAAACAGCAGCCATGTTACACAGAAGGTTCCCAGAAAACATTCACAATGTAAATAGGCAACTAATCTGAAGGATGGTTAGTCAGATGACCAGCTCCAGTGAACTCCTGTTGTGCTGTCGATGTTGGGATGGTTGGCAGATCATTTTGTAACGCTCGGCCATTACCATACTATGTTGACCGACCGACATTGCATTCTGCGTACTTTTGAACATGATCTAACAAAGCAATACAATAATACAATAACAGTTTCAGGGAGTAGACCTTTGATCCATTCAGTCTCCCCAATTGTCCCAAAAATATTCCTTCAACACGTGTATCTTACCTTTTGCTGCTGAAAACTTTTAAGCTCAGGAATTTTTCTAGTTTCTTATTGAAACAATGCATTATCATGCATTGCTGGCCTCAAACACCCCTCGTGGTAACCTATTCCATTTGTTAATTACTCTCTAGATAAATAAATACTTCCTGTACCTCCGGGTAACTAAATGTGTCCTGAAATTGCCCTTTGCGAACCTAAACCTATACCATCAGCAGTCTCATGCGGGTGAAAGTATTGTTCTGAGTTTAGTTTCTCAATCCCCATTTATATTATATATCTCTAAAAAGACCCTTGAGACACTTCCTCTCAAGACCGAAGAGCCCTATCCTGTCCAATCAATGCTCGAAGCTCATTCCTCTGAGCCTGAGGATTTTCCTCCTTGCTCTCTTTTGCAATTTCTCTACGGCCAAGCAACCCCTTATGGTGTGGTGATAACATCTGTTTAACCCGAGCACTGCAGAGCTTGAGTTGACTTCTGAGATCTGAACTCAACTGATTCGCCAATACTCTATAGCCCTGCATTTTGTTTTGTTGATTGCTGCTTCTGGCTCTTTTGACATGGTAAGCGATGAGTTAACTAACACTCCTATGTCTCTTTCAGCTTCCCCCTCTGCAAATGTCGTCCCTTCCATGTGCCTTCTAATTATACTTCCTATATTCAGTGCTTTGCATTTATTTGTATTGAGCTTCATGTGCCAATCCCCACAAGACAAACAACAACAACAAAATTACATTTGTATAGCGCCTTTCATGTTGGGAGGACGTCCCGAGGTTCTGGACAGTCAGAGTTTCGGACCTAAGCTGGGGTTCGGGATTGGGGAGGTTGGAGGCCAGTGGGGGAAGCAGGGTGAACGAAAGCACGGTCGAATAGGTGGGTCGTGAGATGGGTCTTGAGGAAGACAAGGGAGGGGGCGAGGAGGAAGGACTGCGGGATGAAGTTCCAGAGGGTGGGGGCACAGTGGCAGAAGGCCACCCCACCAATGGTGGGGCGGGCGATGTGGGGGACGTGAAGCAGGCTGGAGCCGACTGAGCAAAGGGAGTGGGCAGGATGGCAGGGGGGTAGAAGGTCGAGGAGGTGGAGGGAGAAAAACCGTGGAGGGCTTTGAAGGTGAGGAGGATCTTCAAAGTGGAGTCCTATAGCTCAGTGGTTACAGCACTCGCTTTGCAAGTGAGAGACCTGAGTTCAATTCCTGGCAGAGGGCGAAACCTTGGGCAAGTTTCCTTACTCCACACAGAGCCTAATAATAATCCCTCCAAAACCAAAAACAATGATAAATTGATCATTTTCAATCCACAACTGTTTGTGGGACATTGCTGTGCGCAATTGGCTGCCGCGTTCGCCCACAAATATACAGTCAATTCACTTTACAGTGTGTTCTGTGAAGCGCTTTGGGAAGTCCTCCCGACGTGAAAAGCGCTATATCAAATGCAAGGATTATTATTATTATTATTATCTTGAACTGTATCCTCTGTGTGATGGGAAGCCAGTGGAGTCGGGTGAGGATGGGGGGTGATGGGGTCACGGAGCCCGGTGCGGGAGAGGACATGGGTTGCAGAGTTCTGGATGATCTGCAGTCTGTGGAGGGAGGAGTTGGGGAGGCCGACGAGCAGGGAGTTTGCATAGTCAGGCCTGGTTGCAGTAAATGCACGTATGAGGGTTTCGGCGGCCTGCGTCCGCAGGTCACCCCATGTGACGTGTATGTACAACTGCGTGTGTGCGTGCATGTTCGTGTGTACATGTACAAATACAGACAGACACACACCTTCATACACAGACAAACATACATAACAATAAATAATGCTGTGTAATAATCCTTGCATTTGATATAGCGCCGCCTTGTAATCCACTGTAAAGTGGGGTTGGCTGTGTACTCGGGCGGTAAAATATACACACACACACACACGTGCATATACAGACACACATACATACACACACACGTGCATATACAGACACACATACATACACACACACGTGCATATACAGACACACATACATACACACACACACGTGTATATGACACACATACATACACACACACGTGCATATGACACATACATACATACACACATGCATATACAGACACACATACATACACACACACACACATGCATATACAGACACACATACATACACACACACGCGTGCATATGACACACATACACACACACACACGTGCATATGACACACATACATACATACACACATGCATATACAGACACACATACATACACACACATGCATATACAGACACACACACGTGCATATACAGACACACATACATACACATACATGTCCATATCAAGACACACATACATATCCACATACACATAGATACACAGCCACACACACAAGCCCCGCCCATCAAAAACACACAGCCCCGCCCCCTGACCCCGCCCATCAAAAACACACAGCCCCGCCCCCTGGCCCCGCCCACCAAGAACACAGCCCCGCCCCCGCCCATCAAGAACACAGCCCCGCCCCTGGCCCCGCCCATCAAGAACACAGCCCCGCCCTCTGACCCCGCCCACGAAGCACACACGCCCCGCCCCAGGCCGACTTCTCCCGCGCTGGGCTGACCTGTGACCTGTGACGCAGCGAGCGAGGAGCGCGCGAGGTGACCGTTATGGCGGTGCAGCCGCGGGAGAAGCTGAGCTGGGAGGGCGGGCAGGACGGCGGGCTGCAGGCCTTCCACAGCTCCCTGCCGGACAAGCCCCGCACCACCCTCAGGGTGTTCGAGCGCAGCGACTACTACACCGTCCACGGCAAGGATGCCATCTTCGCCGCCAAGGAGGTCTTCAAAACCAGCGGCGTCATCAAGTACCTCGGCACAGGTGGGGCGGGGGGGGAGGGCCTCACTGCGGGGAGAGGGCCTCACTGCGGGGGGGGAGAGGGCCCCACTGCGGGGAGAGGGCCTCACTGCGGTGGGGGGGGAGAGGGCCTCACTGCGGGGGGGGGAGAGGGCCCCACTGCGGGGGGGGGAGAGGGCCCCACTGCGGGGGAGAGGGCCCCACTGCGGGGGGGGGAGAGGGCCCCACTGCGGGGAGAGGGCCCCACTGCGGGGGGGGGAGAGGGCCCCACTGCGGGGAGAGGGCCCCACTGCGGTGGGGGGGGGAGAGGGCCTCACTGCGGGGGGGGGAGAGGGCCCCACTGCGGGGAGAGGGCCCCACTGCGGGGGGGGAGGGCCTCACTGCGGGGGGAGAGGGCCTCACTGCGGGGGGAGAGGGCCTCACTGCGGGGAGAGGGCCCCACTGCGGGGGGGGAGGGCCTCACTGCGGGGGGAGAGGGCCTCACTGCGGGGGGGGGAGGGCCTCACTGCGGGGGGGGGAGGGCCTCACTGCGGGGGGGGAGGGCCCCACTGCGGGGGGGGAGAGGGCCTCACTGCGGGGGGGGGCCCACAGGCTGTGGGAGGGCCTCATGGGCTGTGGGAGGGCCTCACGGGCTGTGGGAGGGCCTCACGGGCTGTGGGAGGGCCTCACGGGCTGTGGGAGGGCCTCACGGGCTGTGGGAGGGCCTCACGGGCTGTGGGAGGGCCTCACGGGCTGTGGGAGGGCCTCACGGGCTGTGGGAGGGCCTCACGGGCTGTGGGAGGGCCTCACGGGCTGTGGGAGGGCCTCACGGGCTGTGGGAGGGCCTCACGGGGTGTGGGAGGGCCTCACGGGTTGTGGGAGGGCCTCACGGGCTGTGGGAGGACCCCACATGCTGTGGGGGGTGGGGGGGAGAGGGCCCCACGGGGTGGGGGCGCGGTTATGCCCAGTGGTGGTGGTGGGGGGGAGGCCCCACGGATTGGGGGGTGAGGCCCCCGCGGTGGTGGGGGGAGGGACATGTGTACATGGCTGTGTGTGCTCACATTGCCTGTGTTTATGTGTGTGTGTGTGTGTATGTACCTTTCCAGTTGTACTTTGTGGATATTTTGCAGTAATCCACACCCGGTCGGTTCACTTTCCGTTATATCCCGTGAAGCGCTTTGAGACGCCCTCGAAGGCAAAGATGAGGTGTTGTATCAAATGCAAGGATTATTATTATTATTCTCATTCCACGACGCGAGGAGGTTGTGCTGTATACATTGTGAACCTGTCCCACCCCCAACCCTCTCTCTCTCTCTGTCTCTCTCTCTCCAGCGCCATATTTCAGCCGCACTCCTCAGCTTCATTCATTTGCGGCCCTGTTAAACCATTTCGGAGCCGGTCGCTCGGTGCATTTTTCTGTCACGCGGTCTGCGAGTCAGGTGCCACGGTTGCAATATCGCGCGTCGCATGTTTCTTATATTGCATCCACACGAGTTAGTTGGGGGGGGGAGGAGGGAACCGTCATATGAATCTGACTTTGCAGCAGCACATTTTGGCCTTGAAACCCTGGTTCTGTTCGAGGGTTAACTGGTTCAGAGGAGTTGCAGGAGCTCTGATGCGTTCAAACACCAAACCGCACCGATCTTAGTCCCACACAACTCCGTGCAGGGTTTGAATTTTGTTTTGTTTGGGAGAAGATGCAGAGGCACATTATTTAGGTGATCAAAATAATGTCACTCATCCTTGCATTGGATATGATGCTTTTTTGAGTTTGGTTTAGTGGGGCTGTGCTCTTGTGTCTCGGTTGGAAGATTGTACGTTGAAGCCCATGTCAGAACGTAGTGTTGTTGGGGTGGTGGTTTAGACTGACAGTGTTTGTGTTCATGAAACATTTCACTAAACTTGAACCAATACCAAATACAACTGTATTGTCTGATATGTAGATGTCTCAAGTAATTGCTGGTCTCTTTCCTCCATATTTTCTCTCTCATTTTGCAGGAAGCAATAAGTTGGAAAGTGTTGTACTCAGTAAGATGAACTTTGAATCGTTGGTCAGGGATCTGTTGCTGATCCGACAATACCGTGTTGAGGTTTACAGGAATAAAGCTGGGAGTAAGTCCTCAAAGGAGAATGACTGGTATTTGGCGTGCAAGGTATGTGTATATATCGAACTCTTTGCTCAGGAGGCTCCGGCCTGCTCCACATCCCCTAACCCCACCATTGGTGGTCGGGCCTTCAGCCCACATGATCTCCATCCCCACAGTCCATTTGCCTTGCTCCCTCTTTTGCCTCCTTCAAGGCATATCTCAAGACTCCTCTTCGACTGCACCTTCAGTCATCCACCTATCCCCACCTTCCACCCCTCCTCCCTGATCGGATCCAAATCCCTGACTGTCCAGTGCCTTGGGACGTCCTCTTAGTGTGAAACGTGCTATACAAATGTAAGTTGTTGTGTATATGCACATCTTAGGAAGAAGAGTAAAAAATGCGTTTGAGGAAGATGTTAAATTAGATTATTAATTTCTACAATACTGAGACAAACTGATTCTTCCAATGTATCTACAATTGCAAAATTTGATGAATTGTGTCCCTATATTCTTTTCGTAATCTTATTTTTGTACCCACTACTCTAGGCTTCTCCTGGTAACTTGACCCAGTTTGAAGAGATTCTCTTTGGCAGCAGTGACATGTCTGCTGCAGCTGGTGTTGTTGGTGTTAAACTGGGCACTGCAGATGGACAAAGGGTTGTTGGAATTGGCTATATTGACTCAACACTCCGGAAGTTAGGAGTGTGCGAGTTTCCAGACAGTGATCAGTTTTCGAACCTTGAGGCGATGCTGGTGCAGATTGGGCCGAAGGAGTGTATATTATCGAGTTCTGAGACGGCAGGAGATATGGCCAAACTCCGTCAGGTAATTTTCTTTTGGAAATTAAGAGTGGAGAAATAAGATACAAGCATCATTTGTACCTGGTACTTGAAGCATGTAGGGTTAAATAATATTGGTACTATTCATCTTGGTCAATAACAATGGAGTTGATGTTCGTTGAATATGGTTCAGAGAATTAGTTAATGAATGCATAGACTAGAACTGAGAATATCCCTGACAAAATTAATGGGGAGAAACTGGGTGAACGTGAAGACCAACTGGATATATGCCAGTCAACAATAAAGTCTGAGAAATGCTTGACATCACTTTGCTGGGTTTTTTTCATGCTCTATTGAAGATTACCATTATAGTAGAACAGAAGGTTGTCCCCCTATTGCACCCAGACACACTTTTGAACAGTGTAGACTGTCCAGTAATTTTACCCTTACCCTGAATGGTAGAGGAACAAATGAATCTAATCATTTATATTTGCAGCTCTCAAAGTAGCAGCATAGATGGACCTAGCCACAAAGAATGTAAACCGAGTTCTTGGTTTTATATCCAGATCAATAGTGTAAAAATAGGGAAGTAATGTTAAATGTATATAAAATCTTGATTAGACCACATATAAAGAACTGTGTACAGTTCTGGTAGCTGTACTGCAGGAAGGATATTTAGCATTCGAGAGAGTTATAGGGTAGATTTGTACTATCCTTTGTAATTCACCTGGAACTCTCACAATCGGGAGAGACAGTAAGTGCTGTTGTCAGTGATGACTAAATCTGGTTTTGGTGGAGTGAGATCCAATTTACACAAACCTGGATAATCCAGTACAGTCCAATGACAATACTCTGAATTGGTGCACAGCACTGACTTGCAAGCACTCTTTATGGTGTCAGCTTGGTTCACTTGGTAGAACTCTTTCCCCCCCTTGATCAGGAGCTTGTAAGTTCATCTCCCATGTGAGGATCTGAGCATCTCATCTGAACTGAATTTTAGAGGTGTTTCAGGTGAGTCCTGTCTGCCATCTCCAGGTGGATGATAAACTGTTTGAAAAATTAAAGGGAGTTTTCCTGGCCATTAATTCTCTCGTCTCTTAGACTGCTGTGTGCAAAATGGCTATCACGTTTGCTCATGAAATGCTGAGTTTTGTGTTTGGAAATGTCCAACTTGACTGAGTTGGTAACTGTTTTCTGCGTGATACAGGTAGTTCAACGAGGAGGCATCTTGATAACTGACCGAAAGAAAAATGAATTTACAAATAAAGATATCGTTCAGGATTTGAACCGCCTGCTGAAAGCAAAGAAAGGGGAGCAGGTGTCCAGTGCTGCTTTGCCAGAGATGGAAAAGCAGGTTTGTAACTGTCCTTCAGTCACTGTTCAGTGGAGAAGTAAATTAGACAGATAAACCACCTGGGAAGCCAGTCCTCTCTCTAAAAAAGCATTATATCCAGGCTCCTCGAAACATTTTGAGCATCAAGGCCATCCAAAATATACAGTTAATTCACTTTACAGTATATTCTGTGAAGCACTTTGAGACACCTCAAAGATGTGATAAAGTGCTATATCAAATGCAAGGATTATTATTATCATTATCCTCTTGAGCTGGCCCGGTGGCTCATTTGGTACAGCCATGAATTGATCTCAGCCATTTAAGGAAATATAAACCAGGGCTCCTGTACCCTTGTCAGTAACCCGTACTATCGCATTCAAAATTGCAGCTGGTAAGCGTCGTGAGATAAATGTAATGATCGCATTACAATGAAAAAAAATACCAGCAATGACTTGTTATTAGTACCGCTACATTAAATTGGCATTTACCATCTGCATTCCGATCTAATAGTATTTGGTTCTGTAGCAGCTTGTCAGTTTTCGAAAGCAATGACATCCATGTTTGCTTAATCCCTCTTAAGGTGGGTGCAGATACCGTTGATATTTAATGCTTTTGCCCCAGGTGTACTTCTGACTCAGTTTGATATCACTCGTGAAATCAATAAACCCATTTAAATAGATAAACAAAGCTTTATTGTAATCTGGCAAAGGAGATATTTGCCTTTTCCAGGCAAATTTGAAGCACTTCTTCTCAGCTGATTGACTCAACAATTGTTTCGGTCAGAAATATCTGTTTAAAAGAGAAAACTGCTATTTGTGTACAAATTAGGTCATCATTTTACATTTGTTTAATGGATCTTCAAGACAGGAAATGTTGTATAGGCAGCTAACTGGGGCAGTGGTAGTATGTTTAACAGTTTGCCTCAGAGACCTTTAGGCTTGGATAGGGGAGACATTTACAGTATATAGCATGTGAGGTGACGAGATTCGTCCCATGCTTGATAATGAGCCATGCCTGCTGAAGTGCAACGAAAGAGGTGGGGTTCTCTTGTGACTAGGGAACACAGCCCACTGTATCTGTGCGTGTGCACACAAAACCATCCGGTGGGGTATTTGGAAAGATGAATACTCCTGACTGACTTTCTATTTTGTCACCACTGCAGTGCCTGGGGGTTACCCCAGTCTGTTTGCTAATTTATAAGGGAGCAAAGCTGTTGTCTTTCACTTGTTTGCGCGATTAATGCATTTTGTTTTGTATATTAAAAAAAGGTTGCCATGGCCTCGGTTTCTGCTGTCATCAAATATTTGGAGCTCCTCTCTGATGAAACTAACTTTGGGCAGTACCAGCTGATGACGTTTGACCTGAACCAGTACATGAGGCTGGACAATGCAGCTGTGCTTGCGCTCAACCTCTTCCAGGTGAGGATTGACCTCTGCACTCGAATGTAAAGATTGAGTTGTTCTCTTGGGGAGAGAGGGGGAACGACATTCCGAACCGTTAACATTAGCTTAATCAGTGGAGCATGTAGCAAAGAGGAGTTTTGATCGTGCCTTACACTGCAACAGAGAGGTTACAGTAGTTTGTTGAAGGAGTGAACAAGGTGCTTATCGCTGTTTTAGGAATTGCACCTCAAAGATGCGATAAGGCGCTATATCAAATACAAGGATTATTATTATTACCCAATCCCGAGTCTTAGAAACCCGAATCTAGTGGTGGCCAACCTTTATAGTTGGCCATCAGAATACATTTCTTGATTGGAAAAAAATACAGAAACACACGACTGATCGATCATGGACTCACCTAGGCTCTTGCAAATATTCGGGGAGGCTGCTCAGTTGGCCACCACTGCTCTAATATTTGCCTTGTGTGCAAAATTAGCCGTCATGTTTGTCTCCAAAGCAAGTCATTGCACTTTGCAGTGTATCTTGTGAGGCACTGAGTGAGACGTCCTCCCCAAAGAACAGTATCAAATGTAAGGATTAATATTATGACCAGAACATCACCGCTAGTGATGAGGTGTGCTGAGTTCCTCCAGCGTGATCGGGTCAATAGAGTAGCTACGTGCTGGGCTGCCTTTTGGAGTCCTATGACTACAGTTCTAAGAATATATAAAGAGAATTATTTCCCCATGATCTATATCAGAACAAGCATTCGTTGTTCCTTGTAATTTAAACTGAGAATCTGTAAGCTACATTTAAAGAATGTGTTTGGACCTGCTTTTATGGGGTTTATTTTGGTGAAAGTAGCAGCATCGAGATCCCTATCCTGTACGTTGCCCACCTTTTCCTCACTTGGTCAGTGCACTATGGTGGTTCATCCATTCAAAATGTGGGGGGATTGGGATCAGGAACATTCTTTTCTCACCAGCTGGAGTCTCTCATTTAATTGTTTTGTTCTCCCCTTCCTCCCAGGGTTCGTCAGAAGACGCCCATGGTACACAGTCGCTGGCCGGCCTGCTGAACAAATGCAGGACCCCTCAGGGACAGCGCCTAGTTAACCAGTGGATCAAGCAACCCCTGATGGATAAGAACAGAATTGAGGAGAGGTACGATTTACTTAAAGGAAAATTTGAAATGGATCATAAACTGAATTTTAAAAAAAATTAGCCCTAATAATCCTAACAAATCCTAATAAAGTGGGATGGAAGGACAAGGGAACATTTTTACTGTATATTACCTCATTTACTATGTTCCCAGTACAAGCTTCCTATTTAGTTAAATTAATGGGCATTAAAGCCATTTGTTTTAGGGAGTCTGGAGTGAGGTTATAATAATAATAATCCTTGCATTTGATATAATGCCTTATCACGTCGTTGAGACGTCTCAAAGCACGTCACAGAATATACTGACTGAAATGTTAACTTCTGAATGAATGACAGCATAATGCTGCTGTATTAAGGCAGAGAAGTGTGAGACTGGATGCCCTGTCAGTGAAAGAATCAGAAAGCGCAGTATTGTTCTATCTTCTTCCTGATATGGGCTGATTTCCATAGTATTCCGTGTGTATGTACAACATTTTATTTCCTCTAAGTCAACACTGTACGCCTGTTCTTGTGTTTTGCAAACTGTCCCCTTTTCCATTGAAGAACCAATATTTTCCAAAACACTGCAAATAAGCAAAAATGAACAGTCAATACGGTGGCTCTAGGAATCTTTTTGGGGTGAAGATGAGCTTCCTTATAATAACATAATAATCCTTGCATTCGCTATCGCGCCTGATTATACCATGAGACCATATGAAAAAATGTTGAGTGTAGTAATGTGTATAATTCTACAGTTACATAGGCTAGTTTAAGGGTTCCCAACCTGGGGCTATGGATTCCTGGGGGGCCACAAGATGGTTTGGGGGGGAAGGGGGAAGCATTGCGCTGTTGCCACCTGCCTGTTCCTCTGCAATGCCTCATAGCTCCCGCTCCACCTCTCTTCAGGTCACTCTGAGCTGCTTCATATTTCCTACTCCGCCTCACTTCCGGTGGCTCTCCACGCTGCCTTGTACCTCTCACTCTACTCTTCCCATTGCCCTCCACGTCGCCTCTCACGTGGCTGTAACTCTTGTCTGTTCCAGCGCCTTGGGACGTCCTCCCGATGTGAAAGATGCTTTTACAAATGTAATATTGTTGTTGTACAAGGAATGAGAGCCGAAGAGTGATGGAGTAGGAGGTATGAATGATGCAATCAGTTCAGCAATGGATTCCAAAGAAAGAAAGACAGTCTTGATTACCTGAAGTGTGTGCTTTGCTTGGGATTGCTGACTAATGTGTGTCTCAAATCTCCAGAGGTGTACTTATCTACGTTAACATTGTCTACAATTAACTTGCGGGAAGCGTCGGAGTGGGAGGTACCAGGCAGCGTGAAGAGCATTCATTTTTTATTTTATTTTTAATTCCTTTTTTTTAAATGTTGCTTATATTAAAGCAAAGTACTCCATTTCTATGGATTTATTGCGTGAGGGTTGTCAGTCAGGAAGACTTTTGTCATAGGGGCCTTGAGCCCAGAACGTTTGAGAACCCCTGGTCCAGTTCGGAGACTCTTATGAATTACTAATAATAATCCCTCCAAAACCAAAAACAATAATAAATTGGTCATTTTTAATCTACGACTGTTTGTGGGACATTGCTGTGCGCAATTGGCTGCCGCGTTCGCCCACAAATATACAGTCAATTCACTTTACAGTGTGTTCTGTGAAGCGCTTTGGGACGTCCTCCCGACGTGAAAAGCGCTATATCAAATGCAAGGATTATTATTATTATTATTATTATTACTGCACTTAACCCAGGACCATATTTCCATGTGTTTTGACTGGTTGCAGTTCGTGTCACTGTGTATTGCCTCAGGCAATGAGTACACCTTGAATAGCAGCTTGCATTGCGACTAGTTTGAACAGGTCTTGGGTGCAATTCCCACAGTGAAGAATGGGGTGTGGTAGTTTCAATAAATTACATTTTTACTCCAGGGGGGGGAGGGTAATTGCGTGGCTCACCCTCCTCAAACCTTTTTTTTTGGAACAAAAGAGAAATGGTTTAGTCAGAATGCCCCTTTTAGTCTGAAGTACTCTTTTAGCTTTAACTTTGTTCAACTGAATGTTGACAAAACAAAGCTTCCGCCAGCCCCTCCTCACCTCTGATTTTTAATTCCATCGACTTCCCTGCCTTGTTTACTGCAGCTTGTGGAGCCATTATGCAATCTTGACAGTTTGTTTAACCCTCAGTTCACCTTTAAGCTCCTTCAAGCCTTTCATCTGGAGTCCTGTAGCTCAGTGGTTAGAGCACTCGCTTTGCAAGCGAGAGACCTGAGTTCAATTCCAGGCAGGGCGAAACCTTGGGCAAGTTTCCTTACTCCACACAGAGCCTAATAATAATCCCTCCAAATCCAAAAACAATAATAAATTGGTCATTTTCAATCTACGACTGTTTGTGGGACATTGCTGTGCGCAATTGGCTGCCGCGTTCGCCCACAAATATACAGTCAATTCACTTTACAGTGTGTTCTGTGAAGCGCTTTGGGACGTCCTCCTGACGTGAAAAGCGCTATATCAAATGCAAGGATTATTATTATTATTATTATTATTATCTGGGTCTAGACCAGCTCCAAAACATTGCCTGCATCTGGCTCTACCTCTGCCTCGCGGCTGAACACTCTTCCCCCACCACTCCTCCACACCCCGTACATGCCTTCATCACTCTTAGACTTGATTTCTCCAATGCCCTCCTCATTGTCTGATTGATCTCAGCCCTCCACGAGCTCCAGATTATCCAGAGCATTGCAGCCTGAAATTTCCCACATCAGGCACTTCAAGCATATCACCTACATCCCAGTTCCACTCCACTTTCCCCCAGTGGATTGGGTTCAAGATCATCATTCTAACATCATACCCTTGCCCTACCTTACTGCAGTGATCTTCCAACTTACTCCACTCCGCCGGCTCAGGCTGTTTCAAGTGCTCTGCCCCTTACACCCATCTGCTTCCCTGCTATTGGCAGTGAGCTTTTAGCCATTTTGCTTCTGTATTCTGGATTTCTCTCCTTAAATAGCTCCCCTCACACACTCCCTTTCTGCTTTTAAAAAAACCCTTCTAAAATCGTACCTCTTCCGCTGCTCATTTGGTCGCCTCTCTTGACTTTTCCCCCCTCCATCTTGCTCAGGCTTTCACTCTGAAGAGTTTTCCTATGAAACATTTACCCAAGTACGAGTTATGGCTGAATGTCATATTTCATGTAAAGATTAAAATGCAGACGTGTTTGATTACTGATAACCAGCCAGGAACCATGCTTTTCTGTACCGCTGTGGGTCTATAGTTTAACAGATGCAGCTGTTGCTCCTGCTTATACAAACTCCCCCCCCCCCCCCCCACCAAAGTAACAGCAGACGTGCCCAAATAAATATTCTTTCTGGTTGTGTTAAGGAAATTGACACCACTAACAAGTCACTGCTCGTGAACCTCCCTGTCCACAACTTCCTCTTATGCAGAGCAAAAAAAAACCAAGCAAACATTAAATATTAAACATTAAAGAGGTTGATAGAAAAGTGGGAATCTTGATTTTTCCCAGTTTGCTTCGTACTGTATGTCGACTGGTGGCACAATAGTGCTGCTGTTCGTTTCGATTGCTGTGCAGCCACTATGCACTGTTTGACGTGATTATATGGGTAGAGCTACAGCGATGCAACTATTGATCTGACTGCTGTACTGCACTCTAGTGCTAATTTCATTGGTGCTTTCCTTGGTTCTCATATAACTGGTGCACAATTGTTGCACTGTTTTATTCCAGTGGGTTCTTTTGTCCTTTTAATTTATGCACATCTACAGTGTCATCCCTGCTCCATCATGTATGTATCATGTTTCCTCTTAAATACATTGATATCTAATGGCTATTGGTCTAAACAGCGCCTAAATTGTTTCCTCAAAATCTTAAAAACATAGGCAGAAAAGTGTTAGATTGTCACCTTCACCTATAAATCCATTCGCATTGTAGCACCTCCCTGTCTCCGATCCTCACTTACTGCACTCCTCTGATGGTCTCCTCCACTCAGCTAACTCTGACCTGCTGTGTGTCCCCTATCAATAACATATCAATAACAATAACATAACAATAATAAATTGGTCATTTTCAATCTACGACTGTTTGTGGGACATTGCTGTGCGCAATTGGCTGCCGCGTTCGCCCACAAATATACAGTCAATTCACTTTACAGTGTGTTCTGTGAAGCGCTTTGGGACGTCCTCCCGACGTGAAAAGCGCTATATCAAATGCAAGGATCATTATTATTATTATTAAATTCAGAAGCTACTTACTGAGATGAGAAAGGCTTGAGGATTCTGCGGCACTCTGCGGTAGGCTGATCACAGCCACAGTGTCGCGCTGATCATAGCTGCTTGGCTGCCTATGAATTGTCACTTGGATGAAGTACCAGAAGGCCCATATGAACTGTACCCAAAAAGAAGTGGTGAAAAAAGGAATTTAGTGTCTTCAGGAAAGGAGGGGGTAAATTGTTGAGAGAAAAAGAAAGCAACGAATGGAAGCATTGTCACGGAATGACAGGATTCCCCCACTCCAGACCGGGGTGGCAGGCAAACAGTGTTCTTACTGTTCAAGATCTCTGAAAATGTACCGAGGGCCCCAAAGGATTAATTGAGGCGCAGCTTCAGTTACTTTGTAGGTGCAGGGATAAGACGACCCTCAGTTCACATAAATATGCAGGTTGGCTAAATATTAACAGAGGATCAAAGCCAGGTAAAATATGTAGGGCATGCCGGTGCAGTATTGTTTCTCACAAATCCCGTCAACTGTGGAGTTACCCACTTTAGGAGCTCATGTGAGCTGCTCAGGAAAACTTGTGAGGGTCTGCCGTATTAGTTTTGTTGGAAGGAACTCGAGGCGATTTGTTTGTAGCAGTCTGTGGTGGGGTATTAAGGCTCGATACAGATTTCATATCGTCTTTTCAGACGAGGGAAAGTCTGCTGCCAGAACAAGCTGTGATTTGTGACTTGCGTGTTTCTGCCGAGGTGATGGCAGAATACAGAGCAGTGGCAGCCTCTGGGTATTGCTGAATTACTTGTTTGAAGGATCCCCACAATATAAAGACAATAAAATGTAAATGCAATTGGAATACAGTCGTCATTTTTAAAAAAGAACTGTGGGAATCAGAGCGATATTGCTATTATTATTTTAAAGATGGGGAAAGTGTGTTCCGTTGTCATGAGAGATGCCCGGGGAGCTTTTCTGGTTCCAGAGGAGGCCTCTGTAGGGGTAACAGTGATGTGGATTATCTCATCACCATAAAGGCAGCACGTGAGCTTTGTCTGTCAGTGTTTTCTTACCACAGTCAATCCTGTGATTAAACAATAACTTGCTGAGGTGCTTTGCCCTTCATGGCTGCTGGTTTGCTTTTCTCACTAATCACGCACTCGCTGACCAATTCTAAGCACACATCACTGATTTGGGAGGTATTGATTTACTCGCTCCCTCCCTCCTCCCTCACCCTGACCATTTCCCCTCTCCTCGCTCCCTCCCTTCCCTCCCCTCACCCTGACCATTTCCCCCCTCCTCGCTCCCTCCCTTCCCTCCCCTCACCCTGACCATTTTCCCCCCCAAGCCTCGGGTCCTGACCCAACTGTCCAGCGCCTTGGGACGTCCTCCCGACGTGAAAGGCGCTCTACAAATGGAATGTTGTTGTTGTTGAGGTACGTTCCACTGTCCTGATGGTTCTGTGTCAATGAGAAATATGTGGTTAGAGCACTCGCCTCGCAAGCGAGAGATCTGAGTTCGATTCCCGGCGGGGCGAAACCTTGGGCAGGTTTCCTGACTCCACACGCCTGATAATAATCCCTCAAGGAAGGAAACAAATAAATTAAATAAGGGTTTGGTCACTCAATCCACAACTGCCTGTAGGACAACCCGTAGAATTGGTCAGTAAGTGCTGTGCGCAATTGGCTGCCGGGTTTCGGAATTCTGTATTGGAATTCCCTAGTTTTTTTTGGTTAGCCGGATGTCTGACACATGGAGAAACCCACCACCATGCTATAACATTTAGATTGGGGGCAGCTAAGTAAAATATGCTTCCACTTTAGAATATTTGCCTACTCATGGGTAATATTTGGGTGAACCGAGAGTTAAATTTTAAAGGAACTGAGACTTTACCTCTGCTTGTCTATGGTTGTGAAAAGTGGATGTTTTTTGGGGAAGAAGTTAAACTGAAGCAGGTAAGGTGACTTGTTGCAGTTCATAACACAACTTCCACAATACAGGTCATATTGCTAAGCACAATATGAAAAATAATTTGAATATGCAAAGTACAAATTTGACTGGAGCCTTAGTTTCACAAGGAAACGGGGTAGATTTCCATGAAGTTTGTGGTTGGGGTTATCCTTCTGGGTAAAGAAAGTAACGAGAGCAGTTGGATTTTGCTCAGGTGAGGGAGAACTTTCAATCAAGTCTTCCTGTCAACCTGACGTTAGCAGATATACTGTTCCATATGTGTCTGAGCCTCTACCCACAGCCAACCAGTTACGACAGCTAGAGATTGTATGATTGTGACCATTGACAAAAGGATTATCACAGAGGCCTCAGGCGATATTCTCATCATAAATACTGAACAATTGTAATAAACATACGTATGCATTCGTATATCTGTACAGTACTTTGATACTTCCTTCTGATGTGAAAGGTGCGATATCAACTGTAAGAAGTATATATGTGTGTGTGTGATATATATAAAAATAAAAAGGACATGTCCTGTGAGAGATGGCTTTGTTTAGTTGACATCTTTCTGTCCAACAGAGTCTCACCATTCCACATTCGGAAAGCTTATTAGAGCTAAGTTGATTGGATGTCAAAATTTGTTTGCCAAGGCATGGAGTTCTGACTGTAGCCATATTATTTTTAAAATGTACTTTATTTGCTTTAAACCAGTTACCTGAAGTACTGTAGAAGATAGTTTTGGGTCTGTGCTATACTGGGCAGCACCTTGATATCCGATGTGTCTAATATCAGTTCCACTTTTTGTACACCAAAACCACTTCTTCTCCATTTCCCTCTTGTATGCATACTGTAATAAAAAAGATGCATACGTATGTTTAGTACAGTTGTTCAGTACTTACATTGAGAATGTTTCCCGAAGCCTCGGTTATCATCCTTTTGCCAATGGTCACGAAAGGCTACTGCTGTATTTTGGTGCCTACGAAATACAGTCACTGCACTTTATAGTAACTCCTGTAGTGCTTTGAGAAGGCCTCCTGACCTGAAAGGCACTATATCAAATGCAAGGATGATTTTACTTTATGCATATTATTTCTCTAAATCACAAGCTGCACCTCTAGTCCCCCTAAATCCCTACAGATTCTACGCAATGACTAATTTCTGACCTGATCATGGGAATTGTTATTGTCAGTGTGTTGGCTAATGTACTGACTGTTGACATGACCTGTACCATTTAAATACAGTATTTAGTATTCACAAAACGTCGTGGTTTTTTTAATGAAGTGTGCTAAGATCTGAAAGTAAGGCGATGGTGCCCTCTCCTGGTCATTTTTCTTTTGTGTGGATCACCTGCAGTCACGTGAAACAACTTTAAGCAACCTGTTTGTAATAAATGATCCTTGCATTTGATATAGCGCCTTATCACGTTGTTGAGAGGTCTCAAAGCGCTTCTCAGAATATATTAAGTGTAGTGACTCTGCATTTTGTGGGCGAAAGACGGCAGCCAATTGAGTGACCATGTTATTATATAATTTTTGAGGCATTATCACCCCCAGAAAGCAATCTGCCAATCAACTAACAAGCAGGTTCCTGACTTACTGTTAGGAAAACAGTCGCGTGTGGGTGGAGTAAGGAAATTTGCTTAAGGTTTTTGCCCTCCAGGGAATCGAACCCAGATCCTCTCGCTTGCGAGGCGAGTGCTCTAACCAACATGCTACAGGTCTCCCCTGTAATAGTTGTTGCGTCAGCCTGGCTCAGTCTTGCTTTGTTTCAGTCTCTCTCTCTCCGTGCGTGTGTGCACGTGTAACAGAATGGATTCCTTTGCAAATTCAGGGACACTTCTCTCATACTGTGGGCTTTTCAAGTATTAGTGTCTATTATTTTTACATTTCTGCACCCCCAAAACCCCCCACCCCCGAAAAAAACTAAGCTGAATAATATCTTACATCGGTTACTCTACTGCTGTACAAATATTTGTAAATGAAGGTTGAATGAATGGTGACGAAAGCTGCAGTCAGTTCCCTTTGATTTGCCCCTCACTGTAATTAGGCTTAGCTCCCAAAGTGACCAATCAACCTATTAACTGATGCATTATTTTTAATTGCATAATGAAGGCTTAACCTGGTGGAGGCCTTTGTGGAAGACCCAGAGCTTCGGCAGAATCTACAGGAGGATTTGCTGCGGCGATTTCCTGACATAAGCCGACTATCAAAGAAGTTCCAGCGTCATACAGCACACCTACAAGACTGCCACCGGATCTACCAGGCTGTGAATCAACTCCCAAATGTAGTGCAGGTGCTAGAGAGATATGAAGGTAAGGAAGATAAATCTGCTTGTTCCTTCATTCTAGTAACAATAATAATCCTTGATTTGATATAGCGTTTTATCGCATCATTGAGACGTCTCAAAGTGCTCCACAGAATATACTATAAAGTGGATTGACTGTATTTTGTGGGCAAAATGTTAGTTTTATTTAGTTGCCAATGGTAGCCAAGCTAACAGGTTGCTTCAGTTGGCATGGAAGCAGAAAGCAACTCTCTTGGGATAAGTGCCATTACAGATGTGTATCTGAGATATAGGGCCACTGAGCTGCCAGCAGGGACTGCGGATGTTGTTTGTCCTCCTGACGTGAAAGGCGCTTTATAAATGTAATTTTGTTGTTGCTAGTATCTAGCCTGGTGGGAAATATTTTCATATGGTTTGAGGGAATGAGCAAATGTTTTTAAATATAATTGTAGATACAATGTTAAATCCTTAAATTATAATAATAAAATAAATATAAACAAAAATGTATACACATATTTAACATAAATAAATAATGTATACAATCAGCATGTTTTGAATATTACTCCACTCTGGAGAAAATGCTGAAATAAATACACATCTACTAGTTATGAACACTTTAATCCAGTCTATGATGACTATTAGGGACTCGTGGAGTCCTGTAGCTCAGTGGTTAGAGCACTCGCTTTGCAAGCGAGAGACCTGAGTTCAATTCCAGGCAGAGGGCGAACCCTCGGGCAAGTTTCCTTACTCCACACAGAGCCTAATAATAATCCCTCCAAAACCAAAAACAATAATAAATTGGTCATTTTCAATCTACGACTGTTTGTGGGACATTGCTGTGCACAATTGGCTGCCGCGTTCGCCCACAAATATACAGTCAATTCACTTTACAGTGTGTCTGTGAAGCACTTTGGGACGTCCTCCCGACATGAAAAGCCCTATATCAAATGCAAGGATTATTATTAGTTGAGTCCTGTAGCTCAGTGATTACAGCACTCGCCTCGTAAGTGAGAGAACCTGGGTTTGATTCTCAGCAGGGCGAAATGTTTGACAAGTTTCCTTACTCCACACGCCTCGGTTTACCTAGCAGTAAGTAGGAACCCAGTTGTTAGTCGATTGGTGGATCGCTTTTCCGTGGGTAATAATAAACCCTTTCTAAAAAAATAATAATTTTGATCAATCAATCCATGACTGTTTATGGGACGCTGCTGTGCGCAATTGGCTGCCGCAATTCGCCCACAAATATACAGTCAATTCACTTTACAGTATATTCTGTGAAGTGCTTTGCGACGACTGGAAGATGTGATGAGGCGCTATATCAAATGCAAGGATTATTATTATTATCCAGTGTCTTTTTTTAAAAAAAATGCACGTGTGGGACATCGAGTGAGGAAAGCATTGGGTTCTGTTGTGATGATCAAACGGTTTGCCAATACTGATTTTTCAGGCTCGGACAAGGAGATGATGATGGCACAATCCATTGGGATATTTAAAAGGGAGATAGATTGATCAATATACTTGGAAAGTAAGGGTATTAAAAATTATGTATGAAGACAGGGGAATGGGATTAAAATTTCTGTCATGATCTAATAAAATGGTGAAATGGGCTTGATAGGTTGAATGAAATCTTCACGTTCCCTTACTAGCCACGAAAGAGAAATGCAGAAGTGTGACCCACATTCAGCCAACTGGACCCCCAGAAGGAAACAAAGAAGAAATATATTGTAGTAATCATTGGCTGCCATATCTTTAACTTGCATTTATAAAGCTCTCTCGCATAGGGTAATCTTTCGGAACACTACACAGAGATGAGGCCGAGCAAGCGGGAGGGGGCTATAGGCGTGGTCGAAGAGGTGGGTTTTAGGGTGGGATGTGAAGAGGGGGCGAGACGGATGGAGTTCCGGAGGTTACAAGCATCAAATCTGAAGGTTTAGCCAACAATGGTGGCACTGAGATGGCAGGGAATGTGTAACTGAGCCGAGCAGCAGGGGTTAGGTTTACATTTAAGTGTTGGACAGCTAAATAGCTTTCATTAAAATCTGAAGCACTCATTACATATAGGGTAATAGAAATCTGATGATGAATTATACGACCATTAAGCCAGCTGCTCAGTTTTTGAAGGTTAGTAAAGCTTTGAGATCAAATTGAAATGCCAACTCTCTTCCTACTATTCTGTTATTGTCAAATTACTGAAAGGTTTATTGTCAAGAGATTCTTTTCTTCCTTTGATGTTTGTATGGCAGAGGTAGGTGGCTGATGGTCACAAAAGATCAACTGATTCAGATGTAGGCAGGAGGAACACAACAAGTAACCACATCACTCGAAGTAAAATAAAGGAAAAACAGCCACAGTTTCCAAATCTCTGCCCGTAATGTCTGAACATTGAGTGAAGATAGGTCAGGTTCTTGCAACTCTCCCACCTGCCAACTCTTTCCTCCCCCGTCCAGCATACGCTTACCATTGCTCACTCTCTTGCAGTACACATGACAAATGGCCACAGTTCTGGAGAAGTGCCAGAGTCCTTGAGTATGGGTTTTCCCTTCCAAGTCCAAGCCCAAAGCTGGAGAAGATTTCGGGGAGGAATTAAGAGGAAAAAATAATAAACCACGTGGTGTTAAAAATTCATTTGAGATTGAACCATAAATCACATTTAACAGAAAGCTGAACTTTTCTGGCATTGCTTTCTCAATTAAAAAGGCTGCTAATATCTATTTAACCTCCAGCAGTTGGGTCCCCAAGCCTTGGTAAGCAGTTTGCGTCCTTCCAGGGAGAGAGGGCGCATTCCATTCCAACAAACTATCTCTGGGATTCCCGTGGTGTAGGTGGGGATGCATGGGTTGGATACTCAAAAGCACGGTAATGGGTTTCTTCCGCGTGTGTCGGGCACCCGGTCGACAAACAAAAAAAATATTAGGCAAATGGGAACCATTTTATGTGACGCTCTCAACAGTTTGGTTCGGAGACTCAAGCATGGTGATGGATTTCTCTGTGTGCGCCGGATGACTGCGCTATATATTGAGGCTGATTTTTGGAATTTGTTCGCAGAGACAAAGCAACTACCTGAAGAATTCTGATGAGAAATAATCACTGGTCACTGTGCCAGCTCTTGATTTTTCCTGGCTGGCACTAAATTGTTTTAGGCACTGTTTTACACGCATCACTGCTAGTTGGACTCCTGACAGATGGTTAGGATTAAGCCTCCTGGTTTCTTTTCTTGAGTGGAAGATTGAGCTCCGACAGCACGATTGAAGTGCTTAGAAGTCCTGCGGTGCAGTGGCACTTTTGAGCCGCTAGAAGTCAGTGTGGCATTTCCCTAGTTTGCTCAAGTTTCTTATGGCTGAAACTGTTGGACAGTAGATGGGGGCAGGATAGAGAGAGGGGGGTTAATTATTTTCATTGGGTTTGGGGGTAAAAGTTGCCTTACTGTTGTAGTTAATGCAGTTAATATATTTCAAATTTTAGTTTTTTTTTCCTCTAGAAGCAAAAGGGAAGTAAAATCAATAACGTTTTGTTCGACCAACGCTGAATGTTATCTGCCTCTTTTTGATCGTATCCTTTTAATCATTCCTTTAAACATCATTCCAGGCTGATCTTTAGTTCGGAATCTCACTCCAGGCACAATTTGAAGAACTGCTTAGAATTTTAAAAAAAGTATTGACATAAATGCTACTTTCTAAATGTAAATTGAGATAACAGTTGATGTATTAAGAAGTTCTCTTGTTTATAGTTCAGATCTGTGTTTGTTCTAATGGTTGAAAATCGGTCTAAAATTATCAATAGAATGAAAGAATTGTACACTGGCGAAAGCTGCGGGAAAGCATTCATGATGTTTCGTGAACGAGGTGAATCACAAGTCCCTCTCGCCTCCCGTGGTGAATGATGTATCTTTTGTGGAAGCGTCAGAAAACCAGCATGGTCTCTGTATGTTGCACAAAGATTGCTAATCTTAAAATTACAGTCTAAAACTTTTCTTGAAGATCTATTTATTAATTTTCTTCCTGTTGCTGTGCACCATCCGCAGGCAAATTGAACAGAATAGCGTGCTTCTGGTTTGTGTTATTCGGTAATTAGAAAGTAATGTACTGGAATGAATCTCACTTACTAGGCAAGTCACAAGAAAGACTCCCAATATTCAGAGTGTGACGTACTGAATTCTAAATTGTTTTTAACAGGAACGCATCAGATGATGTTGAAAGCTGCATTCATCTCACCGCTAACAGACCTAATCGCCGATTTCTCCAAGTTTCAGGAAATGATTGAGACAACTTTAGACATGAATCAGGTATGAGAATAAATTGTTTCTGACCATGTTGTCATGTAAAAGCCCAGGTCAAGGCTCAAATTGCAAAATATTACCACATTTGAAAAGAAGTAGCAGATGTGATTGAACAAGCAGAACTAGTTGGCTGATGGAAAGCTTAGGGTTCAAAACATGTATCTTACGAGAAGAAGGAAATCCTGAGAGATGGAGTTCCATGCTAAGATGCAGGGAGTAGAAAGAAATAGCACGCAGAATAACTTTTGTGTTTGAGAGAGTTACAAGAGGGAAATTTGAGGAACAATGATTAATGAAATAGAAAATTGCCATGGTCAAATGAGAGACATAATCTGTAAAACAATAATCCTTTTATATTTCACAATACTGTTTGACGTGTAAAGCAGTGATGTAAGAAGTTGAGAGAGCTTTGTTTACTCCACTTGGCAGCGCAGGTCTGCTTCACGAGGCCCACCTCGCCATCAGCCTTTCTGCCCCCACCCTCTTGAACTCCATCCCAGAGATTGTTTGCCTTGTCCCTTCCCCTGTCTCTTTCAAGGTCTGCGTCAAGATCTTCCTCTTTGACCCCAGCTTTGATTGCCTTCTCTACCCCGCGCCCCCCCTCTCCCCCCCCCCCCTCCCCCCACCACACACACACATCGCGCATCCAACTCTGAGCTCAGTGCAAACCCTTGACTGTCTAGCACATTGGGACTCCCTCCTGATGTGAAAGGCGCTATATAAATGCAATTTGTTTGTTTGATGCTAGACATCTACGCTTAAGCCTTTGCTACTCATCAATAGCTGGTTGTGGGAGATGAGTCAGAACTGTCTTGGGTTGGTGCCAACCGGATGCTTCTCTTCCCCGCCCGCCCCCCGCTTTCCTTAGGCCCTTTCTTCCCTTGATCACCCAAATCAGTTTTGAGTCAGTGGATCCTCATGTTTGAGTTAGAATGAAACAATCCTGGGTTGAAACCTGCTGCAAAGCTCTGTAATGGTGATCTCCAGGGTGCTATCGTGCCTGCAGTAATAAATGAATTAATGAAGTGGGAACATTCTAACTAGGTGCAATTGCTGACTTTTCCAGGTGGAAAACCACGAATTTTTGGTGAAACCGTCTTTTGACCCAAATCTAACTGAACTGAGAGAGAAGATGGATGAACTGGAGAAAAATATGCAGTCAACTCTGAACCATGCTGCCAGGGAGTTAGGTATTGGATCAGAAATAAGATGAGAACTGGGACAAATCTCTTGCTTTTAGCACTGTTAAGATCATGAAAAAAAAAGTTGACTCAAAATGAACATTGAAAGGAATGAGAAAGTGCACAACTCACCATAGACGATGTATATTAATGTAATTACTTCACCTCCAAGTCAGAAGGTTGTGAGTTCAAGCCCCACATCAGAACTTTGAACTTAGTTTCAGCTAACACTCCAATTCGGTGTTGGGTGAGTGCTGCATTTAGAGGTGCTGTCCTTCAGTTGAGATAATAATAATATTTACATTTGATATCGTGCCTTATCACGTTTTCGAGACTGTAAAGTGAATTGACTTTTTTTGTGGGTGGACCGTGGCAGGTAATTGTGCACAGCAGTGTCCCACAAACAGTCGTGGATTGAATGACCGATATATTTATTTTAATTTTTTTATTGGAAGAATTATTACCCCCGGAAAAGCGATCCACCAATCGACTAACAACCGAGTTCCTACTTACTGCTAGGTAAACAGGAGCGTGTGGAGTAAGGAAACTTGGCCATAGTTTTGCCCTGCCAGGAATCGAACCCAGGTCTCTCACAGGCGAGGTGCTCTAATCACTGAGCTACAGAACTCCATGTTGTGAGATGTTAAAGCCCTGTCACTGCATCACCACACTCTGTAGAGGATGGCTGGGGCTGGGCTCTGTTTCCCTTGAATTGCTAATCTCTGAACTATGACATAAACTGCAAGGCAAGGTAAGAACCAATGGGAGAAGGAAAATTGTAAAGGAGTCCACAGGTATCTCTTATGTGCACGCCTTGTAGAACAGTGTTCAGTCACTCTGTTTTGAGGATTTAAATTAAGTGCATGGCACAGCGGTTCCTAACACAGGAGAGCAAGTACTTGCCGGAAACCTGGCAAGGAAGGGGCGGTAAGAACTACTTATATTAATGTTGTGAAAACTTATCTCCTATCAGAATTGTTGTTATTCCGTCAGTAACACAGATCAAATTTGTTCTAAATTGCTTTTCTTGTCATTGTTGCAGAATAACTAATGACTCTAGAGCTTTTGGCTTTATCAGAGAGTTCTTAGGAGGTACTTAGTCTAATGACATGATTAATCCTGCACTAAATTCTACCTGCTTAGTTGTCGAGATGCCATTATAGTTTTTGTAAACCCCCATCAGCCTGACTCAGTTGGCAGCACTTTCACCTGCGAGTCAGAATAATAATAATAATAATAATCCTTGCGTTTGATATAGCGCTTTTCACGTCAGGAGGACGTCCCAAAGCGCTTCACAGAACACACTGTAAAGTGAATTGACTGTATATTTGTGGGCGAAGGTTGTGAGTTCAAGCCCCAAGTCAGGACTTGAATCTTAATCTAGGCTGACACCCAATACGGCGCTGGGTGACCTTGTTTGCTTACAAATAGTTGCTACACTTCACAGTAAAATCCTGCCAAGTGCTTTGACATTTTGTCGATGTGAATAAATTCTATATCAAGGATTATTCTAATGCATTGATTATTTGTGCATATGTGGATATTGGATGGGATATTGATTGGGCTAGGTTTGACTGATGCCCTCCACGGTCGAATAGTCTAATTACTCTTACTGCCCAGGCTCCAATATAAAGAATGACCACTTGAGTGGAAGAAGCCTTTTGAAATAGTACCTCAGAGAGAACCTGTGCCTTCTGGAAAGGAGGCAAAATAATTGGAGGAATGGGAGAAGAAAAGAGAATATTTATAACAAGCTCAATTATGCCAGGCCTGTTTAGCTGCAAACCCTTTAACTGTTCCAATTCTGAGCGCAAAGCTCTTATCTAACTAAACACATTGCTTGAAATTAAGGTTCCTAAAGACACGTTTCATCTTGTGCAGTGTTGACATTCTTGCTGCCAATGTTAATTCAGGACAAAACTGTTTTTCATACCTTTCTCTCGTATCCCATGCACAATGCTACACCTGAAATCTGACTAAAAGGACCAGCAAGAAATAACATCTAGCCAATTTGTTCCTTTTCCCAGAAGTACAGTGTGTGATTGCTAGCACTAGCCAAAGACTGATGGGTTAAATAGCTCTGTAATAATTATGATTCTGCAATCTTTTACAGACAATACAGAAAGTAGAGCATCGTGTTTCCAAGTCTGTGTTGGATTGAAACCCTCCTTCTAGTAGTGAAAATGCAATGTAAAAAATTACTTTTATGTACTCCCATTTATTCCCTTTGGCTAATTTTTGAAAACCATTTATGGGAAATAGAAACTGAATTTGAACCTGTTTTATAGATGCCGTGCTTATCCACCTGAGTTGCTTATATCATTTTGTCCAATACATCTGAAGGAATTGTAACTGACGTATGGAATTAAGAGAAACAAATACTATTCAAATGCATGGTTTACAACATTATTGCTGGTTATATCAGCACTGCCTGATTTGAGGAATATAGTTTAGAGAAGAATTAAAAAATGTATTGCTCTTCTAGCTCTTAATAATAATAATAATAATCCTTGCATTTGATATAGCGCTTTTCACGTCTTCTAGACGTCCCAAAGCGTTTCACAGAATATACTGTGAAGTGAATTGACTGTATATTTGTGGGTGAACGCGGCAGCCAATTGCGCACAGCAATGTCCCACAAACAGTCATGGATTGAAAATGATCGAGTTATTATTGTTTGAAGAAACATCTTCACTAAATTCTCTGGACGTTTGCATGCAGGGCTTGAAGCAGGCAAGACTATGAAACTGGAATCAAGTATTCAGTTAGGTTACTATTTCCGAGTTACCTGCAAGGAGGAAAAGGCTCTTCGCAACAACAAGAAATTTAATACCATAGACATACAGAAGAATGGAGTTCGGTTTACAAACAGGTGAGGTTTTTCTTTTCTTGTTCAGGTAGCTGCAGCTTCATATTGGGTGTCCTGACCTCTAGTAGTTGCAGTTTACAGTGGAAATTATACTTGTGTTTTAGCATTCCCAACATTTTTTGAATTTTATTCCAATTTTCTGAATATGGTGGCTCACACCATAGGCATCGGACTGACATCTTGTTAACTCACCCAAATGGCTATGGACAGCATCAACGTCACCATCTTGTGGGGTGGGGGATGTTGGGGGGAGATTGGAACTATCATTGAATCCTAATCTTGTCCAAATTGCATGGCCTCACATGCCCATTTTCCATTATGGTGGCAATGCAGATATCCTGGGGAAACAGTCAACTGTTGCACCTTGGTGTTGCTTTTGGCTGAGGTCAGGATTGTGCTCAAATGCTTCTGCATTAGGTATCCTGAGCACAAATATGCTATTATTATTATTAAATGTAGGTGAGAGATTAGTGAAGGTATAAGTGTGACCTGGAGCTAGATCGCAGATTAAGTAAGATTGTTTGTAGGATTTCAGGAAAGTGTTATTTTTTTGTGACATAATTGTACTGCAAACTAGAAAAAAAACTACCAGAAGAACAATTGTGTTTTTTGTCACATTGCATTTCTCTGGGAGAGAGCTGTTTGAGTTGTCTTTGTGTGGCAAAACCACTGGCAGTGATAATGGAGGCAATTTGAGATGATGAATTGCGTATCATGTTTAATAGCATGATATCTGAAACACATTGACGTAATTGTGATGGATTTCTTTATCTAGAACATTGCTAGCGATACACAAACTGATCTGAGTGATGATTTAGTTTATTTTATACAGGAAACGAGTCGTCAGAAACTTACTGTATACTGTATTATATAAAGACCTTCATTCTAGGAGCGAATCTGACTGGATCAAGATTGTTTTGGTCTTATCCCAAAGCCATGATGCTAAGTGGGTCTAAGGAACAGACACGTCTGATGATGGGAATAATGGACCTCGTCCTTCTCAGCCTATAACATAATAAATAGAATAAAATAATGTGCTTTGTACTTGTATTAAAAAAAAATTAAAAGTGATACTCACCCCACCCCCCCCACCCAAGGCAGCAGTAAAGTCCCGCTGGGTCTAGAAGAAGGAAAATTGAAGGAAGATTACTTGTGTAAACTGAATGCTGCAGCAGCAACCAAACTGACCGTTATGTTTGCCCTTCCATGTTGGAGCAACTGAGAGCCTGACTTAATAGGCTTTTCATTTCATTCACTTAATATCAAGCATGTAATTCTCTGATAATAGCTGCCTCTAAGATTATTGTATGTTGTATGTTATTCTTGCACATGCCTAAAAATGTAATTAGGTATTTATCACCAAGAAGTGCACTGGATCCTGGGATAAATCACTTAACGCGGCCCTTTCGATAACCATGGGAGTAGTTCTTTTTGAACTGATTACTCTCTTCTAACGCATTCCTCCACCCCTGTTCAAACGATGATGTTCAAGCCATCAGCCCCAGCTGTCTGGAACTTGCCTAAAATCTCATCACCGTGTATGAGAGTGGATCAGGGTTCCCAGGGATACATGGTGATGAGATTTTACGTAAGCATAATGAGGGATTCTCTCCCCGACTTACACCCTACTGAAATTATTTTTTTGGCTATGCGTTTTGTCAACTTCCAGCTCTTCAACCTCTCTTTTCCCACCCACCCACCCCCACCCAGCTGCTCATTAATTGAGGATGGGCTGGCAGAGAAAAATCCTGATTTGATCTTTTGTGCTTCCTAGCAACTGGCTCCCAAGACAGGAGAGGAAAGTTACAAGGCCATTTGGCCCATCATGTCTGTGTTGGCTGTTTGAAACGGCAATATATTCAGTCTCATTTACCTGCCTATTCCTCCTACCACTGCAAAATATTCCTTTTATATATATTTAGTTCCCTCTTGAAAGTTTATATCGATGCCGTCTCAACCACCGCAACTGGCAGGGCATTCCATATCCTAACAACTCTTTGTAAACAGATATCTCTTAATCCTACCCTTTTGCTGCCTTGCTAACTAGATAAAATTGGTGCCCTCTAGTCACTGACTCACCAACCAGTGGGAATAACTTCTCTCCATCTACTATATCAAAACCCCTCATAATTTTAAAAACCTCCGTTAGATCTTCCCTCCCATCAAATTTGGAGCCCCATTGGCAATGGTCATGTTTTTTAAATCTGAATTTAATTGATGATAATACAGTATGTGTATGTGTGTGTATATGTGACACACAGTCCTGTAGCGTATTGGTTAGAGCACTCGCCTCGCAAGCGAAAAGACCTGTGTTTGATTCCCAGGCTGCATGAAACATTAGGCAAATTTCCTTACTCCGCATGCCTCTGTTTTCCTATCAATAAGTAGGAACCCGGTTGTTGGTTGATTGGTGGATCACTTTTCCGGGGGTAATAATCATTCATAAATAAATAATAATTTGGTCACTCAAGCCATGACTGTTAGTGGGACACTGCTGTGCGCAATTGGCTGCCGCGTTTCCTCCACAAAATATGCAGTCAATTCACTTTACAGTGTATTCTGTGAAGCGCTTTGAGACGTCTCGAAGACGTGATAAAGCACTATATCAAATGAAAGGATTATTATATATATGTATTTCAGTGGACCAAAGCTGGCCATTGATGTTCCGATGATGAAAAGAACATCATTTTTATAGCACCTTATATCAAAAAGATCTGTGTGCCACGAATATTTCTGGTCAAATTGCAGTGAACATTTTTGTGGGAAGGCAAAACATTGATTTAATGTGTGATCCAAAACAGAACCACCGAGTTTGCTCTCCCTGTCGCAGCAGAACCTCTAACCTTTTACCCAGAAGTGACCTTGCTACCAATTAAGCCAAGCCTCTGCAAAACCCAGAGAGATGTGCTCATGCGAAACAAAGGTATGAGGTTATTTTACAGCGGAATACTCTCAATTCTCTTGCATTTCCACTTCAGTGTACAGCTGCATTAATTGTTACAACATAATGCCTACTGTTTCCAGATTGGGCGGTGAATCCTGGCTTTGTCTCTGATTATAGCAGTGACCTGAACTGTGCAGCTACAACACACTCATCAGGCTGAAACTTATATTGGTAGTTTTCTGCCGTAGCCCTTACATGAGATTAATATATTGCATAAAAACAGTGGTTAAAATGTAGATATGATTGCAAGGTGACCTGCTGTGATGAGCTGTCAATGCTACAAAACCTCTGATTCCTTACTGAATCTGTTTTATTTGCAGTTCTGCTGTGCCGTTGCACATGCATGGATATTTCACACCATGTGTCTTCTGTTTAACTCAAATGCCTTCCTTTCCCCCGTTGAAAGTGCGCTTGTGCACAGCTGGATTTCGAGGTGGTGGTCAGTGCATGTGATAGGAAGGCAAGCTGAGGGAAAAGAATAATAAGCCTTGCATTTGATTTAGCTAAACAGGTGGACGAGGCTTTGGTTTGTCTCATCCGAAGCACCAAATGCTACTGTTGTAAATGTCCACAAGTGCGGCCATGGGGCCTATGAGGGTTCAGTGAATGTTTGATTATTGGTTGCTCATACATCTCTCCTCCTTCCAGCAAGCTGAGTTCCTACAACGAAGACTATATGAAGAGCAGGGAGGAGTATGAAGAGGCCCAGGATGTAATTGTGAAAGAAATCATTAATATCTCTGCAGGTGAGATGTTCTGCGACCTCTCGTTTTCAACTAATTGTAAAAAGGTAGCTGGAGGAGGAGAGAGCAGGGCTGGAATATTGAGGTGTTAACATTCAGTCTAAATCTGGAAATCTGTTGTTCCAGTCACTTTGGATATCTTTTGTCAATAGGAGAGTTACTTTTATGCAGACTACGTAAAGTAATGAATGCCCTCATATGGATATAATTACTCTTTTAAAAAATTCTCAATAAAAAGCTCAGATTTGTATATTAATATATGTTGTGCTGACTTAGATAATAGATTCTGAGACTCCAGCTAAATAATTGGCCCCTTGGATTTTTTTTGTGTGTGATTTGTGACTCGTTGACTGAAACCTTACTAATGAAGATAGGAATCAGAAGATTGAAAAGACTCATAACGTCGAGGGGAATTATTCAATCTGAATTGAGGATGTATTGATCGGCCGCTTGTCTATAATGGAGGAATGTGGGTGGATGGCAGTAGCAATTTCTCAATATTTAAGATGTTTGTTTAGCTTCGAGAGGCTAGAAGTCAATTTTTTTTAATTTCAACTATAATATTGAAAAACAAAAAAAATGAATCTTTAATTTTTGTGGTATCTCCTACTGTTTGAATCAAACGAGTCTCCAAAAACCCATGGATTGCCTGCTAATTGTGGATTTGAAGTGGCACTGGAGTCTGAGAGAGGCTGTGATGATCTAATTGCTGAACACTCATGTCAGCTTATTTCCAAGAAGCTACAGTGGGAATTAATTTTTATTTCCAAACAAAATTGTGAAAGATTTAAGAGGCCAGTTTAATTTGATATCTGAAGTTGCTAACATTATGTGCTAACACTGGAGTGTCATGTCACTATAAAGTGGGGACAGTGTAATTGTCAGGTTATAATTGGCTAAGTTGATGGTTGTACCCATGCGAGCAAGAATAACATAATAATCATTTCACTTGAAACGGCACCTTATCAGCTTAATCGTCTCAAACACTTCAACATTTTCTGTGAATCTTAGTAACTGTGTATTTGTATTCCAATGCAGTACCTAATTTACACGTAACCATTCCCTTAAGTAGCCATGAAATGAATAACCAACTTTTCTTTATTGGGGGATTGTTAGTCAGAACATCTTACGTTCGCCACATTTTGCTGAAGTGTAGTTAAAATATTCACTTTTCATATTTTATAAATGTCTCTGCCAGATAAAACATCTTGAATAAAACATTACATTCAAGAAGAAATTATCTGAGGTTTTCAGATCTCGAACTTTATCTTGTTACAGTGTTATTACACTGTGGCTATTACCCATTTAATTACGATTGCTTGTTTAAGTGAAAATTCCGCAATAGCATGCAATACTTTACAGAAAACCCTAACATACTCTCTTTGCTTTGGTAGGATATGTGGACCCTCAACAGACACTAAATGATGTGATTGCTCAACTGGATGCAGTGGTGAGCTTTGCCCACGTAGCTAATGGAGCACCAGTGCCGTATGTGCGGCCTGTGATTCTTGAAAGAGGCCAAGGACAGCTTATCCTGAAGGGCTCCAGGCATCCCTGCATTGAGGTTCAGGATGAGGTAGCCTTCATTCCCAACGACGTCACCTTCGAGAAGGATAAACAGATGTTTCATATAATAACCGGTAAGGATTGGGCCAATGTTAGCAAAACATTCTGAAGAGAAGGGATATTATGTGCTCCGAGACGCTAACCTATGTGAAGGATGCTATATAAATGCAAGTTGTTGATGTTACGCTTAATCCAAAATCAACTGAGTGATTTTGATTCGGAGCCTGTTGATGTACGAGCACGTACTGCAGTTCACTTTGTTACTTCCGTTCACTTGATGTTGAGAACCATTATTGGTTAAACCAGAATAGGTTGCTGATTTTAAAAAAAAGTTGCTGGGTCTTTAAGCAGTGTTGCTCATAGTATAACCTCAGCATAACATCAGCATGATTCTTTTCAAAATCCTGGCAAGTTCCATGTTTCTATTCCATAAGAGTGTGTAGCCAACATTGTGTCTAAAATTTGATGGTTTTGTGCATATGTGGAACCGTTTTGCCTTGTTTATCAACAAAGTGGCTGCTATCTAACTTATGGTAGTCGAGACGAGGAGCTGTGATAGCCTCCCACAAAAGTGAAGCCGAGATATAGCAAAGTCTCTGTCTGAGAAATTCCAGGTGTGTTTCTCCTTATGAACACTTCAAACCAATACTGGATTGGAATTCCAAGCTCGCTGTGTGACCCAAGGCATTTATCGTTCCTGACTCGTTTTGATTTTCATCCACCTGACTTCTCTTTGTAAATGTTTGAATAGGTCCAAACATGGGTGGAAAATCCACATATATCCGCCAGACGGGTGTGGTTGTGCTGATGGCCCAAATCGGTTGCTTTGTGCCCTGTGACTCCGCAGAGGTCACCATTGTGGACTGCATCATGGCTCGAGTCGGTGCTGCAGACAGTCAGCTCAAAGGAGTATCAACCTTCATGGCCGAAATGCTGGAGACTGCAGCTATCTTGAGGTAAAGCGCTCCCAGTACAGTTCTTTAGTGGTGTTTCTTTTCCAAAAGGATAATATTCCACAGTAAATATGCCTTAATAAATAAGTATGAATTCCGGGATTACTGCACATCTCTAATCTTTGTCCAGGATTACAGTTCCAATTTCAAAGGATGTTTTAATGGCTTTACTAATAGGGTGGGGGGAACCTGAGAACTGATAGTCCATCAGACAACGTACATAATTACTCTACTTTACAATATATCCTGTGAAGTGCTTTGAGATGTCATCCTGATGTGATATAAGGATACTATTATTTCTGTATTACTTATATTTTTAATATGCCATTTTATTATTATCTGCAAAACAAAATAGCCCGGTACTTTTCCAACTTGACTGGCTCAGTCCCAACTATTGGGGCTTTTTGGCTCTCAGTGTCCATATGTCAACACCACATTGATCAGGCAATCTTACTTATGAGCCAGGCAGAATTTGCAACCATCAATACTCACTGCAGACCTGACTGGTTTTATTAGTGATGTCTCTTAAGAGCCAGTTAAGCACTACACAGATCTGCTTAGCTTTTAATTTGGTCTTCCTGCACTTTGTAGGCTTGGAAATTGAGATGAGAGTCACCACAATGGTTGCAATCCAGATCTTTCTGGTCTCTAATTCGATGCCCAAACGGCTAAGCTGCTATTTTCTAGCAAAATAATGTTTATCTGTCCCCATTGTTTTTTGAAGCAGTAAGATCAGAGAGTAGAAATGTACATTCAGAAAAGTTGCAGAAATCAAAATTGAAAATGTGTATCTTGAAAGAAAACCATCAGTGCAATCCTGCTTTCAGCTAAAACCACTTTCAGACAGGTTGAAGGAGTGGACGATAATAATTCTTGTATTCAATACAGCACCTTATCACATCTTTGAGACATCTCCAAGCACTTCACAGAATGTACTATAAAGTGAATTGACCTATATTTTGTGGGACCATGTAATAAGCTTTCACTTTCTATGTGTTCTCAGACCCATTTGTCCTTCACACCGTGTGAAGCCACTCAACAAACTGGGGTCTCCAGCCTTGACTTTCCATTCATTCAATTAACAAATTGCTTGGAGTAGCTGTTGATAAGTGATGAGCCATCATGAATAGGAATGAAAACTGCAAGTGGTGATTGCGTATATTAAAACTGGACAGATATTTCACCACTAGCATCCTACAGTGCACAATTTCATTTTGAGTTTTTTTTTGAGGAAAGAGTGCTTTGGACCAGCTTTTATGGTGATTATCTAATGTAGACTGATCACATTAGAAAACGTGCAGAATTGTAAGATTGTACCTTTAGCATAAAACGAATAGAAAACGTTTGAATGAAATGCAATGCCTCTTAGCATCCTACTGAGTTTGTTCAATCTTTTAAGAAGGAATTTAGATACTTGAAGAATGAAAGTGTAAAGAAGTACGGAGAATGATCAGAGAAATAGGATTGGAGTGGTTAGCTCAAATGAGAATCACTAGCACGACACACGAACATTTATTCTGTTCTAGTAAAACTGTTCACTCCAGAATTTACCCTCTTTGGATTAATGGAATTCAAGTCTGGAACTCCACCTTCTGGAACTCCATCCTACAATCCCTTTGCCTTGCTCCCTCCCTCGCCTCCTTCAAGGCACGACTCAACACCCTCCTTTTCGACCGTGCCTTCAGCCGCCCTCCCACCTCTCTGCCCTCCCTCACCCCAAACCTGCCCCCAACGCTCAGGTCCTGATCCCCGAATGGGACGTCCTCCCGTCGTGATATGCGCTTTACAAATGTAATTCTGTTGTTGATGACTGACCCTGTGAGTTTAATATTTTATCGTTGCTTGAAGGATTTGTTTTTAGATGTTGGCAGACCATCTATGGTGAAAGAAGAGTTTGGGCGGTGGGGGGAGATGAAGGAAGAAAAGAGCATCCACAATGGTTGTAACAGAACTGGCCTTTATCCTAAATATATTTTTTAGTGTCCAAAAATGTATTCTAAATGAAATTATGAAAGCGATTGATATTCTTTCCCGCTTCTAGGTAGTAATGTCCCCCCTCTCAATCCATTCACTTCTGTGAGTGTCAGTTTGAGAAATATCACTGCAGTGATGTCTGGAGCACAAATTGAAGCTTATGTGGAAGAATACTATGGAGTCAATTTGATTAATTTTGTGACTGCCGCTCTTATTTTGACAAGTAATTGGAGCTGTAAACATACCATTTGTTTCCTTGAGATACCTCATCTTCGCAGGCAGAGGGGATGGAAAGGGGATATATTACAGGAATAAAGATCTTCCAGTTGAGGTTTTGTTTAAAAAAAAAAAGCAGAAACAGCACTATTCAATCTTTGTAAACCTCATAAGTCGACACTGGAATATTCTGTTTTCAGATGTTTTCCTCAGCTAATTTTCAAATTAAAGTGAAGCTTTTGGGCTCATTGGAGACTAGTGCTCAGATCCAACTAAATGTTATAATTTTATCTACACAATTAAAGGATATTTAATAGAGTATTTATAACCAAATTAGGTCACACTTGTTTTATTCCTAGAGCTTTTTCATTTGAATACTCCAAAAAAAAGTAATACATCTTTTATCAGCACACACCAAGGTACTGCCCATAATAAGATGTACAGTTCCATTGTAATAATAGTGCAGATATTTCCTTGAGAGACAAATCGTGAACAATTTGCAATGGTGTATGGCGTAATGTTTCAGCTTGAGCTTTTCTGGCCCCAGATTAATGCTGCCAGTGTTTTTTTCAGGTCGGCGACTGAACACTCCCTGATTATTATTGATGAGCTGGGCAGAGGCACTTCTACGTATGATGGCTTTGGCCTGGCGTGGGCTATATCCGAATACATCTCTACAAAGATCTGTGCCTTCTGTATGTTTGCCACTCACTTTCATGAACTGACAGCCCTCGCTGACCAAGTGCCAACGGTGCATAACCTGCACGTCACCGCACTTACAACAGACGAAACATTGACCATGCTGTACCGTGTGAAAAAAGGTAAGTCTCACAATGTGTGCGGACAGCAACTCAAATTCCATCTACTGTTCACCAAAGGATGCATTACGCCAGTTTAGGTATCACCATCGGCTTCGGCCTTCAGCCTCTCGGCTGCCACCCTATGGAACTCTATCCCACCTTCCTTTCACCTCGCCCCCCCATCCCTTATCTCCTTCAAGGCACGACTCAAAATCCTCTTCGACCGAGCCTTCGGCAACCCTCCCTGCCCTCCCCGATCCCGACCCACAGGTCAGGTCCAAATCCCTGACTGTCCAGCATCTTGGGACGTCCTTCCGATGTGAAAGGGGCTATACACATCATTTTATATTGTATGTTTTTTCCAACATTAGGATTTGGGGTTGAATCAGATTTGTTCTTTGCCTATTTTGGGAGTGGGGGAGTCGTTGCTTAGTGCATAGCGAAATGTTTTCTTTCTGAACACTGACCTCTATGTGAGCAGAAAACGTCAGCAACAGAAAAGTGCTTATTGAAAAGTAGATCGATAGCAAAAAGAAGAGCTTTTTCTGCAGGTGTTTTAATTAAGATGGCGACTGAGACAGAGAAGCAGAGAAGCAAGGAAATCTGCAAGAATCCATTTGTGTTTTTCTCACCACTGAAATGGTTCAGGAAAAAAACCCATGTAATGCCTTGGGGGTGGGGGGATGGTCAGTGATTCAGATTTTCTTCTTTGAACCATTAATCTCTCCTTTTGCGAACTGCCAGATTCTGATTCATGATATTTCTCTTCATTGGTCCTAACTTAATTTCAGTGGCTATAAGCTTTCAATGTATGTGTGGTGTGTATCAGCCTGGCTCAGTTCATAGCAGTCTTGCCTGTATAAGTCGAAAAGTTCGAGCTCCGTGTTGAGACCTGGAGTGGTCCAAGCTTTTGGCTGCTGAGGGCTGGATGCCCTATTTGAGAAACCTCTGCAGGCCGCATAAGCAATATTTTCCAGAAACGTAACAACATTTCCAGATTGTGGGGGGAGTGGGTGGACCAGATGAAATGGGGGGTAGGGGGAGCTGGATGAAATTGTCCTGCAGGCCAGCAGTTGGTCCACCCTGGTAAGATGGTACTCCAGTGCAGTACTGAGATGTGCTGCGCTGTCGGAGGTGATGTCCTTCGGATGAAACATTAAACCGAGTTCCCGTCTGCCTGTTCAGGTGACGTTAAAGATCCCAAGACACTATTCTTCCGGTGTCCGGGCCAACAAATCCCCCAAATAAAATTGACCACTCACTCCATGGTTTTGTGGGACATTGCTGCGTGCAAACTGACTGCCGTGCTTCGCCCACAAAGTAAACAGTCAATCCATTTTACAGTAGATCCCGTGAAGCGTTTTGAGATGTCTTCATGATGTGATCAGGTGCTGTGTCATATGCAAGAATTATTATTATTAATGTGTTTAATTTTTGCGTACCCTGAGTGTTGTGTTTATGGCAAAAGGCTGTGCCCTACTCTGTTCATATGCTGAAGCTGATTTTCTCATTTAGTGAAATACCTCCATCGTTTTCCAGAATACGTCCACTTCAAACGGTTCAACATTGCTCTTTCTTAAAAATGGGAATGCTCAGTTCTTAATCAGTAACTTGTAACAAGGAAGAAAAAAGGTGTTTCAAGAGTGACATTGAGATGTTTTCTATTTCTGATGGCGAACAGTGGTTTAAGTACCTTTCAAAGAAAATGGCTAGCTGTCTTGATTCTTTTTTCTCCTAATTTCAGGAATGTTTGAAAGATTCTGTTATATGTGGATGAGCTGGGCAAGCACAAAGTGAATTGTAAACTAGGTTGTCTGTGCTATTTTAGTATCTCATGTCGCAGGAATCCATGCATTAGACACATTATTCAGAAATGGACTTTAGGAAGCTATCCCTAGGTAATCAGGATATAACGCACAAAGGAAATAGGTGCTGTGTGGGTTGAAAGGCCTCACTTTAGTGGTCCTTGTCATTTGAGACCCCCCTCCCGGCTTTGACTGCTGTTTTTTCTCCTAAGAATAGACTGTTATTCATGGCAAACCCAGTAGTAAGCCTACACTGTTCAGTTGTCCTTTACAGAGATTTGTATTCAATACCTGTGGTTTGCTATAATTTCTACAGCCTTTTTTAAAAAAAATGTTAACTTTTGTGAAACAAAATCTTCCAACTGGTCCTGTTTGAAACAGATTTCTTCCCTCCCACACTTGTCTTTAAACCTTTGCCTGAGCTGACAATCTGCTCACGTTGTCTGTAAATATGGTGTCTCTTTTGCAACCTTCATTTGCTATGCCCTTTCGCTAAAACTCTGCCCTCCATTCAGTTATTAGTTTTTTTTAATGGTGGCTGGAATAATATTGATTTTCTTTTATGATGGTATGTGATCTCTTATCCGTGCTCAGTCCAAAACACAGCCCCTCAGGCCCTGCTGTTGCGTAAAACTTCTCACTGAATAATAAAAATATGCAACTTCTTGAAAGCAAAATGTGCCTTCAATTTAAAAACTCGTCCCTCTTCCCCCTCAACACTTAGAAGTGCTTTGAGACATCTAAAAGACGTGAATAAAGAGCTATATCAAATGCCAGTATTATTATTATAATAAATGAATGATAATTTCCCAGTATTGGGCTAGACCTCAGCTGTTACAAAATAGACATCAGCATTTGTTTTCTTTGGAAACTTTAACCAGAAAGATTTCCGAAGGTGCTATTTCTAAAGAGTAAATTGAAACCTTTTGAACGATTCAAAGCTCACAGAGTTGAAAGGAACAGTACAGTCTGACCTTCAACTGTTTGCCAACAGGATTGTGAATGAACTTGGGCAGAGGGGAGGGAAATTGAGGATGCTGCTACAATCGTAAAATGGGAGAGGGTTGGAAGAGAGTAAAAAGGAAATCAAAAGTTGAATCATGAGCCGATTGTACCACATTCTATTACGCAGTAACTGGCTAACAAATTTGGAAAGTACATCAGGAGCATTTCTCACTCTCTCTCTCTCTCTCTCTCTCTGAATTCCTCTTCTTTGATGTTTTACTGGTTGATGCTCTTAATCGCCCAGTCAGTGTGACCACCACACTTATTGATGTTTGCTAGATTTGTTACTGTGTACTCCTCCCTCCTCTGATTTTTAAATCTAGGGTATGTTTGCCTTTGTACAGTAAATGCTGCCTCTGTAGCACAGTCATAAACCAGGAGATTTTATTTAACATCACTTCACACCCTTTGCTTCTACTTTCCTGAAGGCAGTGAATCATGCTGGAAAATAGTTCCGCAGACACCAGCAGTCCTCTGATACATTATAACTGAGGTGTGAGTCTTGATGCCCATTCCTCTCAATTGTGATTTTTCATTTTTAGTTCCCTTTCCCCTCTTTCCCTCCCCCTCCCCAATTATGTTCTCGCCTCTATCCTGGTTGCTTTCAATTCACTCAGCAAAGACCAAGGATCGTAAGATTTTACCTTCATATTTCTCAATCCTTGCAATCTGATAATCCTTTGCGAAAGCTAATCATTCTTGTCAAGTTTTGGGAAGGAGAATTGCATTTATTTGCAGTTAAATCTCATAAACACCAACTTCTTTGTGGTTCTAGTTGCCTCTGAAGTTTTCTACATGTTCCATAGTGTTAATTGCTTGAAATGTTTTGTGCCATTCAAGTGCATGATTGACTGCGTTCCAATGGCTTCATAGCAAAAGTCATGTGGCTCTGATTTCCAGTTAGTGATCTGATTTCAGACATGCTAATAATCGAATGATAATCCCTACAAAACAATAATAAATTGGTCATTTTCAATCCACGACTGTTTGTGGGACGCTGCTGTAACCAATTAGCTGCCGCGTTTCACCCACAAATATACAGTCACTTCACAGTCTATTCTGTGAAGCGCTTTGGGACGTCTAGAAGACGTGAAAAGCGCTATATCAAATGCAAGGATTATTATTATTATTAAGTGGGAGAAATCAGACGGGGTTTGCATTCACGATTGTAGTGCTCCCTACTGGACATTGTAGTGTGTGTGTGTGTGTATATAAGAACTACTTGGGCTCTGTTGTAAGGTTCTCTACATTTGAATAGGCACCGTTTGGGATTTCACAAGAAGCAGCTGGTTGGACAAGGCAGTGGTAGATCACGCTTTGGGAGAGGCAGAACAGGCTCTTTAGGAGGCTTCTCAACAGCAGCGATTGCATGACACTGGTGAGGCAGAAAATGGGACATGGACCAGAAGATTATAAATGATAGTTAAGCTCCATATGGGAAGTCATTAAGCAAAAAAATCACTGCTGCAGTAAAAGTGAGATCTTTGCGAGTGTGCAGAGCCATCCCCAGGGAATGCTCATCCTGCTGTGGTCTCAAATAGATAACTAGGAAGAGTGGACAATCCGAGGTTATTGAAGTGAAAATCTAATTGAGGCAGCTCCTGCTCATCTGGGATTATCAGCTATCTGTTTTGCTCGACATTTGTTGTGCCTGAATCTTGTATTGAGTTGTCAAAACCGAGTTGCGTTTATTTACTAATACAGGCATTGAATTACAAGTCTCAGGCTGGTGCGATCGTAAAATTGATCAGTTTGATTCATTCATTTGTACTGAGTAGATGTGAATTCAGACCATCAAGCCTGTTAGTGCTAGCTCATCCATTGGAGTTGACTGTGCTATTCCTGTTTCCTTGCTCATTGCCCTCTATACAGTTTTATCCTCTAGATATTCCCTTTTAGGTACTCTCTTTTAGATATTTTGGTCTCCTGATTGGCTCGCTCCAGCAACTCCGCACCTCAGCCACTGGCAGCATCAGCATCCACGGAATCACACTCCACCTCACCAAGCCAATCAAGGACCTGGGCATCTTGTTCAATCCTCAACTGTCCTTTCTCCCCCACATCCATGCTATGACCCACGCTGCCTTCCCCCAGCTCCGCAACATCGCCCGACTCCTCCACTTCCTCACCACTCGGGCTGCCCAAACTCACGTACTTGCCTTCATTACAACCAGGCTTGACTATGCCAACGCCCTGCTTGTCGGCCTTCCCAACTCTGCCCTCCACAAGCTGCAGATCATCCAGAACTCTGCAGCTCATCGTCTCCCGCATCAGGCTGTGTGACCCCTTCACACCCTTGCCCGGCTCCATTGGCTCCCCATCCCTCTAGAGCATCGACTTCAAAATTCTCATCCTCACCTTCAAAGCTCTCCACGATGTTGCCCTCTCCAACCTGCTAACCCCTTATTAACCTGTCCGCTCCCTCCGCTCAGCAGGCTTCGGCCTGCTCCATGCTCCCCGCCTGGCCCACCCCACCATCAGCGGTCGGGCCTTCAACCTCTCTGCCCCCACCTTCTGGAACTCCATCCCACATTCCCTTTGCCTCACTGTCTCCCTCGTCTCCTTCAAGGCACGCTTCAAGCCCATCCTTTTTGACCGTGCCTTTGGCCACCCTCTCTGCCCTCCACCCTCTCTAATCTTAAGCCCACCCCCCCCCCCCCCCCCCCCCCACTTGGGTCCTAATCCCTGACTGTTTGAGACTTTTCAAAGCACTTCACAGAAGTGTACTGTAAAGTGAATTGACTACATTTTGGTGGCGAAACCCGGCAGCCAATTGCGCACAGCAGCCTCCCACAAAACAGTTGTGGACTGAGTGACCATGCTTTGTATTTTTTGGTGTTGTGCGATTTGGCTTTCCCCTCCTTTGTTGCACATTATTATTATTATTATCGTGACATCAATTTTTTTTTGTATCCTGAGCTCTCTCTCTTTCATTCAAAGGGGTTTGTGACCAGAGCTTTGGGATCCATGTAGCCGAACTTGTCATGTTTCCCAAACACGTCATCGAGAATGCCAAGGATAAGGCACTGGAGCTGGAGGAGTTTCAGAACTTGGGGAAGTCAGATGATTCTGATGAGGGCCCTGCAGCCAAGAAATCTCGTCAAGACAAAAAGGTTTGTAACTAAGAAAGTGTGCTGCTGTTCCTTTAAAACCGTTGTGGGATCTACTGGTGGCCAAATGAGTAATGGCACAAAGCTATGTGATCCAGAGGATACAGATTGTGTTCCTATGCTGACCTTACCCAGGACAAGAGTTGGGTGTCAGCTCGGTTCATATAGCAGTGTTTTTGCCTCCAGGATTGAATGTTTGGGTTCAAGCCCAACATCAAGATTGAGCTTGTCTCCTAGCCTGACAATAAACTGCAGCTGTGCTTGATTATAGAGGTGCAATCGTTTAGATAAGACCTTTGAAATAAGGTCTCACTTACCTGTCTTACTTACGGTAATACTACTTGAAAAAAGAAGGATGTTTCTCCTGAAGAACTGGCCAACAAGATAAAATTGCCCATTCACCTCCTGGCTGCTTGTGTGCTGTTTTTTTGCTCTATGTAAAAATGTCTGCTGTGTTTTCCTATAAAACGATTTGCCATTCATTATAGTAATTAGTGTAATGAGCTCCGAGATTTCATTTTGATAAGTTGCTATAAAAATGTTTAACATCCACCTGAAGTAGGCAGATGGGGCTTTGAGATATTGTCTCACCTAAGAGATAATGTTTTGATTGCAGATTGGCTTGATTTCTATGCAATGCCTCTTAACATGATTGAAGTATGTTGGTACCTGAAATTTATTTGAAATGTTGGTACCTGAAATCATTGTGCGCTGTTTGTTTGTCCTATGTTTTAGGACGGTGAAAAGATCATTGCAGACTTTTTGTCAGATGTTAAGGCCTTGCCCATGACTGATGCGTCTGACGAAGAGATGAAACGGGAACTGGTGAGGTTGAAGTCTGAAGTCCTGGCTAAGAATAACCATTTTGTTCAAGGAATCCTTTCAAGATCCAAAGTGGTGCCATAAAAATATGGTATTAAAGTCAGATGTAATTTCACAGGTGTACTGTATAGTTTGAGTAAACGCAACCTTTTTTTTGGGAAGAGCAGATGAGACAGTCTGAAATATACGTCCCAGCGAAATGCAACCCACTGTTGTTCCCGGGGATGGCAAACCCTTCACTCTGAGACAGTACTGTGTGGTTCCTACAAATGGTAAGTTGGCTACGTTTGTGGTAACGGAGGAATTACTGTCTGAAAAGGGATCACGACCTTTTAATTTTTTTTAACTAAAACTTCAAAGTGGGTTTTGTGGCCACATAAATGACCGAATCTCTGGGCAAACTGGACCTGTAAAAATACTATACAATTCCAATATGTGATGTTCCTGCTAGTTGTGCACAACAGACCTAAGGCAGCCTCAATACATTTCAATTCAAGGATTTCTATTGTTTTTTTTGTACTGAAATTTGACTTTTACAATAAATATATTAAAGTCTACTCGTTGGTGATGGTTTGTTTTATGACTTGAATATGTTGAAAGACATTACGAAGAAAAACACATTTGTGGCGTACATATCCACTGAAGGAACAAATAAATCTGAGCAAGTCTACTGGGTCTATACCATATGTGAAGTGTGATATCATACTTTCTGGAACTCCATCCTGTGGAAACCCTCCAATTTCTGACTCACCCCCCACTTCTCACTACTTTCAAGAACTATTTTAAGACCTTCCTCTTTGACTATCCTTTTAGTTCTGTTTCTGCTGCAAATTCTTGGTGGTGGCTTCACACCAAAGAACTATTTGAGGCTGTTCAGTTCTAAAAGGCTGCTATTTGTTTTTAATGGTTTGCGTTAATTTCCTAAAATTAATGTAATAACGGATCAAAATTTCATAAAGTCATGGTTTGTCTCTAAAACAAATTATATCGAGATTTTTCTAACCCTAAAGCAGGCAGGGAGGGAGAGTTTGGGAGGGGGAGAATGACCTTGAGATTGTTTTCTATAACCTGTAAAAATGCAAATCAGGTGTTTCCAAGCGTTAGTATCTTATGACCGTGAATTGGCAAAGGACTCTGGCATAATTCATGTCGAAGATAAATAACAACTTAATGGTGCATTTTTATTTCACACTGGAGGGCAAAGCAATTTCAGCAACATCCACTCCTTGTCCCAATGCAGTTAATGGCAGTTGTGTCGATGCCAGTATCTTAGCCTCTTTTTAACAACATAAAGTAAGCTGTTTCAATTGTTTATATTTAAAGCCTAGACCTTTCAATAGAGACTCGGGCAGTCTGATGCTGTAGTTGTATTACTGCACTACTTCAGGAAGTAATACTCTAATGCTGGTTGCTGTCTGGCTACGTACTGTATGTACTCCTTTGAAACCAAATGACAAACGGTCAATGTGCGTCAGCCTGGCTCAGTGATGATGGCATTCTCCTTACAGAACTGGCCTGACGAACATTTGCACCAGTCCCGGATGAGTCCGTTCCAAAGGTATTCAAAGAGAGGGAAATCGCTCTGGTGTCTGGCCAACAATCCCCCAAATAAAATTGTTCATGGTAAATCTTTGAAGTGTTTTGGGACATCTTCCCAACGTGAAAAGATTATATCATTGTCACTGAACGTATGTGGCTTAACAAAAACGTGAAACATTGTACAGTAATGTATTTTCCAAATCGAGTATAAACTTGAAAAAAATGCCAACTTCCAATGCAAATTAGGATTGCAGTGAATAATAATATTAATCCTTGCATTTGATATAACGCTTTTTACGTCTCCCGAGACGTCTCGAAACGTTTCACAGAATTGTGAAGTGAATTGACTGTATATTTTGTGGGTGAATCGTGGCAGCCAATTGCGTTCAGCCATGTCCCACAAACAGTCGTGGATTGAAATGACCGATTTTTTTTTTATTATTGTGTTCTTTTTGCTTGAGGGATTATTACCAGGCGTGTGGAGTAAGGAAACTTGCCCAAGGTTTCGCCCTCTGCCTGGAATCGAACCCAGATTGCGAGGCGAGTGCTCTAACCGCTGCGCTACAGGACTCCACAGTGAAGTGTAACAACGGGACAGTTGAAATTAGAGCAAAACTCTGGCACGTTTTTATTTTCTAGTTACCTCTTCCCCCATCCATCCATCCATCCATCCCCAGATTTCAATGAACTGGTAGGAATCTGTCCCTGTTCTCTGGAAAACCATCACCGAGTCCCTCCTCCTTAGGTTTAATTTGTTTTAACCTTATGACTGAAAAGATTACTTGGAACTCTGTAGCATTGGAATGAGCACTTGTGGGAACCATTTGGGATCATGAATTGCTCACACGTACGAAATGCTTAAGTGTGATGATTGTTTTCCCCCGTAGCTTGTGGCAGTAATACTTTAAATAAACCTTGAGACAGTCGCTCTGTGTTTGATCAATTCTTTGATGGAAGAATCCCAGAAACCTGCCCCGAAGCTGATTGGTATCATTTATCCATCAACAGGTGCTAATCCGTTTCATTTTATTCCTTACCACCTGTCTTGAGAGGAGAGTTTTTTTTTTATTTGAGTTTATTGATTTTTATATATCTCGTACAAATAAAAAAAAGAAATCCAGAATCGAGAAACCTCAGTAAGAGTGAAGAACTAGGCCACGAGTAAAAGGTTCTATCTCGAACTTGCGAACCGCTTGCAAAACCACAAGAGACTTGGGTGAACAAGGACCCATTTGTTCTCATTTCTTTTTCAGAATGCCAATCGTGCTTCACGTTCGCAGTATCTATCCATTGATTAAAGTAAGAACTGAGGACGGAGATGAAATACCATTGCCAACAAATATAATGACTTTGGTGATGTTCAGTTATTGTCATAATTGCTGCATGTAACACAAGGATATTCCACACGGTTGATATATATATATATTAATATATATTGTATATAATATATACAAGGTTTAGCAGATCAGGGACCCACAAGAAAAATTCCAGCCAATTTCAGGCTTCCTTTAGTTCTTGATTGGGGTAACTGCAATAGCAATATGTCGCACCCTGACCCCAACTAGATTCCAACTCAAGGAACTTCGACTTCATTCAGTTTGCTGTGCAAATGTGCTGTTTTATGGAGTTTCCAAGTCAAATGTTTTCCTAGTCAGCTGTGCTCGATGGGCTCTTCTACGTTGCATATTTGTGTAGTCCTGTAGCTCAGTGGTTAGAGCACTCGCTTTGCAAGCGAGAGATCTGAGTTCAATTCCAGGCAGAGGGCGAAACCTTGGGCAAGTTTCCTTACTCCACACAGAGCCTAATAATAATCCCTCCAAAACCAAAACCAATAATAAATTGGTCATTTTCAATCTACGACTGTTTGTGGGACATTGCTGTGCGCAATTGGCTGCCGCGTTTGCCCACAAATATACAGTCAATTCACTTTACAGTGTGTTCTGTGAAGCGCTTTGGAGACGTCCTCCCGACGTGAAAGGCGCTATATCAAATGCAAGGATTATTATTATTATTATTATTATAAACTGGAGAGTTTGTAAGCAGACAAGTAGCAGGCTTTGTAATACAACTTTAATTACGTGACCTGGGAGCAAATCCTCACGAAATGTAATAAAATATGGTGTGCCACTACGCTTGCGGTTTCGAAACAGAACCAGGAACTCGAGCGCACTGTAAAATGAGAAAGCAGCAGAGAGTTATAATGCACTGTCCATTTGAGATGTTGACAATGAATCTGTGTGCTGGTGGCTTGTAGAATACGAATAATACTGGTTCAGGACTCGCAATTAATCTCAGGTTATATAAACCCGCTACAAGAAAGAGCTCAGTGCTGACTGTGGACTGAGGTATTAATAGGGATTGCCCAAAGCATGTTTATGTCCGAGTGTGAAGAGCGCTATATAAATGCGAGTTGTTGTGTATAGAGTTTCCCTTTTCTCTGTACATTGACAGTGATTGATGGTGCGCAGTGAGCGATTCGAGTAAGGATTCACTCTCTGCTGATGTGAGCCGGAACTAGAACTTTCTTAAGCAACGTAAAGGGACTGACAAAAGGCAAAACGCTGCACGTGCTGGAAATCTGATGGGGTGTAAGACCAAGAGGAGCTTCCGTTTCCAGATTGCAATTGGCAAGTGATGAAACCCCCAAATCATAGCAGATGGCTGAACCTTAGGGTAACAGTAGTTGCACAAAGCCTTTTCTAATCTTGTCACAAAACGAAACCAGGTGCAAAGTGAAGTGCGGACACTAAACTTGAGGCAGGCAGAAAAACAGGACACCAATTAACGTAAAGCTGCATAAAGAATCAACATCCAAGGTATTACCTTACTTATCGGCTTCTTGATCAATTTTCTAACAGGGTTGAGCCAATGCGCAGATCAGCAACTAATTATCTACGTGACGCAGTAACCATTCTGGGGTCAAATCGTACATAAAACATCCTTATCACGTTGAAATGTCAACGGATCTTGCGGCAATTACTGTCCAGCGAAGTGATTGTTCTTGAAGGCAAACGTCCACCTAAGGACAAGCAGAACGGATCTTGGTTACGTGACTCATCTGAAGGAAGGCACCTCGGATTTGGAAGCACTGCATCGGCAAAGATTGAGCTCAATCCCGATGTGCGATTGAAATCCCCCAAATATTTGGACGCAGAGGCAAATATCGTCTACCCCCAAGTGAAGCAAGGTCACACGCTAGCACTCAGGGTTTCTGGATAAAGCAGAATTTTAAATCATCGAAAGCTTTAATTTGTAATTGTTGCCTTCCTTGTGGGTTGGACAAAGACCGTGATGGCTCGAGCTGTGTTCTGAGTGGGCTGAATGAGTTTCGTGCTATTTAATCTCACAGGAGTGATTAATAACCACATCTAAAGGGCTGACATTTCTCTTCGACTCCTAAAGGTAATTGAGTGTGAAAAAGAAAGAATATAAAAATAACATTACACCATATTAATCTACCAAGACTGGTTCTATTCTCGCGATCTGGTAGTGCTGGGAGCAGTGTTCCATAGAGAAATTAGTCATCTGTTTCTCAACTTCACCTGATAACCTTCAATCCTATTTAAAGCCAGATAATTTTATGGTTCCTTTATCAAGGAGATGATTTACAACCCATTAACTACTGTTGATGGATCATTGCTGTACTCCTGTTCTCCCTGTCTTTTACAATCAAAGTTAAATAACTCTTGTGAAGAAACTCTTAAGGGATTTGGGAAACTCTTAAATATTTTAGCAGTTTGTTGCCTTTCAAGTACTGCGGGAAATTGACCTCCAAATTGAGGTTGAGTTTAAGATTTTTTTAAAAAAGATCTATGATCTTGAATGTTAAAGTATCAGTCTTAAGGCTAAGAAAAATTTTAGACCTCAGAACTGTATGAACCTGAAGATTGAAGATTTTTTTCCCTTTATGTCCGCCATAAAATGTATCTCTGTCAGCACTTTCAGTCATCTTTCCTCTCCTAAACGCCTCACAGAGCGAGTGCCCAGCCAGCAATGTTAAGTGCTTTGAGACACAGCGACATGAAAGGTGCTTTATATTTAATGGATATTGAATTGTAGTAATAACAATGTGCAGAACAGATGAAAGTTCTGTAACCTAACCTCATGATTGACTCTGGCAACCATTACAAAACTTCTGAGACACAGTCCGTGCTTCTTTCAGCTGTTTCGCCCACAAAGTACGGTCAATTCACTTTGCAGTATATTCTATGAAGCGCTCTGAGACGTCTCGAAGTCGCGATAAGGCACTATATCAAATGCAAGGATTACTATTATTGTTATTACTCAGCTGTCTACTGAAAAATGAGCTACTTGAGATGCTTTGAAACCTGTTCGCAAGCAGTCACCATATAAAAAATAATAATCCTTGCATTTGATATAGCTCCTTATCACGTCTTCGAGACGTCTCAAAGCGCTTCACAGAATATACTGTAAAGTGAATTGACTGTATATTTTGTGAGCGAAGCCAATTGTGCACAGGAGTGTCCCACAAACAGTCGTGGAAAGAGTGACCAAATTATTTTTATTTATTTTTGAAGGGATTATTAACCCCGGAAAAGCGATCCGCCAATTGACTATCAACCAGGTTCCTACTCACTGCTGTGCCAGTAGTTGGCATGCACTTCTTCCATGCACAGATGCCAGGAACATCCTCCATAAAAAAAAAGAGATTAATCCGTATAATAAATTCTTTCCTGGATTTTCAGAGCACATTGTATTCTTGCCAGACATGCATAATTTGCTCTTCAATTTTAGCTTTCATTATTCAAAACATTGCCTTACAAAAATACGTAGATTGTTGGGTTGAGAAGCCTTGATATCAGAGCCGTCCACCCAATTTTTTTCCATTTCAAAAAAGTTCTATATCCGGATTTGTGTGTGTGTGTATGTATGTCTGTAGGTACATACCCACCCACCCACCGACAGTTGACCTTCCTTTCTGGTCATAGCTAAACACCGCTATCTTTTCACCCTATTTTTATAATGAGTTTCTACCGTAGTTCCTAGAATGTATCTTCCAGTATAGGAGGAGACCATCTGGCCTGGCTCAGCGTGTCTGCTAGTATTAGCTCTGCCATTGGGGCTATCTTATCCAATTCTCTTAATTGTTTGTCATACACCTTAATATTAATCTTCTCCAAATATTTATCCATGTCCCCTAGCAGCTCCCTCAGGAGACCATCACCTACTGTACACGTGTGGATTTTTCCAGTTCCAACATCAGCCAACTGTATGGCTCTCAAAGCGAGATTCCTGTTTAATACCAGTTTTGTGCTGCGATTATATGCCCATTAAGGGCACGGATGAGGGTGTTAAACAATTCCACGTATGGGTCCGTACAACAGCAGAGAGAGAGCCTTTGATTCCCTCAGCCTGGGCAGAATTTGAACCTGCAAAGCAGAAGTAAAGCAGACTACAACAACCGATCCCCCTTAATGCTGTGAGGAGGCAACTATCCAGTAAACTCTGTTGGAAAGTGGAGGAACTAGGCAGGAGCGTGATTCAAACGGCTTTTTTTATATATGTATATATACATAAATCGAGAGCGCAATGGTATCAAAAAAATACACTTAAAGTGTCAGTGATGCATCATGGATTTAAATTTCTTAAATCTCCCAGGACTACCTGAGGATTAGTATTTATTAACGAAAAGCCCTCCTTTGCAGTTTTAAGTGCTGCGTGTGTTACAAATTGCCATTGATTTGCTTGTAATGTGCTTTAATGTACCTTGTTTTCTGCTCCCTCGAGACCCTGGTGTAACCTGGTTTCTGCTAAATCATGTCAGACATCGGTTTGGTGCAGTGGGGCTTTATAGTGACACAGGTACCCCTGTAAATACATGGTAACTAAGGAAGTAATGAGAATAAATAGCGTTGGAAGATTGCATTTCATGTCCCGAGGTTGGACTCTGTGGTTGAATAAGCCTTGGCTGGGATCTCTCGTAACCCGAAAGAATTCTGTTAATGGGAACATGATAGGGGATAAATGTTCCGTTGTTTCTCTTTAAGCCGGAGGGTCCCAGTGCTAAGCTCTCGGACGTGGCCTGAGAATGAGGCACCGCGGTAGTCCGAGGCTCTGCTGCTTGTACGCCGACGAGAGGGAAGGTCCCCGTGTCTGGCACAAAAGTGCCGCAACTTTTCATTCACGGAGTCAGATCTCCCGGAGACGGAAGCAAATGGGTGATCGTATCAACCTCACCGCTCAGCGGGCTCCTGCCTGGTCCACATTCCCCCACACCCCCCCCACCCCCACCGCCCGGCCCGCCCCACCATCAGCCTCTCTGGCCCCACCCTTTGGAACTCCATCCCACTGTCCCTTCGCCTCGCTCCCTCCCTCATCTCCTTCCAGACCTGTCTCAAGACTCTCCTCTTCGACCGAGCTTTGGCTACCCTCCTGCCCCTGCTCTACCCTGCCCTCCACTGCTCCCTGATCCCAACCACCTGCTCAGGTCCAAACCCCTGACTGCCCAGCTCCTTGGGACGTCCTCCCAACGTGAAAGGCGCTGTACAAATACAACTTTGTATTGTATTATATCAAGTTACAGCTGGGGATTTGGGAAATTTGTCACGTGGGAAAACCATTTTACATTATGGGCTTCCCTCAGGAGAGCTCATGAGAGGAGTTTAACATGACTAACATTTGAGACGCCACCCAGGGACCTGTTTTCCAATAGAAAAATACGTCTTTGAAATCTTCTCTATAAATAGTTGAATTTGCCAAAAATCACAGTGTTTGGCTAACTTTGGGTGTTGTGGGCGTCCACTTCACAGTATGTTCCCTGAAGCTCTTTGAGACGTTTCGAAGACGCGATAAGGCGCTGTATCAAATGCAAGGATTAAACTGTTACATTAATTATATAATACTATATTATTAAAAGTAAGAGATTGACGTTCAAGGCCAAACCTCCAGTGGAAGGTGCAAGCAACCGGTATAAAACTTGCTAGAAGGAATAGGCTGCTTCTATCCTGAAATTTTGAAGGTTTCTACGAAGCCACTTTTCTTTTTTTACGCTAGAAGGTGCAGGAAATCTGGGCCTGAATGCCTCGTGTCTTGCTTCCCATCAGCAGGATATTCAGCAGTTGGCTTGCACTGCGTTCCTGCTCTTGCAGCTCCCAGTGAGTTGGGATTGCAGCGCACAAGGCTTCTGAATTTCACTCTGGACAGATACTTGCGGCACTCATTGACATTCATCACATCACATTGAGGTGCGAAGCCTGTGCTGAATTTCGTGCAGGCAAGAGGCGTCCTTCAGTGATCTCTCGGTGTTAACTACAGTTGAATCATTATTCTTGCCACGTGAAGAGTGATATGTTCCACACACCGGGAATGAACGCCAAAGGCAGTGGTGCATATACGTCTCGGAACAAGAATGAAACATTTCGGATCCTATACAGGAATGTTCTTAAATACGATGGAAAAATTAATCTTTGTTTAAGTTATACGTCTATGCCGAGCGGATGATGAGTTCCTCTTTTGAACCCCATCCATAGAAAGCTTCATTTAATGGAAGAGTTGTAAACTGCCCTTCTCTGTTACTGCCATTCTGATTTCAGAGACGTGTAAAAAATGTTTAGTTCCTAACATTCACGTCCTCCCCCTTCACGTCTTTGAGACGTCTCAAAGCGCTTCACAGAATATACAGTAAAGTGAATTGACTGCATATTTTGTGTGCGAAACGTGGCAGTCAATTGCGCACAGCAGTGTCCCACAGACAGACGTGGATTGAGCGACCAATTTATTTTTAATTATTTTCTCCAGACAAGCCTGGAGAGAGGAATTGGGAGGATGTTTCGCCACCTACACAGTCAAATAAATAAATACTTTTTAATGGTGTTTTGATGGTGGAGAAACTTACCCAATTTGGTCACTAAATCCACGACTGTTTGCGGGACGCTGCTGTGTGCAATTGGCTGCCGCGTTTCGCCCACAAAATACACAGTGAATTCTCTTTACAGTATATTCTGTGCAGAGACGTCTCGAAGACATGATAAGGCGCTATATCAAATGCCAGGATTATTATTATTATTATTATCATCACAACACTGGTGGACTTAGGGGTTAAATGGGTGTCTAAATTTTATGAACAACAACTTGTACTTGTATAGCGGGGTAGTGTTTCCGAGGGCTTAAGAGTAGCGGAGCCTGAACACACCGAAAAACATAAAAGAACTCAAGTTATTATTTTTAAATCGCAGAGATATGACTTCCGCATTTCAGTGTCAAATGCATGTTACGTACGGGTTGTTAATTTTCAGTGGCAAGCAGTGGGCCGACTTTAATTATCGGAGACTATTTAAATCACAATGACTGCGCTGGGTGGTTAATGTTGAATAAATAGTTTTAGGGAACGAATGAAAGCTCCGCTAATCTGTTTGTGCTTTGGTACGTTAATAATGCCATCAACCTCCTCGCTTGCGTCTGCTCTCCATTCGTCAGTCTTTAATAGAATTTGTTGCTCACTGGTTCCTCTCCCAGCATCCAGTAAAATTGCATTGCCCCAGAAAGGCCATTACAAAGATTCTGAAATCTATTCTAAAAAAAAAATCTGTAGCTAATGTATATTTTGAGCATCGTTAATGTGAAGGATTTGGGATATTTATCTGGGACTTACGAGTACCTTTTTAGCGAGATAGGTCATTTCGCATCTATTTATAGGGGTGCTTTTGTACAGGAGTCGTGTCAATGTGAAATTGTATTTCAAGACCAGCCAACAGAGGAAATCTTTCTGGAGCGGTAAAAAAAAAAACCACCTAGATTTATTCTATAAATCTATCTATCTGTGGAGTCCTGTAGCTCAGTGGTTAGAGCACTCGCCTCGCAAGCGAGAGGACTTGGGCAAGTTTCCTTGCTCCAAACGCCTGATAATAATCCCTCAAGAAAAAAAAACAATAATAAATTGGTCATTTCAATCCACGACTGTTTGTGGGGACGCTGCTGTGCGCAATCGGCTGCCGCGTTTCGCCCACAAATATGCAGTCTATTCACTTTACAGTATATTCTGTGAAGCGCTTTGAGACGTGAAAAGTTCTGTATCAAATGCGAGGATTATTATTATTATTTATGTCACATTTTAGAGTGCCCGGAATTGGGCAAATTGTTGATGTTGGATTCAGCCTTAATTTTACAATTGGTAGCCTTCAAATTGGGTTTCTGTGGATCTTAAAGAACGTGGAGCACATCAGCGTCAAAATTAACGCTGTATTTCAGAACTTGCTGAACTGCAAACTGCCGAATAATTAGAGTAAATCTAGACCCATGTGGGTATTTTTTTCCCGATCTCATCAGTCTGAGCTCAATTTCGACGCGTTTCCTCGAAGTGAAAGTCTACGGTGTTAACTCCTCGATGTCAACAGAGGAACGGATTTCAGGCGTAATCGCCTTCAAAAGGAAATTGGATAAAGATTTTAAAAGGAATAATATAAAAGGGACAGTGGAATTAGAGTAGACAGGAGCTAGAGCCAGCAGGCATTCGGTGGACCATACTCAAATCTCCAAACCACCATAAACAACAACAAACAACTACAACAACTTGCGCCGCTCAGGCAGGGTAGAGTCCCGAAGCACCTGACAGTGGCGAGGCACGGCTCCGAGGAGGGGGAGGTAACTGTAAGGCACGGTCGAATAGGAAGGTCTTCGGGAGAGACCTGGAAATGGGGAGAGGAGGAAGGGTAGAGGAAGAGTGTTCCAGAGTTTTGGGGGGGGGGGTTAGTGGCTGAAAGCGCAGCCACCGATGGCGGAACGAAGGCCGCGCGAGAGACACGGAGGAGGCCGGAGTCAGTCGAGCGGAGGCAGCAGGTCGGAGAGGTATAGGGAGTTGCCCAGTTCCATGTATGCATAGTTGAGGATGGCTGTGTATCCGGAGAGACACATTTTGCGTACTTAATCTCAGAGAATTTGGGGCAAAATTTGGCAAGAGCCAAGGCTCGTGTAATTAGTTTTGCCCCAGAGAGTGGTGAACATATGGAACAGACTGTTAAGGGGAGCAGTAGAAGCAAATCGTCTCAGCAGATTCATGAGGCAATTAGACAGCTACAACATTTGTTGAGGGACACGATAACGCGGGAGTCTTATTTAACATTTTCCTTTGGTGTCGACAGGTGGATGGCGCTTCTGACGTTAAAAAGTACATTTAATAACCTTGATCAGACTCTGCAGAAAGCACTGTCCCTTGCCTCCTGTGCCTCCCGACGTGAAAGGCGCTCTATAATGTAGTGGAGTCCTGTGGCTCATTGGTTAGAGCACTCGCTTTGCAAGTGAGAGACCTGAGTTCAGTTCCAGGCAGAGGGCGAAACCTTGGGTAAGTTTCCTTACTCCACACAGAGCCTAATAATATTCCCTCCAAAGCCAAAAACAATAATAAATTGGTCATTTTCAATCTACGACTGTTTGTGGGACATTGCTGTGCGCAATTGGCTGCCGCGTTCGCCCACAAATATACAGTCAATTCACTTTACAGTGTGTTCTGTGAAGCGCTTTGGGACGTCCTCCCGACGTGAAAAGCGCTATATCAAATGCAAGGATTATTATTATTATTATTATTATTATTAAGGAAGGTCCCAAAAGACATTTTCTCATATTCCGAGTTTCCTGCAGAAGTTTTGTTTTAATGTGGAAAATTGGAACATTCATTCAAAAACAAAGTACATTCCTTTTCACGTTTTGCAACTCAAGTCTTTTTCAACAAGGATACTTTCTGGTCTTATACATTCCTACGTCTCTCTTGCAATCGGGTGCTGCTGCTGCTGCTATTTCCACAAGATCTGTTTCTGATATTGCAATATGCCAATAGAAATAAATTGACCGTTAATTTCGGGAGTAAGGCATCACCTCTCAATCCCGTCTACGCCCTCTCGCGATCAGAACTCGGTATTCATTTATTTGGAAGGAGAGAGTCTTTTAGATGCGATGACGGCTTTTTGGAAACTCAACAGATGATGAATGATCTTCTGCGATTCGCATCAACTCTTTGTACAGTTTAGAACTCAGCATTTCTCCCACCATTTGATCTCCTCATCAATAGTATGTACCACAATTTGAAGTGTGATACGTACTAGAACAGCAGATAGCTTTGAGGTTTGCCAGCTTTCCTTGCCCTGAGCAATGAATAGCAATGTTTTACATTACCTTATTCACAGATAGTCAATCCGGATTCAGTGTTAACACAGTTGATTTTATTTTAAAGAGAGGAATTACTAATTTTTGTCCATTGGTTCACTTCTCAGTTTACATACACAAGGTCTGTTTCTGTTTCATTTTGTGTTTAATGTGGAATCCTGCAGACAACTGTGTGTTTGCTCATTGTCTTGTTCTATTGAAGACAAGCGTTAGATTAAATTAAATTATAATTAAATACTACTTAGAAGGAGTATCCATGCAATGAAATAATATTGAAATACATTGTCCCAATAGATTTGCATCACATGGAGTTTAGCTAATCCCCCCAGGTGTTCTGAATGATATTGAACACGACTGCGCTGATCATACTGAATCTTTAAAAGACCTTCGTAACCGTAACAGTATTAATAATGATCTTAAACTTCAATGTGACAGCTTTAAGTCTGACAACATTTGAGGTCTCCCATCCCTGGAATGTGAAACTGTAGGTGGGTTTGCAGGAGAGTGAATGAACTGGAGAGAAATATATATTTTGCAAAAAAAAAAGAACGAAAAATAAATAAAGAAAAATATTCATTTGAAAAGGTAAGAAGCCAGGTCACACAGTGATCCGTTGATCGCTTGAGAGGAAACTAACAAGACACGTCTCTTGTTGAAAAGTCTCTGAGTCTTCACGAGGAAACCTTCAATTTCAAGTTTATTGAATTATAAAAGTACAATCATTGGTAGAAATGTGCAACTCGCCACAAGTGTTCGTCTTGCCTACATCGATTGGTGCAGCACGATTCAAGCACTAGGTTATCCGTAAGAAAAATAGATACGTGAGTCTCTCCTGTACCATGTTCCAGTTGTAAGGGGTTGGCCACCCGTTGGGTTTGCAGTGGGCTCTGGACAGATGTCTAAACCATACACCAAAAAGTCTGTGTTTTTAAAAAATATATATAGGTCTCATAGTGTGGTGGCTGTAATTATTAATATTTTACGCGAATTTTCGTCAGCAACAGCAGAGAAAATATCTGAACTGGAGCTAAAATGCTGTCCATTTGTCCCCCCCCCCCCCCACAGCCGGTATCCTGCCCACCAATCTAGTTTCACCATACAAGTGATAATGTTGGGGTCAATTGGGTATTCATCACCATTTGAATGGGGCGGGATAGGTGAGGAACCTGCTCCCATTCCGATGTTGTTCTCAATGGCGATGCGTGAGTGGCTGGGCCTTTGACTATTTTCTTTATGCTAAAGTGCGTCTTAAGTAGGCCCCACAAAATATACAGTCACTCCACTTTACAGTGTATTCGGTGACGCGCTTTGAGACGTCTCGAAGACGTGATAAGGCGCTGTATCAAATGCAAAGGTTATTATTATTATTATTATTACTATTACTATTATTGGCCCAACGTCTTACGCATTGCCATTGAAAACGATATCCACTTTCCACGCATTCAATGTGATAAGTATCAGGTGGATCACTGCGCTCGTTTACCGTGGAAAAGGATGCGGCAGTTGCTTTTTTCCAATCCGTTGCGATTAACGGAACTGCCTTTTTGCGCGCGCAAAATACAAAAACGGCTCCAACGCGCTTACGGGGCAGTTGTTTGAGCGTTTCGAGTCCTGCTTTTTTTTTAAATTTCCTGAAAGAAAACAACACCGCTTTGATTTCAAAGGTCTTGCAAATAAAAACGACCGTCATTTGGGAGTTACGTAAGCGAGGCGTGCATCGCCAAGTGGGCAGCGACACTGCTTTGTTAAAATACGCGTAGCAGCAAAAATCCCCGAAGCTAAGAGAGAGTAGGACTTGCCCTCCCCTCTCTCTCTACGTCCTGATGCTCAGCGACTATTACTGCGTATACATGCGACATGCGTTGGCTTAATTTCGTGTCACCGTGAGTTACATCAGTTATGCTCCACGGAGCTGGGTGTGTGGATGGGATGCCTGATGAGCTTGTTTCTGATGCATTAATTTAATGCATTATTTTCACATGCATAGGAGCCAAAGTTCAATTGCATTTACTCTCCGTGGATTAATGGTTCAAGGTCGGCCTTCGGACGAAGTCAGAACCTTTTTTCTTCTTTCCCAGACTGAATTCGGGGGCCAGTTGTTTTACTCGTGGTTTCCGGTCGTACGTTACGACTTGTCTTAGCTTTAAGATTCATGCAGAATTGTGAAAAACTCTTAATTTGGAAGCTGATGAACCTGCTCCCAAATTGAGGATTTGGTCACAATTCTGCGTTTAGAATAAAACTAGGTAGAATTTCAGACTGGATGTAATCTATTTCCTTAATTCATTACAGTTAGCAGTATTAAGACCCGACATCAGTGTATGCTTTATATAAAGAACATACGTTATTGTGTGTGTGTGTGTGTGTTTGTGTGTATCAAATGCCCAATATTTATTGTCTCATTTAATGTTTTTCCTTGTTTCGTTGGGAAACACTCAGAGATGGTTAACAGTTGAACATGATCAGCGTGATTCTCCAGGATAATGCCACTTCGAGACATCTTCCTGACATGAAAGGCACTATATCAAATTATTATTATTGTTATTAATAATACTGCCAGCTCAAGCGGGGATCAACTAAGTGGGCATAGAGCGGGAACTGAATCCCGAGACTGTGATCTGCGTCTCTTAGCTCTTCGGTGAGTGGATATCTCGAGGTACTCAGATATTTTCCCACTTAGGTGAGGCAACATGTGACATGAAACTCCAACAGCAGGACTGCTGTAAATCAAAGTGCTGCTGATATACGGAAGGTTGCTTGTCAGCGTGTGACCAAGAGCTGCCCTTCATTGGAATTTGTGCAGCAGATGGAACATTAATTGCGTTACATTCGTTTACTTCAATACACAAACGACTTTGGATTCATTCGGGGCCCCAGAACCAGTCTCTGTTGGTGCATTTGCATCTCTTGTCTTGTTGTCGGGTTAGGACGTGGCTACCATTCCCGTATCATTGCACGTTACATAAACACACCGTTTTCAAGGCACTCTACTGGGGAGAATGCTTTTTGGCGATCATCGGAAGAGGGACCTTCAGCCTCTCTTGCCCCCACTCTTTGGAACTCCATCCCACATTCCCATCACCTCGCTCCCTCCCTAGCCCGCTTCAAGGCATGTCTCAAGACCCTCCTCTTCGATCGCGCCTTTGGCATCCTACCCTCTTACCCTCCACCCTCCCAGATCCCAACCCCCACCCACCCCCTGCCTGCTCGGGTCCAAATCCCTGACTGGGCTCTATACAAAGGTAAATTTGGATTGTATTGTTTTGCTTGAATTGCCATCCTTTAGACGTAACTTTAAAACTGAGATCCCATCCGTCTGTTCTTCAGGTGGACATTAAAGATCACTATTTGAAAAAACAGGAGGTTTTTTTTTCCCCCCGATGTCCTGACCAACAACCCTCCAGAGAGATGAAGCAGAGGCCTTGGGTTTGTTGTGGGGACATTGCTGTGCACAAAACGACAGCTGAGTTTGCTTACGGTAAAGTACACGTGACGAGAGTAATTACCTTGAACCGTTTGGAGATGCTTGAAGTTGATAAAAGGGCTTTAGAAAGCAAGTTAAAAAGCAATTCCGTTCCTGTTGATTCCGTCTATTTTCACGTTTTCCCCAGGTCTGATTATAATCCCGGATTCATTTGCAGCAAACATTTGAAGACTTTTTTTTCTCCAATTGCTGCAAGCAACTCGTTGTCATATCGATCGCCTGCTTGCGAGTGTCTTGCCACTGGCGCTCTGGTCATTGTGATCAGTGCTGAATGTCTCCTTTTAGACCGTTTTGATGCTCCGTTGGTACGAATGGAAGTGAAGCCGTTTTGCTACATTTAAACCTCTGCTTGTTGTTTCACGTCAGTGCCATTGGAGAAACCCTGTGATGTACGGTCTCCTGATTTAACGCGACAATATTCTCCTTCACGTTAGTAATTCCCATTAAACGTAGCGCAACCTATCAGGCTTGACGAAACATGGGGGTAAAAACTTGACGTCTCACAACAGGTTCGATGTGAAAATGAATCAACTGATTTCGGATGTGAACAGCCTTCCTGCGTATCCCGCGAAGCGCTTTGAGATGTCTCGACCAGGTGATAAGGCGCTATATCAAACGCAAGGATTATTATTATTTAGGTGGGGAAATAAATGCTTCGACATTATCTCAGATTTTAATTGGTCACGTTGACTGATGGTTTGTTCTGTTTAATAAATTGAGAGTGAGCTGTATTAGTCAAAGTCGTAAATATCACAGTGTTTAGCTAATTGAATTGAAGTAATTACATTACGTGTGTCCTTATTCACTGCTCGTAGCCAAAGTGGTCCCGAATTTCGTTTTGAATTAAGATCTATAATAGGAAAAGACTTTGCATTAAAATGGACTGAAAAAAAAACAACTGGTTTACAGGGATTTGGTTCAAACTGGTCCGAATGGGTTCACAGCTTTCAACCTTTGGAGAATATTTTAAGAGATCAAAGGGGTAGATTTTCAACCTGAGTCTAAATTGATTCCATTAACATACCATTTCGGAGTGCACAGAATTTGCTATTTTTTAAAAAAAATACAGCCTTTCATTTGAAACTAGGTTTCTGCAAATCCTTTTTAAGAATGACAAAACAGGCTTCAGATTTAAAACTGAATTCAACAATTTGCCAAATCCTGTCTAAATATATATATTTAAATATGGACCGTCTGGCAATAACTTCCTACTTCCCAAAAGTCTGAATTCCTACCTAGTCTCTCACCGCAACACTGTTTTGTTTTAGAGATTTAAATTAGAGCAGAATAGTGCAATGATTTTAAATTGGCCCTCATGTTGGAAGCCAGTTTCTTTCAAGTAAATGTGTGAAAAACAGCTTCCAAGTAAAAACTGAACAGATTTCCACAAAGTGATCTTCCGGTCGAGGTGATATTTTGTACCACAAATACTTCAAACAGTAAAGGTAGAAATTGTTGACTTCAGGATTTAAGCCCTCACCGGAGATCATCACACACAGACTCCACACACATACGATGCTCTAAACCTTGCTATTGACTTATTCCAACTCTCAACCAACCCATTTTTTTATTTCATTTCATTTTTAATCTGAAAAAGACTAATTTAGTCACTCAATCCACGGTCGTTAGTCGATTGGTGGATCGCTTTTCCGGGGGTAATAATCCCTTCAAAATAAATTTTTTAAGAAGTAATTTGGTCACTCAATCCATGACTGCTTGTGGGGACGCTGCTGTCCGCAGTTGGCTGCCGTGTTTCATCCACAAATATACAGTCAATTCACTTTATAGTATATTCTGTGAAGAGCTTTGAGACGTCTCGAAGATGTGTTAAGGCGCTATATCAAATGCAAGGCTTATTATTATTATTAACCCAAAATGAACCAGAGAGTTAACAATAAAACTCAGCAAGGATTAAAAGGAGCTTCAAGCGAGCCTGGTCGCTGAAACTTTCAGGCTGGAGTTTAGAAGGTGTTCGGATTTGAGAAAAGAAAAGCACTTCCTCAGAGTGCGGGGACGAGGGACTTGAAGTAGATAAAAGATCAGAGGGTGGAAATCCTTTTTTTTTAATTATCCTTAAGACCATTGTTTTACAATTTAGGATCCGGCAGAAACTTATAAAAATAACTCTTAAACTCTGTGTTGGATAAGGAAGACGGTTTTCCACAGGACCTCCTTAAAATGGACCGTAAATCAGCATCTTCCAAATTAAGACCCTATAAAGAAAATTCAAAAATTCTGCACCATCTTAAAAGTTAAGACAATGGTCTTAAGCCTAAGAATATGAGAAATGTTGGGAGCCTCAGAAATCACTTAAAATTGGCTTAATACGCCCAAGGCCTGAAATTGCACTTAGTCTCAAGCTGTAAAACCGTTTTCGTCATAAACGTTAAGATGGAAGGTGCATAAAACTCTTCTGTAAGAACCACGGAAAACTAGCGACCAAATTCAGACTGCGCCTGAGCACTGGGCTTACTGCAAGTACTTGCTGAGGCCGCGTTGAATATATTTTCCCACCCGTTGTGTGTATTCCCGATAACGGAGAAGGCCACGGCAATAGTGGGAGCGGGGAAAAAGTCAGCCAACTCTCTATCGCTGGTGCACTCCCGGTCTTGCTCATTCGCTGCCCCCACCGCCCCTCCACCTGTTACTAGTAGAAGGGAAAAATGTCCTTTGATGGGGGGGGGCATCCGCCTGGTCCTGTACGTGGGGCGAGCTATCGGGAGCCACTCTGTAACTGTGCAAGACACCAAGATCAGGGCTCCAATGCCTCTGCTCCTCTTAGCTCTGCGCCATCTTTGAATAAAGCGTAAAAGGGGCCGTTGGGAGGCGACTCCAAGTCTGTGTGGTTTGTCTGGTTCGTTTCACCTGGTTTCGCTGGTCTCCACCAGCCTGTTGTTCATGATGGCCAAAGCCCCCACCCCCCCCGACAGCCCGTTCTGCTTGGTGTTGATGCAAACCGTCCGGGGGTAGCCGTTGGCTGTCTCCGACAGCTGCTTCTGGAGGATGGCCAACGACACCTTGTTGGAGGCTGTCAGGTCCCTCATGGAGATCAGCTCTCCTGAGAGACGCCTGCCCTCGGTGTCGCTTTCGTAGGGTCCGTCCCCGTCCAGCAGGACCCTGCCGCGGCGGACGCGAGACTGCCCGGGGGTGATGGCATTACGTCTGCCCGTCCTCATCTTGCCCCGCTGGCACCTGGGGCAGCAGCTGCATTCCATCTGCCTGAGCAGCCAGTTCAGGAACTGCTTGATGACGATGGAGATGACGTTGAAGAGCGAGTAGATGCAACAGACGCCCAGCAACATGAAGGCGAAGTTGGCGAACCTGTATAGGCCCTGGTTGGGGTAGTCCTCCCCTTGGCTGCTCACCAGGTCCCCGAAGCCGATGGTGCTGAAGGTGACGAAGCAGAAGTAGAGGGAGTCGGTGTAGCTCCAGCCCTCCACGGGGGTGTACATGGCCGAGGCGCAGCAGGAGATCACCACGGCGGCCGCGCCTAGGATCAGCATGACGTAGTAGACTGAGGGCTTCCAGCCGGCCAGGCCCCCCGGGTCCGAGAGGCCCGAACCGCGGCGCAGGATGGGAGGCACCAGCCCGTGGCTGCCCACCCTCCGCTGGTGACAGGCCTTCATCACGAAGGCCAGCAGCGTGATGATGCGCTCCAGGAAGAGGTTGAAGAAGAGGATGGTTCCCGCGCACCCCAAAAGGCCGTAGAATATCAGAAAGACTTTGCCCGCCACCGTCGCGGGGGTGGTCATCCCGAAGCCTGCGATTTAAGAGACAAGAGGGTTGGCTAAGCTCTCCTTAAGGCTCCAAAATCCCACCTAGTCCTAGCCCTCGAGACCCCCCCACCCACCACCACCCCACAACCCACCCCTCTCCCACCATTTGCCATCAAAATTCAAGACCGCATAGAATTGGGGTGGGGGGGGAAGTTCTTAAATTGAATCCTGCAGCTCAGTGGTCAGAGCACCCACCTCGCAAGCGAGAGAACCTGAGTTTGATTCCCGGGCAGGGGGTGGAACGATGGGCAAGTTTCCTTACTCCACACACACGCCTCTGTTTACCCGGCAGTAATTAGGAACCCGGTTGTTAGTCGATTGGCGGATCGCTTTTCCAGGGGTAATGATTCCTTCCAAAAAATATACAATAATTTGGTCGCTCAATCCACGGCTGTTTGTGGGGACACTGCTGTGCGCAATTGGCTGCCGCGTTTCGCCCACAAAATATACAGTCAATTCGCTTTACAGTATATCCTGTGAAGCGCTTTGAGACGCCTCGAAGACGTGATAAGGTGCTGTGTCAAATGCAAGGATTATTACTATTATTAAAACCCTTCCATATTGAGACTGAAGTGAAGAATTTTCCACAATTCTGTGCAATCTTAAATCTTAAGACCCACAATGGCCTTCGGGCTGAGGGCAGGTGGGATTTCGAGCCACACATCACATAATGAAGATAGGAAGAATAATAAAGAATTATCTTTATCATTCTTGCATTTGATCCTTGCAGTTGATGTCCCATTTTTGGGACCATTGTACGATGGACCTTGTTAAGTTACAGCACACACACACGCGCGTAAATCCTGCTTTCAGCTTATTCTCAGTCAAGCCACGTGATCTCGACAGTCTTAAAGGTAAAGAATAAGGGGAGTTTAGGCCTAAGCAGAGCTCTGCGGTTGCTTTATTGCCTCACAGACATTATACACATAAATTTATAAGCTTTGTGCACTCTGCTAATTGCTGCCAAACAGTGTTTAACATTACTACAGAGTTGGGAGTGCATCCACAACTCTCTTATGTGAAAAACTTCAAGAGCAGGAGTCCTGCAGTGTCGCTGCTGTTAGAGTTGCTGTACATTGGACGAGTCCTTAAAAGTCCCATTTGCCAGCTTTAATGGGTCAGATAGATGTTAAATAATAATCCTTGCATTTGATAGAGCACCTTATCATCTTAAGACATCGCGAAGTGTTTCACAGATTAAATCACCGTAAAGCAAATTGACTGCATTTTTGCCGGCGAAAGGCGGCAGTCAATTGCGCGCAGCAAAATAAAAATAAAATAAAAATGACATTGTGCTATTTCAAAGCAGAACGAGAGTGTCTCTCCAGTGTTCAGGCTGTCTAAATTCGGCAAGAAAGCAGGTTAAACGTGGTCCATTTCATACATTTCATTGCTGCTTAGAGAGCGCAACCGCTTAAGCTGCTATGTTTGCTCGCATGGAAAGTCCGTACAGTTCAGAGTCTCTTGTGCATCGTAATCATTAAGAGCAATGGCAGCCTGGCTCACCTCCGAGTGAGAGGGTTGTGGGTCCAAGCCCTAAGTAGGGACTTTTGTCTTTGAACTCACAGAGTAGACTGATGTTCCAGGGCAGTGCTCGGGCTATTCTGCTTTGTTGGAGGTGCCATGTTTCACACGAGATGCTAAATTGAGGTCCCGTCTGCCTGTTCACAGGGCACGCTAAAGAAGATTCCATGGCACTGCTGCGGAAGAGAAAGGAGTCTCTCCCAGTGTCCTGGCCGACAGTCCCCCCCCCACCGATAAATTTGGTCATTCATTTCATGGCTGCTTGTGGAACAGCGCTGTGTGCAAGCTCGCCGCCTCATTCACCTACAAAATACGCAGTCGCTCTGCTTTCTGGTGACTGGTGAAGCCTTTTGAGACGTCTCAACGTCAAATGCAAGGATTACAAATGTTTATAATAAGAATAAAAGCTCGATTTAGGTTCAACCCACCGCTGAACAGCAGGTGCACCCAGCAAGATGGGAGGCCTGAGAACACAAGCGAAAGGAATCGTGAGAAGGGGTTAGTTACTAACTGAGGTGTATGCAATTGCCAAATAGGCAATACCGCAAGGTGTATCATACACCGCATTGCACATCTGCCTCCGCCACTGTTAAGCTCTCGGAGACACCGCCCCGTGTGAAGGCCGCTATACAAATGCAAGTTGTTGTTGTTGTTCGTCGTTTTTGCCTGAAACTCCCATTTTTTTCTTAATAATACGAATAATAATCCTCGCATTTGATACGGCTCCTGATCACGTCTTCGAGACGACTCAAAGCGCTTCACAGAATAGACTGCAAAGCGAATCGACTGTCTAATTTGCGGGCGAAACGCGGCGGCCAATTGCGCACAGCGCCGTCCCCCACAGACAGTCGTGGATTGAAGTGAACAACGTTATTATTCTTTTTTTCTTGAGGGATTATTATCAGGCGTGTGGAGCAAGGAAACTTGCCCAAGGATTCGCCCTGCCGGGAATCGAACCCAGGTCTCTCTTAACGTTAAAGGTCACGCAGAATTGTAGAAACATTTTTCATTCAATCTTGATTTGGGACACCCAGTTGCTACAGCCATTAAAAAAAAAACAATCTTTCAAATTAAGATCAAGTGTGACATTTATTTCAGAGCTCTACACGAATCATCCGCAGACATGGGGTCATCTTCCATATGTATGCGGATGACACCCAACTCTATCTTTCTGCCTCCACCCTCAACTCCAGGACCACTGCTGTCCTGACAGACTGCCTGTCGGACATCAAGTCCTGGATGAGGGCAAATTTCCTACAGTTGAATGGACTGAGGCCCTCCTGATTGGCTCGCGCCAGCGCCTCAGCACCTCAGGCTCTGGCAACATCAACCTCCATGGTTCCACACTTCAACTCACCAGCCAGTCAGGAACCTCGGGGTCTTGTTCGACCCTCAACTGTCTTTTCTTCACCACATCCAAGCCATGACCCGCTCGGCCTTCCCTCACCTCCGGAACATCACCCGACTCTGCCACTACCTCACCCCTCAGGCCACCGAAACTCTTGTTCATTTCTTCATCATCTCCAGGCTCGACTATGCAAATGCTCCGCTTGTCGGCCTTCCCAACTCCTCCCTCCACAGGCTGCAGATAATCCAGAACTCTGCAGCCCGTGTCCTCTCCCACACCAAACACCCTGACCCCATCTACCCCACTCTCGCCCAACTCCATTGGCTCCCGATCCTACAGAGGATCCAGTTCAAGATCCTGGTCCTCACATACAAAGCCCTCCATGGCCTCGCCCCACCCTACCTTTGCGACCTGCTAACCCCCTACCAACCCGTCCGTTCCCTCCGCTCAGCCGGCTCTGGCCTGCTCCACGTCCCCCGACCCACCCGCCCCACCATTGGCGGGAGAGCATTCAGCCACTCTGCCCCCAACCTCTGGAATTCCATCCCCCAGTCACTCCGCCTCGCCCCCTCCTAAGCCTCCTTCAAGTCGCGCCTCAAGGCCCTCTTCTTCGACCGTGTCATCGGCCACCCCCCTTCCCCTCCCCTCCCTTCGCCCCCCAACTCCAGCTCAGGTCTGAAATGCTGTACTCTGGTCGAGTGCCTTGGAACATCCTCCCGACGTGAAAGACGCTATACAAATGTAATCTTGTCATTGTTGTGGTTGACATCGAGTCACTACATGGATTAAATTTGTCTGTCTGTCTGTTCAGGTACAAGTTAATGCTCCCATGTCTATTTAAAAACAGAAGGGTGATAGATAGTTCATTCCGATTGACAATAAAAAGGAGAAGGGAATGTCTAGGTCATTTAGCCAAGGCTGTTTGGGAGACCGTGCTTTGTGGAAATTGTTTGCCTGAAAACACACAGTGACTACATTTGACGGTAGTTTTACCTGTGAATTGTTGTGACGTTATATCAAATGCAAGGAATATTATTATAATCATATCAGTACCTGCTATCCTGCATAAGAATTGTGTCTACCAGTATCTGTTTGTCATGATGCCTGTAGCCTCACTGACTCCAGCAAAACCCAACGCACATCGGCTGCCACTGTTCACCCACAAAATATGCAGTCACTTTACTTTACAGTATATTCTGCGAAGCGTTCTGAGACATCTCGAAGACGTGATAAGGCGCTATACATCAAATGCAAGGGTTATTATTAGAATTATTTAGAAGCTGTTATTTTCCCCCTACAGTTCTCAAAAAGGCTTCTAAATTAAGACAATTCAAAATGTTTGCAAAATTTTGCGCAATCTTAAATTTTAAGACAATGGTGTTACGTTCCTTGAGAATATTTGGGCCTCTGAGCTGTCATTTTAAACAAATTCAGCCAACTGATTAAAAAAAAACCTGTTGTTTGGATTCTCATCTTATTCTGTTTTATTCTGAAATATTGATTTGGACCTTTCATTAGGTGATATTTTAACACTGATTATAAATGCCGTTTGCGATCAACGAGCAAACTATTTGTGAGTGTTGCTCAAGGTAATCTTACAGTGATAAACATGCAATTGTTTGGGAATAGATGCGTTATAAATCGAACAACAGATCTTTGATATCGGGGTCTAAATTGCAAGTTGGGTTAACCATGTGCAAATGCATATGGAAAGAGGGAATTACAGGTGTCCTTCGTATTATGTAATTAACACCAAATAAATAAATAATGTGCGTGTTTATTGGAGAGATTCTGTATTGAATCTCTCTGATCTTTTGTACTGGGTGCTAATTACATAATTAAAGGCATATTGCGTGCATTTGCTCATGATTAACCTGACTTGCAGATTTTGCGCATAATTTGCTAACCCAAGCCGCACATTAAACCTCAACGTGTTCCGAGTAGGATTGCATAATAAGCATGGGCCTGTTTGCAGACATTGGGCTCATCGAGTAGAGTAATGTCGGAATGATCCACTGTTGCACCTTTAGGTGTCAACTTCACTCTCTGAGTCATGGATGTTTGTGGGGCATTTGCCTGTTTTGGCCTATGACACTATGTGAGTTTCTCCAGTTTCTCCTGATGTCCTGTCTAACACAACTCCAAATGAATTGATCATCTATTCCATGGTTGTTTGTCACATTGTACTGTGCCCTAAATACAGGTTTTTGCATTTCCCTAGAAATACAGTCACTATACTTGACAGCAATTAAGTGTAAAGTGCTTCAAGACGTTTTGACATGATGGGTAATAATAATAATAATAATAATAATCCTTGCATTTGATATAGCGCTTTTCACGTCGGGAGGACGTCCCAAAGCGCTTCACAGAACACACTGTAAAGTGAATTGACTGTATATTTGTGGGCGAACGCGGCAGCCAATTGCGCACAGCAATGTCCCACAACAGTCGTGGATTGAAAATGACCAATTTATTATTGTTTTTGGTTTTGGAGGGATTATTATTAGGCTCTGTGTGGAGTAAGGAAACTTGCCCAAGGTTTCGCCCTCTGCCTGGAATTGAACTCAGGTCTCTCACTTGCAAAGCGAGTGCTCTAACCACTGAGCCACAGGACTCCACAGTCCTATATCAAGTACTATATCAAGTACAAATATTATTATTGTGGGAAGTTTTACGTTCGCTGAGAAATGGGCCAAGTGTTAGGTTGGCCTAACTCATTTTGTGCTCAAGTTTGTGCAGAGAGAGCAATCAATTGTCAGTCTCCCCTGAGTACAAACTCAATGCTATTGATAAAAGGAGAGCGTATAGATTCATTGCACCATCCAATCTCAGAACTGAAAGGATGGCATTCTAACTGACCATCTATCACTGGGTCCCATAGGTTAAAACGTTAACAAACTACCAAGTGCTATAAGCTCAATAAAGAATTTCTGCCTCTTGCTTTCTATAATCTGCATCTCTCTTCTCATTTTCTCAAATGGATCTTTGAATTGACCTCAGCTTCTTTTTTGATCCAGTCATAACTACTTTTTGTTTCCTTGTACCTTCAGAAATCCACTCCCCCACCCACCCACCACTATAAGACATAAGAATTAAGAATTAGGAGCCATTCGGCCCCTCTAGCCTGCCCCGACTATCATCAATAAGTTATTCTCAGCTGTAATATAGTACAATAGCTTTTCATGCAGCATTACCCCAATATTACTGAAACCGTACATTAAGTCAACCCCAGATAAACCTCTGCAATCCCAACATCAAAAGGGTGAGATGAAAAGGGCTGAAGGTGTTTGATGCTGAGAGGTGTCTTCTTCACTGGAACCTTTCTCGTGCTCATGCAGTGTCAGGATGCAGTGACCTTGAGGTACTGAGACTGTCAGTATATTTCAAGGGCTGATCATTGAACAAATGCAGGGCCTCTTCTGTTGGGGTACACTTGGCACGCCAGAGCCTTCCAGGCACTGGATTTCTTCTGAAATCCATATTTATACTAGCTTCTCTGTTTTCTGAAGATGTTTCATCCCATGCATTAGATTACGTGTGTCTGCAGCTGGAATAACATGACATACAGAGATAGAGATCTGATAATATGGCTCTGTATTCAATTCCCCTTCAGTGTTGAATGGATGAGACTCAATTTTAGCCACTCGGTCTGGAAATTGGGTATCAGCCTGGCTCAGTGGTGGCATTCTCGCCTCTGAGATGGAAGGGCTTGTGGGTTCAAGCCTTATGTTGGGACTTTGAACTTGTGTTGTCTAGACTGATAGTCCTATGCAGTGCTGGGATTGTACTGCATTGTAAGAGATTCTATCCATTGGATGAGTCATTAAATCAAGTCCAGTTCAAGTGGACGTTAAAGATCCAGATTTAAGCAATAATTTGTATTTGAAACAAGAAGGGAGTTTCTCCTGGTGCCCTGGCCAACAATTCAAGATACAATTGTTTGCCTGGTGCAAATTGGCCGTTGCATTCGCCCTCAAAATACATCCCTTCAAAAAAAAATAATAATTTGGTCACTCGATCTACGACTGTGTGCGAAACTGCCGTGTGCAATTGGCTGCCGTGTTTCGCCCACAAAGTATGTAGTCAATTCACTTCACAGTATATTCTGTGAAGCTCTACGAGACGTCTCGAAGACGTGATAAGGCGCTATATCAAATGCAAGGATTATTATTATTATTTACGACACTTCGCAGAATGTTTAGATATGTCGCCCCCAAAACGAAAGGCACTAAACAAAAAATAAGGATTTATTGGAAGTCTAATATGTGGGATTCATAAAAAAGATTTAGAAATATCGTATCCTGTATGGCAGGTGGCAAAAACACAACCTGGGCGTTGACTCAAACTTTTTCCAAATTTTGAATAATTCTTTAACCTCAGTTTTAATTGGGAAGCTAGTTTTCTGTAGCTTCTTTTACAGATTCAAAATTAATACCGAATTTAAGAAGTATCCAAAACTTGGACACTCGAAAATGCTGAGAAAAAGTGCAGGCACAGATGGAGTCAGTCTCTCTGGATGTATCTGGTACATCCTAATCCTGGCTAATATCCAACTAGGAACCTCTAAGTGAGTCTGATGAGCCCACACCAAAAAATCTATCCACGATAATAATATTAATTGTTGCATTTGGCGAAATGTCTATAATGTAGAGACGTCTCAGAGCGCTTCATATGTAATTGCTATCCAAATCATATAAGTTTGGAATCAGATCAATGTCCGGGAGAATCACATATAGGCAAAGTGTGGAGACCTGCAGCTGAGTGGTTAGAGCACTCGCCTCACAAGCAAGAGGCCCACTGTTCGATTCCCGGGCAGGGGGTGAAACGTTGGGCAAGTTTCCTTACTCCACACCGCCACTGTTCACCTCGCCGTAAATAGGAACCCGGTTGTTAGTCGATTGGCAGATCGCTTTTCCAGGGGTAACAATCCCTAAAAAAAATGCGGTCACTCAATTCACGACCGTTTGTGGGGACTCCACTCATGGCCGAGGTGCGCAATTGGCTGCTGCGTTTCGACCACAAAATATACAGTCGATTCGCTGTAGCGTATTCTGTGAAGCGCTTTGAGATGTCTCAAGAACGTGATAATGCACTATATTCAAATGCAAGGATTATTATTATTATTATTATATTATTATTAGTAGTAGTAGTAGTAAGTACAGGATTCAAAATTTGAGAATCCTTTTATGAATCTCCCTGTAACTGATCGCGTTGACAACTCAGCTGGATAAGTACATGGGGATGTCCAGGCTTTCTATTCATAAGGCATTCATTGCCTTATCAGCTGAGTATTACTCAAGTCAATGTGCACAGTTAAACCAATAATTTCTCTTACCAGGTAATATTTAAAAAAAAAAAAATTTTCATGAGAGGTTTCAAAGGAGAGAACACAGCTCCCCAAAGTAATGAGGTGCTTAAGAAAGAATTGGGATAGTAGAGCAAATCTCGCTCTAGATAATTGCCCTGGTTCTGATTCATCTAAGAAATGTTATGTTTTACGTGCTACAATCTTACACCGATGATTGGCAGGACATTTGGATTCGTGGAATATGGGAACAATTGCAATTAATTTATAAAATGTACACAAGGGCATAGTTATCAAAAGCTCCTGGTTATCTCGTAGATCAGCGCTAAACCATTAGGCATTAAAAGCTCAGGAACAAGTAATACTTGAAGGGACATTTTAAACAGCTAAAGCTGAAATTAATCCTGGGTAAGATGGAACATTGGGTATTTCAGGAGGTTAGCAATGTATTCCCAGCTCTCAGATTTTGGCTTGAATACAGCTCAAACCAACTTCTTCTCTCTTAGCTGCAAGAGTACTCCATGGAATGGATTCGACTCTCTCAATCCAGACACCAGGAAATAATATTTCTTTCCACAGGATAATCAACAGCTGCAAATCATTCCCATGGAAGGTGAAGACAGGAGGCTGAGGCTAATTTGACAAGCAATGTGATGCTTTAATAGAGAGACAGTAGGGTTGGTTTTCTGAAAGGGTGAGATAAAGCAGACCAAAGGGATAATAATAATAATAATAATAATAATAATAATAATAATAATAATAATAATCCTTGCATTTGACAGAGCGCCTTATCACGTCTTCGAGACGTCTCAAAGCGCTTCACAGAATATACTGTATTGTGAATTGGACTGCATATTTTGTGGGTGAAACGCGGCAGGCAATTGCACACAGCAGCGTCCCACAAACAGTCGTGGATTGAGTAACCAACAGTCGTGGATTGAGTAACCAAATTATTATTATTAATTTTATTTTTTTTCATTTTGTATCCCCGGAAAGGTGATCCGCCAATTGACTAACAACTGGATTCCTACTTACTGCTAGGCAAATAGAGGTATGGGTGGGTGTGTGGAGTAAGGAAACTTGCCCAACATTTTGCCCTGCCCGGCAATCGAACCCAGGTCCTCTCGCTTGCGAGGCGAGTGCTCTCGTCACTAAGCTACAGGACTCCACAGATGTGGGATCTTCTACAACTGAAATTCTCTTGAGATCCGGTGATACTATTCATGTTCTACATGAATCCTGACCCAAGGCCACTGAGCTTAATTGTTTTGTCTCCAGTGCAATCTTGAATCAGATGAATTCACTGAGCAGAGATGTCACTATTGTTAAAATCCAACATGTGCCAGGTGCATAGCTGTTCCCCAGCCTGCAACGAATATTCACCAAGAAAATCCTTCCAGATTGACTGGGTGAGGAATACTGGTAGGGATACTGATCCATAGGGCTGCTGTTACACATGTTAAAAAAAAATATTGATATCCAGTCAATTCACTTTACAGTATATTCTCTGAAGCGCTTTGAGACGTCTAGAACATGACAAAGCACTGTATCAAATACGAGGATTATAATTATTATTATTATTATTAAACCAAAGCTTTAGAGACTCTTTCTGACTCAGAGGCGAGAGTACTACCAACTACCAGGTGGACATCTAATTAATACTGCCCTTAAGCATTTACCTACTCACCAGCAGTCAACACATTCCTCTCTTGGTCTTCCTTTTGCTCACGCAAACTTCATGCTTTTGAAACCTGACTTGGTATCACCTCACCACTACTTTTGATTTAACTCATCTTCTCCCCTACCCTTTCAGCCTCGATGATGCCCTGAATTATGGTCTCACTCTTTCAGATGGGTTTCAAGCACCCTGAGACCCTACCCTGTGTGAGGCACGCAATATAAATGCAGGTTGCCGTTGTGTTTTCTCAGGAATTAAGTGTGTGCCAACGCAAACAAACGCAGGCAGTATTGTACCTTTTCAAATAAAACTAACTTACTCAAAGAGTTCCTTTTTCGTGCATGCAATTTTGCAAGGTTTCGAAAATCTACATGATGACCTCAGTGCACACACAGTAACAGCAATCAGTCAATGACCTTCAGGATTGTTGAGACAGGTATGGCACTGAGAGTTGTATGAATGATAATATGAATGGAAACAATCACAATGGGAATTGAAGGGGAGGTTGGAAAGAATTTCTTTACAAACAGAGGACAGTTGGAATGTGGGATTCCTTGCCATAAACCACTGAATTGTTTTCCTCCAGAAATTGTTTTGAAGGATGAAATTGTTCGTGCTTGAAGAGTAGGGCTTTGTAAGGGTATGAAGAGTCAACAGAAAAGAATTTAGATGAGGAGGCTCATCGAGGTCAGATTTCATGGACTCCATGATTTAATGTTCACGCTGACTCTATTGGTTGCGGAGTTTCTGCTGCACAGGATCAGAGGATTGGTCTGGATGAAGAAGGTCCTTCGGCCCATCTTATCTAATTCCTCCAGAATACCCACCCTACCCATTTCACCCACAAAATATACAGTCAATCACTTTACAGTATATTCTCCAGAGCACGTCAAAGATTATTATTGCTGTTCCACCCCCACCCTCCTAATCCCTCATCACAGCAATCAAACTGCTTTAGAAATGAATGTGTTGTCCTGGACTCATTCACTTTCCTGCCAACCTGATCAAGTCATTGATTATCTTCGGAGTAAAGAAAAGTTTTCTGGTATCTGTCATGAAATTGCCCTTTACAATTCAAATCTTTACCTTTGTCCTTGCATCTTTTTGCGTCCTTTTCGCTCACGAAATATACAGTAAATTGACTTTACGGTATATTCTGTGAAGCGCTTTGAGACGTTTTGAAGATGTGACAAGTTGCTATATCAAATGCAAGGATTATTATTATCTTGATAAGTGTTGATCTGGGTTCACTCAAAGCAGTTTTCTGATCCAGACCTGACAGCGATGGCATTGAGGAGAAAATTATTTATTGCCTGTTCTGGCAGGAAAGCCTATTTTGTAAAAGATCCTGGCTTTCAGGATTTGAAAGCTCCTGGTGTGACCTTGGGAGAGTTTTATTAATGAGAGCAAATGGTTGTAATAACAATGATAATCCTTGCAATTGATATCGTGCCTCATCACGTTATTGAGATGTTTCAAAGCGCTTCACAGAATAAGCTGAAGTGAATTGATTATATATTTTGTGGCGAAATGTGACAGCCAATTGCACACAGCAGTGTCCCACGAACACTCATGGATTGAGCGTCCAAACTATTATTATTGATTCTATTTTTTTAAGGAATTATTACTCCCAGAAAGCAATCCACCAATTGACAAAAACCGGGTTCTTACTTACTTGCCGAGTAAGAAAACTTGACTGAGATTTCACCCTGCTCGATAATCAATCCCGGGTCCTCTCGCTTGCTCTAACCAATATGCTGCAGGACTCCAAAGATACCATATGGCCTGTGTGTGTCAGTTGCACTTGAGACTTGCCTAGCAAGTGGGAGAAAACTGGCTTTGTTGCCAATCTTCAGCCCAAATCTGACACCGACCTGATCTCCACAACTGAGATTGTGTCCGAGGCATCAGTGCCAGCAACAACTCACATTTATATTGCAAACTTCCACATCAAATAAATACCTCAGTCCGGATCCAGTCAGAGAGAGTTGTTCCTTTTACAAGAGAATCTGTCCCCCAAAACCTCACCATGATTGAATTGATCAGTCAGGTGGCTTCACCAATTGACTACTGTTTCTGGCCCTGTGCTTGTCTCTCAGTCCGGGGATTATATTTCGCCCTCAAAATATGCAGTCGATTCACTTTACAGTACATTCTGTGAGGCGCTTTGAGATGTCTCGAAGACAGTGATAAGGCGCTGTATCAAATGCGAGGCTTATTATTATAGGATTATTATTATCTTGCACGCCTGCGACTGGCTCCCAAAGTAACCGGTGCCTCAAACAAACTGGGAAACGGTGGAGCGGAATCATAAACGAACAGAGTAGTGCCTGGCAGTAACCTTGAAACGAGGAGCGAAAAATCTGGCAAATGCAAATCGTCCCGGGAACACTTACAATGTGTCCACATGCCTCAGTACAGCCTGACTTTCAGTACTCAAATTATTGGGATCACACCTGTACAGAATACAGATAAATTTCAGGAGTCAGATACCGTGCTCCCAGACTAGCACACGATCTCGGTATTCAGAGGATTGCGTTCTACTTGACCTTTATTTGTATATTTTAATGCCATCTGTAGATTTCCATTAAGTTGGAGCACACACACAATCTCATATAGTCTTCACCATCATCGTGAGATTGTCTTGAAATGTAAGGTTTTACAGTGTTTTGGAAAATACTTAAATTCGATCTCGATTTAGAAGCCAGTTTTCCACAATTCTACGACCGGTTCTGCACAATGAGGCTTGAATATAAAATACTCTGCACGCTTCTTAAATTTTAAGAGAATTATTTTTAAGGCTACGACCACGAAAAATCTGGCCTTCACGGCGAGCAGGTCTGAACACAGGTATGAATAAGATCCCAGGATTCAGGCACCTGTGTGTCCTACCATGATGTTTGCTCACGTTTTTAATGCCATCTGTTCTTTTCAATTCTCCTGGAGCTCTGTAATACACTATCCACTGTTTATTATTCTCTGGATATACCGAGTGTTACAAGGCGAGGATTCTGATAATGGTATTTCCTTATGAAGATTATTATTTCTTCTGAGCTATCTCCCATTTTCGATGGCATGAGGCATTCAGTTCAGCAAACTTCATTGTGAGCTTCCTAACACCTATCAATGTTGCATTTAATGGTGTCACAATGTAAATTAATCCTTCAGATCATTTCAGTTTGACAGAGCGACATATTTACCCCTCTATTAAGCCTAAATGCCTTCCTCAAGCAGGAAATATCTAGCATCATCATCCAGGTAACTCAGTCAGTTGAGGACCAGAGGTTCAAGGTTCCCAGCGTCTCTCAATGGGTGAACTTAACCCATAGTGCTTTGAGACGTCTCAAAAACGTGATAAGGTGCAATATCAAATGCAGGGATTATTATTATCACCCTTTTAAGGTTGCAAAAAATCAGTATCATGTCTAGAAATAGTCCCCTTATGGGGGGCTCAGCTGAATTATATGCCTGACAAAGATAAACAGGCAAATAATGCTATAGAGCCTATAGTTTCTAAAACCTAAAGTTTATAGGCAAATGGTTCCCTGAGCCAATAGAGTCTATAGTGACTCGAGCATAAAGTTAGACAGTGCGCTGAGCCTATGTGGTGTGGATTTGATGCTATGTAGTGATGTACTATGTATTGTACTGGTCGGATACTTGAAATTCTAGTTGGCGTTATGTGTAATGCCTTTGGTGATATCAGCTGCTATGAGGAATGCAGTTCCCTATATAATTGTGCATTGCCAAAGGTGCTACTTGTATCCCCAACTGGTACGTGTAGCACCTGAGTATTTTATATTCAGTGGAGTTCTGTGGCTTAGTGGTTAGAGCACACACCTCGCAAGCGAGAGGACCTGAGTTCAATTCCCGGGCAAGGCGAAAGTTTAGGCAAGTTTCCTTACTCTGCACACACATTATAATAATAATAATCCTTGGATTTGATATAGCGCTTTTCACGTCGGGAGGACGTCCGAAAGCGCTTCACAGAACACACTGTAAAGTGAATTGACTGTATAATTGTGGGTGAACGCGGCAGCCAATTGCGCACAGCAATGTCCCACAAACAGTCGTAGATTGAAAATGACCAATTTATTATTGTTTTTGGTTTTGGAGGGATTATTATTAGGCTCTGTGTGGAGTAAGGAAACTTGCCCAAGGTTTCGCCCTCTGCCTGGAATTGAACTCAGGTCTCTCGCTTGCAAAGCGAGTGCTCTAACCACTGAGCTGCAGGACTCCATCTCTGTTTACCTAACAGTAAGTAGGAACCTGGATGTTAGTTGATTGTCGGATTGTTTTCATGTGCGTAATAACCCCTTCAAAAATAAATAAATGAATAAAAATAACAATAATTCAATCCACGACTGTTTGTAGGACATTGCTGTGCGCAATTGGCTGCCGCGTTCGCCCACAAATATACAGTCAATTCACTTTACAGTGTGTTCTGTGAAGCGCTTTGGGACGTCCTCCTGACGTGAAAAGCGCTATATCAAATGCAAGGATTATTATTATTAAGCACTTTGAGACGTCTCCAAGACGTGATAAGGCGCTGTATCAAATGAAAGGATTATTATTTTTAACTGGAAATTCAGCCCAAATTTCTCTCACTTAGTGCTTTAACTAGTCCATCCTAAGCGCAACCACTGCAATGCTGACCTTCCCAGTACCGGTCTGAATATGAATCAAAACCACTGAAGCTTCACATCCTGTAGCATTGTGATTAGAGCACTCGCCTCGCAAGTAAGATGACCCAGGTTCGATTCCCGGGCACGGCAAAACCTTAGGCATGTTTCCTTACTCCACACACACACGTCTCTGTTTACCTAGGAATAAGTAGGAACCCGCTTTTTAGTCAACTGTCGGATCGCTTTCCGGGAGTCATAATCCCTTCAAAATAAAAATAATAACGTGGTCACTCAATCCACGACTGTTTGTGGGACACTGCTGTGTGCAATTGGCTGCCGCGTTTCATCCACAATACACACAGTCACCACACTTCACAGTGCGCTCCGTGAAGCGCGTTGAGACGGCTGGAAGTACACGATAAGGCCCGATATCAAACGCAAGGATTATTATAATTGTTATTATTCCTGTCCTCTGTCCATCTTTCAGCGTGGTTCTAAGTTTGTGTCTGTGGTGGTGTCTGGAGGCAGCACTGCCCTACTCTGAGCCAATGTGGTGCCGTATGGAGCCTGGCTGTGCATTGTACTGAGCGAGTGTGGTGTGACATTGAATTTGTCCAACAGCATATTGAGCTCGCCTGGTCCCATGCTGAGCTTACCCAAGTTTGCACGGGGCCACAGTGAGCCTACCTGCTGTACTATGAGATTGCTTGCCAACTTTCAGTCACACATTGGCATCAACAATCTGGTA
>NW_024704744.1:94345844-94399333 GCF_018977255.1 Callorhinchus milii | reverse complement strand
TCGTGTAGAGCTCTGAAATAAATGTCACACTTGATCTTAATTTGAAAGATTGTTTTTTTTTTAATGGCTGTAGCAACTGGGTGTCCCAAATCAAGATTGAATGAAAAATGTTTCTACAATTCTGCGTGACCTTTAACGTTAAGAGAGACCTGGGTTCGATTCCCGGCAGGCGAATCCTTGGGCAAGTTTCCTTGCTCCACACGCCTGATAATAATCCCTCAAGAAAAAAAAAAATAAAAATTGTTCACTTCAATCCACGACTGTCTGTGGGGGACGGCGCTGTGCGCAATTGGCCGCCGCGTTTCGCCCGCAAATTAGACAGTCGATTCGCTTTGCAGTCTATTCTGTGAAGCGCTTTGAGTCGTCTCGAAGACGTGATCAGGAGCCGTATCAAATGCGAGGATTATTATTCGTATTATTAAGAAAAAAATGGGAGTTTCAGGCAAAAACGACGAACAACAACAACAACTTGCATTTGTATAGCGGCCTTCACACGGGGCGGTGTCTCCGAGAGCTTAACAGTGGCGGAGGCAGATGTGCAATGCGGTGTATGATACACCTTGCGGTATTGCCTATTTGGCAATTGCATACACCTCAGTTAGTAACTAACCCCTTCTCACGATTCCTTTCGCTTGTGTTCTCAGGCCTCCCATCTTGCTGGGTGCACCTGCTGTTCAGCGGTGGGTTGAACCTAAATCGAGCTTTTATTCTTATTATAAACATTTGTAATCCTTGCATTTGACGTTGAGACGTCTCAAAAGGCTTCACCAGTCACCAGAAAGCAGAGCGACTGCGTATTTTGTAGGTGAATGAGGCGGCGAGCTTGCACACAGCGCTGTTCCACAAGCAGCCATGAAATGAATGACCAAATTTATCGGTGAGGGGGGGGACTGTCGGCCAGGACACTGGGAGAGACTCCTTTCTCTTCCGCAGCAGTGCCATGGAATCTTCTTTAGCGTGCCCTGTGAACAGGCAGACGGGACCTCAATTTAGCATCTCGTGTGAAACATGGCACCTCCAACAAAGCAGAATAGCCCGAGCACTGCCCTGGAACATCAGTCTACTCTGTGAGTTCAAAGACAAAAGTCCCTACTTAGGGCTTGGACCCACAACCCTCTCACTCGGAGGTGAGCCAGGCTGCCATTGCTCTTAATGATTACGATGCACAAGAGACTCTGAACTGTACGGACTTTCCATGCGAGCAAACATAGCAGCTTAAGCGGTTGCGCTCTCTAAGCAGCAATGAAATGTATGAAATGGACCACGTTTAACCTGCTTTCTTGCCGAATTTAGACAGCCTGAACACTGGAGAGACACTCTCGTTCTGCTTTGAAATAGCACAATGTCATTTTTATTTTATTTTTATTTTGCTGCGCGCAATTGACTGCCGCCTTTCGCCGGCAAAATGCAGTCAATTTGCTTTACGGTGATTTAATCTGTGAAACACTTCGCGATGTCTTAAGATGATAAGGTGCTCTATCAAATGCAAGGATTATTATTTAACATCTATCTGACCCATTAAAGCTGGCAAATGGGACTTTTAAGGACTCGTCCAATGTACAGCAACTCTAACAGCAGCGACACTGCAGGACTCCTGCTCTTGAAGTTTTTCACATAAGAGAGTTGTGGATGCACTCCCAACTCTGTAGTAATGTTAAACACTGTTTGGCAGCAATTAGCAGAGTGCACAAAGCTTATAAATTTATGTGTATAATGTCTGTGAGGCAATAAAGCAACCGCAGAGCTCTGCTTAGGCCTAAACTCCCCTTATTCTTTACCTTTAAGACTGTCGAGATCACGTGGCTTGACTGAGAATAAGCTGAAAGCAGGATTTACGCGCGTGTGTGTGTGCTGTAACTTAACAAGGTCCATCGTACAATGGTCCCAAAAATGGGACATCAACTGCAAGGATCAAATGCAAGAATGATAAAGATAATTCTTTATTATTCTTCCTATCTTCATTATGTGATGTGTGGCTCGAAATCCCACCTGCCCTCAGCCCGAAGGCCATTGTGGGTCTTAAGATTTAAGATTGCACAGAATTGTGGAAAATTCTTCACTTCAGTCTCAATATGGAAGGGTTTTAATAATAGTAATAATCCTTGCATTTGACACAGCACCTTATCACGTCTTCGAGGCGTCTCAAAGCGCTTCACAGGATATACTGTAAAGCGAATTGACTGTATATTTTGTGGGCGAAACGCGGCAGCCAATTGCGCACAGCAGTGTCCCCACAAACAGCCGTGGATTGAGCGACCAAATTATTGTATATTTTTTGGAAGGAATCATTACCCCTGGAAAAGCGATCCGCCAATCGACTAACAACCGGGTTCCTAATTACTGCCGGTAAACAGAGGCGTGTGTGTGGAGTAAGGAAACTTGCCCATCGTTCCACCCCCTGCCCGGGAATCAAACTCAGGTTCTCTCGCTTGCGAGGTGGGTGCTCTGACCACTGAGCTGCAGGATTCAATTTAAGAACTTCCCCCCCCCCCAATTCTATGCGGTCTTGAATTTTGATGGCAAATGGTGGGAGAGGGGTGGGTTGTGGGGTGGTGGTGGGTGGGGGGGTCTCGAGGGCTAGGACTAGGTGGGATTTTGGAGCCTTAAGGAGAGCTTAGCCAACCCTCTTGTCTCTTAAATCGCAGGCTTCGGGATGACCACCCCCGCGACGGTGGCGGGCAAAGTCTTTCTGATATTCTACGGCCTTTTGGGGTGCGCGGGAACCATCCTCTTCTTCAACCTCTTCCTGGAGCGCATCATCACGCTGCTGGCCTTCGTGATGAAGGCCTGTCACCAGCGGAGGGTGGGCAGCCACGGGCTGGTGCCTCCCATCCTGCGCCGCGGTTCGGGCCTCTCGGACCCGGGGGGCCTGGCCGGCTGGAAGCCCTCAGTCTACTACGTCATGCTGATCCTAGGCGCGGCCGCCGTGGTGATCTCCTGCTGCGCCTCGGCCATGTACACCCCCGTGGAGGGCTGGAGCTACACCGACTCCCTCTACTTCTGCTTCGTCACCTTCAGCACCATCGGCTTCGGGGACCTGGTGAGCAGCCAAGGGGAGGACTACCCCAACCAGGGCCTATACAGGTTCGCCAACTTCGCCTTCATGTTGCTGGGCGTCTGTTGCATCTACTCGCTCTTCAACGTCATCTCCATCGTCATCAAGCAGTTCCTGAACTGGCTGCTCAGGCAGATGGAATGCAGCTGCTGCCCCAGGTGCCAGCGGGGCAAGATGAGGACGGGCAGACGTAATGCCATCACCCCCGGGCAGTCTCGCGTCCGCCGCGGCAGGGTCCTGCTGGACGGGGACGGACCCTACGAAAGCGACACCGAGGGCAGGCGTCTCTCAGGAGAGCTGATCTCCATGAGGGACCTGACAGCCTCCAACAAGGTGTCGTTGGCCATCCTCCAGAAGCAGCTGTCGGAGACAGCCAACGGCTACCCCCGGACGGTTTGCATCAACACCAAGCAGAACGGGCTGTCGGGGGGGGTGGGGGCTTTGGCCATCATGAACAACAGGCTGGTGGAGACCAGCGAAACCAGGTGAAACGAACCAGACAAACCACACAGACTTGGAGTCGCCTCCCAACGGCCCCTTTTACGCTTTATTCAAAGATGGCGCAGAGCTAAGAGGAGCAGAGGCATTGGAGCCCTGATCTTGGTGTCTTGCACAGTTACAGAGTGGCTCCCGATAGCTCGCCCCACGTACAGGACCAGGCGGATGCCCCCCCCCATCAAAGGACATTTTTCCCTTCTACTAGTAACAGGTGGAGGGCGGTGGGGGCAGCGAATGAGCAAGACCGGGAGTGCACCAGCGATAGAGAGTTGGCTGACTTTTTCCCCGCTCCCACTATTGCCGTGGCCTTCTCCGTTATCGGGAATACACACAACGGGTGGGAAAATATATTCAACGCGGCCTCAGCAAGTACTTGCAGTAAGCCCAGTGCTCAGGCGCAGTCTGAATTTGGTCGCTAGTTTTCCGTGGTTCTTACAGAAGAGTTTTATGCACCTTCCATCTTAACGTTTATGACGAAAACGGTTTTACAGCTTGAGACTAAGTGCAATTTCAGGCCTTGGGCGTATTAAGCCAATTTTAAGTGATTTCTGAGGCTCCCAACATTTCTCATATTCTTAGGCTTAAGACCATTGTCTTAACTTTTAAGATGGTGCAGAATTTTTGAATTTTCTTTATAGGGTCTTAATTTGGAAGATGCTGATTTACGGTCCATTTTAAGGAGGTCCTGTGGAAAACCGTCTTCCTTATCCAACACAGAGTTTAAGAGTTATTTTTATAAGTTTCTGCCGGATCCTAAATTGTAAAACAATGGTCTTAAGGATAATTAAAAAAAAAGGATTTCCACCCACTGATCTTTTATCTACTTCAAGTCCCTCGTCCCCGCACTCTGAGGAAGTGCTTTTCTTTTCTCAAATCCCGAACACCTTCTAAACTCCAGCCTGAAAGTTTCAGCGACCAGGCTCGCTTGAAGCTCCTTTTAATCCTTGCTGAGTTTTATTGTTAACTCTCTGGTTCATTTTGGGTTAATAATAATAATAATAATCCTTGCATTTGATATAGCGCCTTAACACATCTTCGAGACGTCTCAAAGCTCTTCACAGAATATACTATAAAGTGAATTGACTGTATATTTGTGGATGAAACACGGCAGCCAACTGCGCACAGCAGCGTCCCCACAAGCAGTCATGGATTGAGTGACCAAATTACTTCTTAAAAAATTTATTTTGAAGGGATTATTACCCCCGGAAAAGCGATCCACCAATCGACTAACGACCGTGGATTGAGTGACTAAATTAGTCTTTTTCAGATTAAAAATGAAATGAAATAAAAAAATGGGTTGGTTGAGAGTTGGAATAAGTCAATAGCAAGGTTTAGAGCATCGTATGTGTGTGGAGTCTGTGTGTGATGATCTCCGGTGAGGGCTTAAATCCTGAAGTCAACAATTTCTACCTTTACTGTTTGAAGTATTTGTGGTACAAAATATCACCTCGACCGGAAGATCACTTTGTGGAAATCTGTTCAGTTTTTACTTGGAAGCTGTTTTTCACACATTTACTTGAAAGAAACTGGCTTCCTCTTAAATGTTAACACAAAATGCCACATGAATACATTCCAGGCTACAACTCACTCCGCCTGAAAGACGCTAGTTAGTCGATTGGCGGATCACTTTCCGGGGTTAATAAACCCTTCAACAAAAAATGATTTGATCACTCAATCCGTGACTATTAGTGGGACACTGCTGTGGGTATTTGACAGCCACATTTTGCCTACAAGATAGACAGTCACTCCACTTTACAGCATAAGCTGTGAAGCGCCACGTGATAAGGCGCTGTATCGAATGCAAGGATTATTATTATTATTAAATCAATGCAAATTGTTGTTGTTACAACTATTACAGCCTATTTTAGTAAAATTCAAGGCAATCATAAAAAGAATAAAAAGAGGAACTTAGAAGATATATCTTTACACGGAGGGTGGTTGCAATGTGGTATCGCTGTTTAAAAAAACATCGCTGGTTGCAGAGGCCATAAAATATGTTAGAAGGAAATTAACAAGACGTTTGAAGACTACAGAGTACTGTGGGGGTATGGGAGAGCCAGCAGGAGGGCGGAATTAGATTAAGTAGCTCACATAGAAGAAAATATAATACACAATAATAATATTCATCTGTGTGTTTGATAGGATATAAAATATTTGTCTTGGACAAATCGGGCGATGGCACCTGACACACGCCTGAATCTATCATTCTGCAATGCGTGAATTTAAATAAAAAGGTATGATTTATCCGAGAAATATGCAAAAAAGAAATGTAACGTTCTCTGAATCCGTATGAATTCATTTTTGCCGGCTATCTTCACAGCGAGAACCTCTGCTTGTTCGTGTCTCCTACTGCTTGGGTCCATTCAATTCATCATTGTCATCCAGCTGTGCTATGGGGTTAAACAGATTTCGTGACTTTTCAAGTGGTGAGGTGCTCTAGTCACTTGTCGGTATATACATCACTGATCTGCTACTTTTCTTTTTTGAGCCAGTATACCAGATTGTTGATGCCAATGTGTGACTGAAAGTTGGCAAGCAATCTCATAGTACAGCAGGTAGGCTCACTGTGGCCCCGTGCAAACTTGGGTAAGCTCAGCATGGGACCAGGCGAGCTCAATATGCTGTTGGACAAATTCAATGTCACACCACACTCGCTCAGTACAATGCACAGCCAGGCTCCATACGGCACCACATTGGCTCAGAGTAGGGCAGTGCTGCCTCCAGACACCACCACAGACACAAACTTAGAACCACGCTGAAAGATGGACAGAGGACAGGAATAATAACAATTATAATAATCCTTGCGCTTGATATCGCGCCTTATCGTGTACTTCCAGCCGTCTCAAAGCGCTTCACGGAGCGCACTGTAAAGTGTGGTGACTGTGTGTATTGTGGATGAAACGCGGCAGCCAATTGCACACAAACAGTCGTGGATTGAGTGACCACGTTATTATTTTTATTTTGAAGGGATTATGACTCCCGGAAAGCGATCCGACAGTTGACTAAAAAGCGGGTTCCTACTTATTCCTAGGTAAACAGAGACGTGTGTGTGTGGAGTAAGGAAACATGCCTAAGGTTTTGCCGTGCCCGGGAATCGAACCTGGGTCATCTTACTTGCGAGGCGAGTGCTCTCATCACAATGCTACAGGATGTGAAGCTTCAGTGGTTTTGATTCATATTCAGACCGGTACTGGGAAGGTCAGCATTGCAGTGGTTGCACTTAGGATGGACTAGTTAAAGCACTAAGTGAGAGAAATTTGGGCTGAATTTCCAGTTAAAAATAATAATCCTGTCATTTGATACAGCGCCTTATCACGTCTTGGAGACGTCTCAAAGTGCTTCACAGAATATACTGTAAAGTGAATTGACTGTATATTTTGTGGGTGAAATGCGGCGGCCAATTGCGCACAGCAGCGTCCCCACAAACAGTCGTGGATTGAATTATTGTTATTTTTATTCATTTATTTATTTTTGAAGGGATTATTACGCACATGAAAACAATCCGACAATCGACTAACATCCAGGTTCCTACTTACTGTTAGGTAAACAGAGATGGAGTCCTTGCAGCTCAGTGGTTAGAGCACTCGCTTTGCAAGCGAGAGACCTGAGTTCAATTCCAGGCAGAGGGCGAAACCTTGGGCAAGTTTCCTTACTCCACACAGAGCCTAATAATAATCCCTCCAAAACCAAAAACAATAATAAATTGGTCATTTTCAATCCACGACTGTTTGTGGGACATTGCTGTGCGCAATTGGCTGCCGCGTTCGCCCACAAATATACAGTCAATTTACTTTTACAGTGTGTTCGGTGAAGCGCTTTGGGACGTCCTCCCGACGTGAAAAGCGCTATATCAAATGCAAGGATTATTATTATTATAATGTGTGTGCAGAGTAAGGAAACTTGCCTAAACTTTCGCCCTGCCCGGGAATTGAACTCAGGTCCTCTCGCTTGCGAGGTGTGTGCTCTAACCACTAAGCCACAGAACTCCACTGAATATAAAATACTCAGGTGCTACACGTACCAGTTGGGGATACAAGTAGCACCTTTGGCAATGCACAATTATATAGGGAACTGCATTCCTCATAGCAGCTGATATCACCAAAGGCATTACACATAACGCCAACTAGAATTTCAAGTATCCCACCAGTACAATACATAGTACATCACTACATAGCATCAAATCCACACCACATAGGCTCAGCGCACTGTCTAACTTTATGCTCGAGTAACTATAGACTCTATTGGCTCAGGGAACCATTTGCCTATAAACTTTAGGTTTTAGAAACTATAGGCTCTATAAGTTCACCCATTGAGAGACGCTGGGAACCTTGAACCTCTGGTCCTCAACTGACTGAGTTACCTGGATGATGATGCTAGATATTTCCTGCTTGAGGAAGGCATTTAGGCTTAATAGAGGGGTAAATATGTCGCTCTGTCAAACTGAAATGATCTGAAGGATTAATTTACATTGTGACACCATTAAATGCAACATTGATAGGTGTTAGGAAGCTCACAATGAAGTTTGCTGAACTGAATGCCTCATGCCATCGAAAATGGGAGATAGCTCAGAAGAAATAATAATCTTCATAAGGAAATACCATTATCAGAATCCTCGCCTTGTAACACTCGGTATATCCAGAGAATAATAAACAGTGGATAGTGTATTACAGAGCTCCAGGAGAATTGAAAAGAACAGATGGCATTAAAAACGTGAGCAAACATCATGGTAGGACACACAGGTGCCTGAATCCTGGGATCTTATTCATACCTTTGTTCAGACCTGCTCGCCGTGAAGGCCAGATTTTTCGTGGTCGTAGCCTTAAAACTAATTCTCTTAAAATTTAAGAAGCGTGCAGAGTATTTTATATTCAAGCCTCATTGTGCAGAACCGGTCGTAGAATTGTGGAAAACTGGCTTCTAAATCGAGATCGAATTTAAGTATTTTCCAAAACACTGTAAAACCTTACATTTCAAGACAATCTCACGATGATGGTGAAGACTATATGAGATTGTGTGTGTGCTCCAACTTAATGGAAATCTACAGATGGCATTAAAATATACAAATAAAGGTCAAGTAGAACGCAATCCTCTGAATACCGAGATCGTGTGCTAGTCTGGGAGCACGGTATCTGACTCCTGAAATTTATCTGTATTCTGTACAGGTGTGATCCCAATAATTTGAGTACTGAAAGTCAGGCTGTACTGAGGCATGTGGACACATTGTAAGTGTTCCCGGGACGATTTGCATTTGCCAGATTTTTCGCTCCTCGTTTCAAGGTTACTGCCAGGCACTACTCTGTTCGTTTATGATTCCGCTCCACCGTTTCCCAGTTTGTTTGAGGCACCGGTTACTTTGGGAGCCAGTCGCAGGCGTGCAAGATAATAATAATCCTATAATAATAAGCCTCGCATTTGATACAGCGCCTTATCACTGTCTTCGAGACATCTCAAAGCGCCTCACAGAATGTACTGTAAAGTGAATCGACTGCATATTTTGAGGGCGAAATATAATCCCCGGACTGAGAGACAAGCACAGGGCCAGAAACACTAGTCAATTGGTGAAGCCACCTGACTGATCAAGTCAATCATGGTGAGGTTTTGGGGGACAGATTCCCTTGTAAAAGGAACAACTCTCTCTGACTGGATCTGGAGTGAGGCATTTATTTGATGTGGAAGTTTGCAATATAAATGTGAGTTGTTGCTGGCACTGATGCCTCGGACACAATCTCAGTTGTGGAGATCAGGTCGGTGTCAGATTTGGGCTGAAGATTGGTAACAAAGCCAGTTTTCTCCCACTTGCTAGGCAAGTCTCAAGTGCAACTGACATACACAGGCCATATGGTATCTTTGGAGTCCTGCAGCATATTGGTTAGAGCAAGCGAGAGGACCCGGGATTGATTATCGAGCAGGGTGAAATCTCAGTCAAGTTTTCTTACTCGGCAAGTAAGTAAGAACCCGGTTATTTGTCAATTGGTGGATTGCTTTCTGGGAGTAATAATTCCTTAAAAAAATAGAATCAATAATAATAGTTTGGACGCTCAATCCATGAGTGTTCGTGGGACACTGCTGTGTGCAATTGGCTGTCACATTTCGCCCACAAAATATATAATCAATTCACTTCAGCTTATTCTGTGAAGCGCTTTGAAACATCTCAATAACGTGATGAGGCACGATATCAATTGCAAGGATTATCATTGTTATTACAACCATTTGCTCTCATTAATAAAACTCTCCCAAGGTCACACCAGGAGCTTTCAAATCCTGAAAGCCAGGATCTTTTACAAAATAGGCTTTCCTGCCAGAACAGGCAATAAATAATTTTCTCCTCAATGCCATCGCTGTCAGGTCTGGATCAGAAAACTGCTTTGAGTGAACCCAGATCAACACTTATCAAGATAATAATAATCCTTGCATTTGATATAGCAACTTGTCACATCTTCAAAACGTCTCAAAGCGCTTCACAGAATATACCGTAAAGTCAATTTACTGTATATTTCGTGAGCGAAAAGGACGCAAAAAGATGAAAGGACAAAGGTAAAAATTTGAATTGTATAGGGCAATTTCATGACAGATACCAGAAAACTTTTCTTTACTCCGAAGATAATCAATGACTTGATCAGGTTGGCAGGAAAGTGAATGAGTCCAGGACAACACATTCATTTCTAAAGCAGTTTGATTGCTGTGATGAGGGATTAGGAGGGTGGGGGTGGAACAGCAATAATAATCTTTGACGTGCTCTGGAGAATATACTGTAAAGTGATTGACTGTATATTTTGTGGGTGAAACGGGTAGGGTGGGTATTCTGGAGGAATTAGATAAGATGGGCCGAAGGACCTTCTTCATCCAGACCAATCCTCTGATCCTGTGCAGCAGAAACTCCGCAACCAATAGAGTCAGCGTGAACATTAAATCATGGAGTCCATGAAATCTGACCTCGATGAGCCTCCTCATCTAAATTCAACTTTTCTGTTGACTCTTCATACCCTTACAAAGCCCTACTCTTCAAGCACGAACAATTTCATCCTTCAAAACAATTTCTGGAGGAAAACAATTCAGTGGTTTATGGCAAGGAATCCCACATTCCAACTGTCCTCTGTTTGTAAAGAAATTCTTTCCAACCTCCCCTTCAATTCCCATTGTGATTGTTTCCATTCATGTTATCATTCATACAACTCTCAGTGCCATACCTGTCTCAACAATCCTGAAGGTCATTGACTGATTGCTGTTACTGTGTGTGCACTGAGGTCATCATGTAGATTTTCGAAACCTTGCAAAATTGCATGCACGAAAAAGGAACTCTTTGAGTAAGTTAGTTTTATTTGAAAAGGTACAATACTGCCTGCGTTTGTTTGCGTTGGCACACACTTAATTCCTGAGAAAACACAACGGCAACCTGCATTTATATTGCGTGCCTCACACAGGGTAGGGTCTCAGGGTGCTTGAAACCCATCTGAAAGAGTGAGACCCATAATTCAGGGCATCATCGAGGCTGAAAGGGTAGGGGAGAAGATGAGTTAAATCAAAAGTAGTGGTGAGGTGATACCAAGTCAGGTTTCAAAAGCATGAAGTTTGCGTGAGCAAAAGGAAGACCAAGAGAGGAATGTGTTGACTGCTGGTGAGTAGGTAAATGCTTAAGGGCAGTATTAATTAGATGTCCACCTGGTAGTTGGTAGCACTCTCGCCTCTGAGTCAGAAAGAGTCTCTAAAGCTTTGGTTTAATAATAATAATAATAATTATAATCCTCGTATTTGATACAGTGCTTTGTCATGTTCTAGATGTCTCAAAGCGCTTCAGAGAATATACTGTAAAGTGAATTGACTGGATATCAATATTTTTTTTTAACATGTGTAACAGCAGCCCTATGGATCAGTATCCCTACCAGTATTCCTCACCCAGTCAATCTGGAAGGATTTTCTTGGTGAATATTCGTTGCAGGCTGGGGAACAGCTATGCACCTGGCACATGTTGGATTTTAACAATAGTGACATCTCTGCTCAGTGAATTCATCTGATTCAAGATTGCACTGGAGACAAAACAATTAAGCTCAGTGGCCTTGGGTCAGGATTCATGTAGAACATGAATAGTATCACCGGATCTCAAGAGAATTTCAGTTGTAGAAGATCCCACATCTGTGGAGTCCTGTAGCTTAGTGACGAGAGCACTCGCCTCGCAAGCGAGAGGACCTGGGTTCGATTGCCGGGCAGGGCAAAATGTTGGGCAAGTTTCCTTACTCCTCACACCCACCCATACCTCTATTTGCCTAGCAGTAAGTAGGAATCCAGTTGTTAGTCAATTGGCGGATCACCTTTCCGGGGATACAAAATGAAAAAAAATAAAAATAATAATAATAATTTGGTTACTCAATCCACGACTGTTGGTTACTCAATCCACGACTGTTTGTGGGACGCTGCTGTGTGCAATTGCCTGCCGCGTTTCACCCACAAAATATGCAGTCCAATTCACAATACAGTATATTCTGTGAAGCGCTTTGAGACGTCTCGAAGACGTGATAAGGCGCTCTGTCAAATGCAAGGATTATTATTATTATTATTATTATTATTATTATTATTATCCCTTTGGTCTGCTTTATCTCACCCTTTCAGAAAACCAACCCTACTGTCTCTCTATTAAAGCATCACATTGCTTGTCAAATTAGCCTCAGCCTCCTGTCTTCACCTTCCATGGGAATGATTTGCAGCTGTTGATTATCCTGTGGAAAGAAATATTATTTCCTGGTGTCTGGATTGAGAGAGTCGAATCCATTCCATGGAGTACTCTTGCAGCTAAGAGAGAAGAAGTTGGTTTGAGCTGTATTCAAGCCAAAATCTGAGAGCTGGGAATACATTGCTAACCTCCTGAAATACCCAATGTTCCATCTTACCCAGGATTAATTTCAGCTTTAGCTGTTTAAAATGTCCCTTCAAGTATTACTTGTTCCTGAGCTTTTAATGCCTAATGGTTTAGCGCTGATCTACGAGATAACCAGGAGCTTTTGATAACTATGCCCTTGTGTACATTTTATAAATTAATTGCAATTGTTCCCATATTCCACGAATCCAAATGTCCTGCCAATCATCGGTGTAAGATTGTAGCACGTAAAACATAACATTTCTTAGATGAATCAGAACCAGGGCAATTATCTAGAGCGAGATTTGCTCTACTATCCCAATTCTTTCTTAAGCACCTCATTACTTTGGGGAGCTGTGTTCTCTCCTTTGAAACCTCTCATGAAAATTTTTTTTTTTTTAAATATTACCTGGTAAGAGAAATTATTGGTTTAACTGTGCACATTGACTTGAGTAATACTCAGCTGATAAGGCAATGAATGCCTTATGAATAGAAAGCCTGGACATCCCCATGTACTTATCCAGCTGAGTTGTCAACGCGATCAGTTACAGGGAGATTCATAAAAGGATTCTCAAATTTTGAATCCTGTACTTACTACTACTAATAATAATATAATAATAATAATCCTTGCATTTGAATATAGTGCATTATCACGTTCTTGAGACATCTCAAAGCGCTTCACAGAATACGCTGTAAAGTGAATCGACTGTATATTTTGTGATCGAAACGCAGCAGCCAATTGCGCACAGCGGCCATGAGTGGAGTCCCCACAAACGGTCGTGAATTGAGTGACCGCATTTTTTTTAGGGATTGTTACCCCTGGAAAAGCGATCTGCCAATCGACTAACAACCGGGTTCCTATTTACGGCGAGGTGAACAGTGGCGGTGTGGAGTAAGGAAACTTGCCCAACGTTTCACCCCTGCCCGGGAATCGAACAGTGGGCCTCTTGCTTGTGAGGCGAGTGCTCTAACCACTCAGCTGCAGGTCTCCACACTTTGCCTATATGTGATTCTCCCGGACATTGATCTGATTCCAAACTTATATGATTTGGATAGCAATTACATATGAAGCGCTCTGAGACGTCTCTACATTGTAGACATTTCGCCAAATGCAACAATTAATATTATTATCGTGGATAGATTTTGTGGTGTGGGCTCATCAGACTCACTTAGAGGTTCCTAGTTGGATATTAGCCAGGATTAGGATGTACCAGATACATCCAGAGAGACTGACTCCATCTGTGCCTGCACTTTTTCTCAGCATTTTCGAGTGTCCAAGTTTTGGATACTTCTTAAATTCGGTATTAATTTTGAATCTGTAAAAGAAGCTACAGAAAACTAGCTTCCCAATTAAAACTGAGGTTAAAGAATTATTCAAAATTTGGAAAAAGTTTGAGTCAACGCCCAGGTTGTGTTTTTGCCACCTGCCATACAGGATACGATATTTCTAAATCTTTTTTATGAATCCCACATATTAGACTTCCAATAAATCCTTATTTTTTGTTTAGTGCCTTTCGTTTTGGGGGCGACATATCTAAACATTCTGCGAAGTGTCGTAAATAATAATAATAATCCTTGCATTTGATATAGCGCCTTATCACGTCTTCGAGACGTCTCGTAGAGCTTCACAGAATATACTGTGAAGTGAATTGACTACATACTTTGTGGGCGAAACACGGCAGCCAATTGCACACGGCAGTTTCGCACACAGTCGTAGATCGAGTGACCAAATTATTATTTTTTTTTGAAGGGATGTATTTTGAGGGCGAATGCAACGGCCAATTTGCACCAGGCAAACAATTGTATCTTGAATTGTTGGCCAGGGCACCAGGAGAAACTCCCTTCTTGTTTCAAATACAAATTATTGCTTAAATCTGGATCTTTAACGTCCACTTGAACTGGACTTGATTTAATGACTCATCCAATGGATAGAATCTCTTACAATGCAGTACAATCCCAGCACTGCATAGGACTATCAGTCTAGACAACACAAGTTCAAAGTCCCAACATAAGGCTTGAACCCACAAGCCCTTCCATCTCAGAGGCGAGAATGCCACCACTGAGCCAGGCTGATACCCAATTTCCAGACCGAGTGGCTAAAATTGAGTCTCATCCATTCAACACTGAAGGGGAATTGAATACAGAGCCATATTATCAGATCTCTATCTCTGTATGTCATGTTATTCCAGCTGCAGACACACGTAATCTAATGCATGGGATGAAACATCTTCAGAAAACAGAGAAGCTAGTATAAATATGGATTTCAGAAGAAATCCAGTGCCTGGAAGGCTCTGGCGTGCCAAGTGTACCCCAACAGAAGAGGCCCTGCATTTGTTCAATGATCAGCCCTTGAAATATACTGACAGTCTCAGTACCTCAAGGTCACTGCATCCTGACACTGCATGAGCACGAGAAAGGTTCCAGTGAAGAAGACACCTCTCAGCATCAAACACCTTCAGCCCTTTTCATCTCACCCTTTTGATGTTGGGATTGCAGAGGTTTATCTGGGGTTGACTTAATGTACGGTTTCAGTAATATTGGGGTAATGCTGCATGAAAAGCTATTGTACTATATTACAGCTGAGAATAACTTATTGATGATAGTCGGGGCAGGCTAGAGGGGCCGAATGGCTCCTAATTCTTAATTCTTATGTCTTATAGTGGTGGGTGGGTGGGGGAGTGGATTTCTGAAGGTACAAGGAAACAAAAAGTAGTTATGACTGGATCAAAAAAGAAGCTGAGGTCAATTCAAAGATCCATTTGAGAAAATGAGAAGAGAGATGCAGATTATAGAAAGCAAGAGGCAGAAATTCTTTATTGAGCTTATAGCACTTGGTAGTTTGTTAACGTTTTAACCTATGGGACCCAGTGATAGATGGTCAGTTAGAATGCCATCCTTTCAGTTCTGAGATTGGATGGTGCAATGAATCTATACGCTCTCCTTTTATCAATAGCATTGAGTTTGTACTCAGGGGAGACTGACAATTGATTGCTCTCTCTGCACAAACTTGAGCACAAAATGAGTTAGGCCAACCTAACACTTGGCCCATTTCTCAGCGAACGTAAAACTTCCCACAATAATAATATTTGTACTTGATATAGTACTTGATATAGGACTGTGGAGTCCTGTGGCTCAGTGGTTAGAGCACTCGCTTTGCAAGTGAGAGACCTGAGTTCAATTCCAGGCAGAGGGCGAAACCTTGGGCAAGTTTCCTTACTCCACACAGAGCCTAATAATAATCCCTCCAAAACCAAAAACAATAATAAATTGGTCATTTTCAATCCACGACTGTTGGTGGGACATTGCTGAGCGCAATTGGCTGCCGCGTTCGCCCACAAATATACAGTCAATTCACTTTACAGTGTGTTCTGTGAAGCGCTTTGGGACGTCCTCCCGACGTGAAAAGCGCTATATCAAATGCAAGGATTATTATTATTATTATTATTATTACCCATCATGTCAAAACGTCTTGAAGCACTTTACACTTAATTGCTGTCAAGTATAGTGACTGTATTTCTAGGGAAATGCAAAAACCTGTATTTAGGGCACAGTACAATGTGACAAACAACCATGGAATAGATGATCAATTCATTTGGAGTTGTGTTAGACAGGACATCAGGAGAAACTGGAGAAACTCACATAGTGTCATAGGCCAAAACAGGCAAATGCCCCACAAACATCCATGACTCAGAGAGTGAAGTTGACACCTAAAGGTGCAACAGTGGATCATTCCGACATTACTCTACTCGATGAGCCCAATGTTCACCTTATTCCCAAAGCCACAAAAGCAATTAGGTTGACATGAGAAACAGATTGCAAATTCAGATAACAGCATTATGCGATAACTTTACAGGCAAGCAAAAGTTAACTTATATATTTGTGTGGCTGGTTTAGATCAGTAGCCGAGGACTGGATCCGTGTCTCGCGAATTTCATTGCTTCTCTTAGCTCTTCACAGTTTGATGTTCTTCCCTATCTATCTCTTGGTTGTCATCCATATTCAAGAGAAATGCTCATGCTGCCGTTGAGCTGTCATCATTCTTGACACTGCATTGCATCAAATCAAAAATCTGCATTGAAAGATCGCAGAGATTCAAGCGAACACAAGTAGTTTCGATGAAATGATTCACCTAAATCTGGTGCCAAGACTTACAGCAAAGCACCTGATTTGTCATTGCCAGCACATCTCCCTCACAAAGATAAAACAATAATAATAATCCAGCATTCTACAGAGGACATTTGGTAACTGACAATTAAAAATAAATGTTGAGCTGAGAAAATATCTTTCAATGGATATTCTCTCAGAAGTCAGGAACCTCTAATGTGCAAAACATTGAAAATATAGAATAAAACACATGCCAGAGATATGAAAACACAAAGAGTCATATAAAAGCAGGCAAGTAAAACTAAACAGATAGATCTCACAGAGAGCAGACACAGGCACAATAATCCAAATAGCCTTTCTTTCCTGTTCTGCAAATATCTATGATTCTATTTTTATGGCTAAACTACAGAATGTGTCTAAACTGCAAAAACATCGGGGGTGGAATAGCTAAAGGGAGAGAGTATAAGTCACAGGAAACAATATTGGACATGTACAATTTATGGTTATGGCAGATCGTGCCATTGTTAAGTGGTCTGACATGTTAGCCCGCGTGAAAGGCACTATATAATTGCATGTTCTTGCTTTTGGGTAGCTGTTTGCCAAAGAAAATGTCTGAGGGATGTGAGCTTCAAACCTTTGCCAATTTCATGCTCATCCTCAAGTGCTGTGCTCACAGTCTCAGCCAATTAGTCATCCATCCATTCATCTCAGCACTTTAAGCAAAAATGGTGGATTATGTCTCCTTAACAACAACAACAACAAATTGCATTTATATAGCACCTGTCATGAAGGATGGCATCTCGGAGCGTTGTAGAGTGGCGGGGATGGACGCTGAACAAGCGAGAAAGGCAAGGTCTTCTATTTTTGGAAATGTCCATAAGCTATAGCCGATACAAAATTCAATCATCTGCATCCTCACCCGTATCTAACTTCACCGGCCCATCACTCCAATCCTCTCCGTGCTCCACTGTGACCCTGTCTCAGTGGGAGACTTCCAATGGATTGATCTTAGGTCCTCACCTATAAATCCCTTTGATAACCTAGCACATCCCAATGTCTGTAATTGCCTACCCCACTCTTCTCCTTGGTCCCTTTGCTTAGCTAATTCAAGCAGGCTGCTCACCCCCCCCTCCTACTCCATGCCACCATTGGTGGCCGAGCTTTCAGCAACTCCCTCCCTCTACTTTTAACATCGCACCCCCCTCTATCTATCTGTTTTCAAGTCCCATCAAAAAGCCTATCTCTTCGACTGCAGCTAAAGTCACTCACCCCTTCCCCCTCTTTCCTTCCTTGACGACCAACCTAATCTCTGTGAAGTGCTGTGAGACATTATCCTACATGAAGGGTGCTATATAAATGCAAGTTGCTGTTCTCGAAGGAAACTCAAATTAATTATGTGAGTCTTCATAAATTAGAGCTAAACAAAAATAATAACTCTTTTCCAAGTTCGCAACTTGGCTCATTTGGTAGCATTCCCACTTCTGTATGATAATCACATTATGAAATACCACATTTTCAAGCCAAATATCTCATTGAGGACAGAGAGATCTCCGTCTTGAATCATCAAGTTTCAACCCTGTGATTGTATCAGTAAAAAAAACTTAATTTTCTTGCAAAGGTATTGTGCCAAAAAGCACCACACATATTCCTACAGTTTTAAAGCCTTTAAGCTTTATTTCAAACCCCCTAAATAATAATAATAAAACCAATTTCACCCATGATGAAATATCAGGGACAAATTGAATGTATTGTTCTTATCCAGAAATGAGACCGACCCTGTGAAAGAAACATTCTTCTGCGCATAGCAGCTAGGTACAATTTGAACAGAGAGGGAAAAAAAATGCTATTTTTAGAAATGCTAATGGAATCAAAATGTTTTGGTGGCTTGGTGGGAAGCAGGAGAGTTATTTTTAGAACATCTAATCCTTCTGTTGCTTGACACAGTGGGTGGCAGCTTTCGATGCACAAATACTGTGTGAAAGGTTCCATATGTTCTACCAGTGAAAGATATCACTTACTTCATTACACTGAAGTAGGCTGTATGAGTGTTGACTGGAGATGACTCCATCTTGCAGAACCCTGGTGCTCACTGGATATTTCCCAATTCACATGTGTAATCAGAAAAATATTGTTTAAGACACCTTAATTTCAGAATATTTAGGGTGGGGGCGGGAGGGGCGGTGAGTTTTTTTTCTCTAGTTTTCTGCCATAAATGTAGCATTGGTGGGGTGGTATTCTACCTTCTATGCCTCAATACATCACCTGAGTGCCCATTCTTCATGTGTGGCCTTAGACAGTATGCATCAGGCATCTGAGGCATCAACAATAACAACAACTTGCATTTATATAGCGTAACTCACACAGGATAGCGTCCCATCACAGCCAACCCCAATATGATGTTATCATCCAACAACAACTTGCATTTTTCGCGCCCCTCATGCAGGGTAGTTTTCCAGAGCACTTGACAGTGGTGGAGCAAGACGCCGCCAAGCCAGGAGGAGGTGGGAGGTGACCATAGGCAAGTTTGAAGAGGGAGGTCTTCAAGTGCGATCTGAAGATGGGAAAGGAAGGGATAAGGCGGAGGGATAAAGGAAGGGTGTTCTGGAGTGTTTTGGGACGTTAGTGGCTGAAAGCGTGGCCACGGATGGCCAATTTGATACAGCAATGACTCACAAACAGTCCTGAAGTGAATGACCAAATTTTAGGTTTGAAGACAAAATTGTCTTAACGAGCTAAGACTAGGTGAAATTTCCATTCTCGTAGCTAGTCTGTATGGCTCAGGGTCACTCCATGCAGTGGTTTTACCAACTAAGCCAGAACACATTGTTGTTTCTCTCAAAAATCCTCCCAAGTGTGTAAGTTCTCAGTTTGTCTACTGTGCCTCCTCTAGGCAGATTATAATTGTATGGAGGCAATATCCCATTCACTTTCCTCCTGCGGACTCCTTATACTCTATCGTGCTGTTGCCTTGGTTCACTTAATCAACCCTAGCAAATGTTTCATCTGAGGAAGTGTTGAATCCACTGCAATTTTGGGCAACTTTCTGCCCATTGGCAACTGTATATATTCACACTGTGTTCGTGTTAGCTCAGTAATGTTGACTCATTACCTATATAATATTCTGACCATGTTTTATGCCTCTGAATCCAGTCATTGCAGCTTCTCTGTAGAGCTGACTTATTTTTTGCAAGCAGCTTTGGTTTACAAAAGTAAGGCACAAATTTGTTGAAGGCACAGCCGGTGAAACAGTAGGAGATAGGTCCTAGCATTGAGTGGAATAACATGCTCAGATGTTGAGTGAAGAGATACTTATGAAATGGAAGTGCTTCACTGTTAAAGGTGTGGGGTGGGGACATTAACCTTTTATCTCTGGTTTGAATCTATATCCAGAGTCTATTGTGCTGTAAGGATCTTAAGGGGAATGAGCTGTAGAGGACTTAACCCCGTTGCACAATCTGTGCAGACTCATATCTCAAAAGCCCCTTGAATTTGTTAGTTGTCAGACAGAGTTGGGAGGAACAAGCAAAGGAATCAAATGAAAGGGGAAAGTAACAAAGATCCCCTCCTAAGAGGGTAATTATCTTCACAACATGGGATGGTAGAATGCATGGCTTTGGTTTCTATCAGTGAAAGGTGCAAGTTGTTGTTGCTGTTGTTCTAGAGTTTGACCTGATCGCAAACAGAACTGGTCATTCACTTCATGGATGTTTCTGGGATGTGTCGCACCAAATTGGCGGGCGCGTTTGCCTGCAAAAAATACAGTCACTACACTGTACTTCACAGCGTGAAGCGCTTTGAGACGTACTCCCGACATAAAACGCCCAATAATGTAATCATTTTTATTACGGATTACATTGATCTGTATCCCTCCAGAGCCGGGTAGGGATATATCCCAGTCGAATTCCTCTTTTTTTAATTTTGCCCATGAAGAATGCCCACAAATATGTATACTTTACAGTCTATCCCGTGAAGTGCTTTGAGATGTCACGACGTCGTGATAAATGGCTGTAACAAATGCCAGGATTATTACTATTATTATAATTATTATTGTAAAAACACGAAAGGCAGAGATATGACAGGCCGTGATACATAACATGTGAGAGCAGACGTGGGAACAGACACGTGTGACAGGTAGAGAGAGACATGTAACAAAGACACAAGACAGGCTGAGACACAGCAGGGAGACGTGACAGGCAGAGATGTGTGACAGGTAGATTCAGGTGATGTGTAAGTGTTGAATGATAGACACATACAGGCTACAGGCACATACAGTAATGTACAAGATGCAATAAGATGACTTGCAGGATGGCAGAGTTTGGGAAAAACTCTTTATGCAATAATAATAATAATAATAATAATCCTTGCATTTGATATAGCGCCTTATCACGTCTTCGAAACGTCTCAAAGCGCTTCACAGAATATACTGTGAAGTGAATTGACTGTATATTTCGTCATGGATTGCGTAACCAAATTACTATTTTACATTTTTGTAAAGGGATTACTATCCCCAGAAACACGATCTGCAAATCAACTAACAACCGGGTTCCTACTTGCTGCTAGGTAAACGGAGGCGTGTGGAGTAAGGAAACATGTCTGAGGTTTCGCCCTGCCCGGGAATCAAACCCAGGTCCTCTCGCTTGCGAGGCGAGTGCTCTAACCACTCAGCTGCAGGACTTCACGTTAACAACCTCAGTGATGCCAATGGTAAAACGTTCACACTTGTGGATAAAGTAACCTGTTCGACAATGTGCTCTTGTGACAACAAGTTCTGACGAAAGGTCAAGTACCTGAAATGTTAACTCACTTTCCTCTCTCCATAGATGCTGCCTGACCCGTGGGTATTCCCAGCAACTTTTGTTTTTATTTCACTTCAAATTGTAAGCGTCCAACACGCACTGCTGCAATGTTACCGGCCGGTGGAAAATAACTAATCGCTGTAGTAATTACTTTTCTTGTTCCGTTGCAGAGCTTGTAGGATGACAGATCGTGCAATCAGAATTAATTGCCACGAGGTTGCAAAGTGTGTCCTGTCGATCTGCTAATTCATCAGCTGGTCAATGGGGATGAATGATAAGGGACCTAACTGTACAGCGCCTTGGGAGGTCCTCCCGACGTGAAAGGCGCTCAATAAATGGAATCTTGTTGTTGTTGTTGTTGATGACCTCCCTCTTCCACTCTGTTGCAATGGTTCAGTCCAGAACCTGTCGCAGTGAGGGTTGGGTTGGCGGTGAGGAGAATACTGTCTCAGCAAAATCTTAGTGAAGCTGGTATTACACTAACTGGCAATCCAATGCAGTGAGAACCACCTCATAGTTGAGGTGGAGGAGAGTCAGACCTGTGGACCGGCTGATACGTTAAAAACATAATCTGACCACTTTTTTCACCCGTGTGTTAATTAATAATAATAATAATAATAATAGTCCTTGCATTTGATTTTGTTCCTTATCACGTCTTTGAGAGGTCTCAAAGCACTTCACAGAATATACTGTAAATTGAATTGACTGTATGTTTTGTGGGTGAAACGCAACCAGTTGAGCACAGTGTCCTACAAACAGCCGTGGATTGAGTGACCAAATTATTATCATTTTTTTTTGAAGAGTTTATTATCCCCGGAAAGCGATCTGTCAATCGACTAACAACCGGATTCCTACTTACTGCTCGGTATACAGAGGCATGCGGAGTAAGGAAACTTGCCTAAGGTTTTGCCCTGCCCGGAAATCGAACCCAGGTCCTCTCGCTTGCGAGACAAGTGCTCTATCCACTGAGCTAAGGGACTAATGCCAGTTAAGGTCAATTTTCACCCTAAAGTTGACAAAGTGGCAGCTTGTGCACTGATTTGGCTCACTGTGCAGAGGTCGTCAATGGCATTAAATTTGATGCGCTTCCAAGGAAGTGCCTCACTGTGTGGAGAGAAGCCAAGGTAAAAGGCAATGCTCGGAAGCAAAGGGTAGAGGATTGGATGGACTCGACTGTTCTTACTGCTAAGGAGTCAGTTGATCTGTATGCAAGATGTGCTACATGCTGTGCTTCCATGTTTATATATAATTTATCTTCAAAACAACAAAGGTTATTTTTCTACTCTTTGTATTTGTATCACGTACAGTTCCCTAAATGAAACGCCGGCAGCCAACCTCTGCCGCGTGCCAATGCTACACCAGCCTGAGTCATCCTGTCATCTTCTCTCCCTCCTTGCCAGTAAGCGGTCTTCGCAAACTCTCAGAAGCTTATCCACCCCCTCCCTTCCTTTGACCCAGTAACTCAACTCTCTCTCTCTTCTGGTTGACATTAAATATCCCAATGACACGATCTGAAAACATAAGTAAGTTCCTCTCAGTAATCCTAGCCAGATAGAATTGGTCACTTCGCTTCATGGCAGGGACATTGCCATGTGCAAATTGGCTTACAAATGCGCAATTCATATTAAATTGATATATTATTTATATTAAATCCTGTGACGTGCTTCGCAAAGTTTTCTCGTTGTGATAAGGTGCGAAGATGCTATACCAGATGCAAGGATTTTAACTGTGGCTATCAGTCAGTGCAGTATCACTGCTGCCCCATCCAACTTTGTACAGCAGTGTCCCACAAAACAGTCGTGGATTGAAGAGACCAATTTTTTTAAAAAATGTTAAGGAATTATTACCCCCGGAAAAGCGATCCGCCATTTGACTAACAACCAGGTTCCTACTTACTGCCAGGTAAACGGAGGTGTGTGCAATAAGGAAACTTTCTCAACAGTTCGGACTGCCGGGAATCGAACCCAGTTCTCTCGCCTGCGAGGCGAGCGCTCTAACCACCGAGCTACGGGATTCCATTGTGGTGGAGTCAGGTTGTGGGGAAGGACGGCCAAAATCTTTCCAACAAGTCAGAAATGTTACTGATGCGTTATTTATCACTTCCCCATTTGCGATGTTCACCCTCTATAAGCATCCACCGGTCCCATATAGTCTTTGTACGGGACTGCTAGATGCTTACAGAGCCATATCGACTTGTATGCTCCCTCCGCTCAGCAGGTTCCCGCCCGGCCCTAGCCTTTGGAACTCCATCCCACAATCCCTTCGCCTCGCTTCCATTCCTCCCTTGCCCCTTTCAAGGCACATTTCAACACCCTCCTCTTCGACCGTGACTTCGGTCATTTTTCTTCCCTCCCTGTCCCTCCCTGCCCTCCACCCCTCCTGATCCCAACACCCGGCCCCCGCCTCCCCCACCCCCAACTCCGCTGTGGCCCAAATCACTGACTGTCCAACGCCTTGACGAGTGAGCTACTGAGTGCTGGAGCTTTTTGCATGACCCGTGGCAGCTGTTGCCACTATCAGCACAGGGTCTTCTTTGCCGTTGGCAGAACGAACCCCTTTGTACATCAGCAACAGTAGCCAACATCTAAAGCTGCTCCCTACTCCCTGACAGATGGCTCACGCTGTAAATATAAATGCTTCGGAATGAGTCACGTCAAGGACCCCAGTGAATTAGCCAATCCCCCCAAAAATAAATATTCTTCTGAAGTGTTGTTTTAGCCGGTTAGATCTGGACCAGTTAAGACTTGCAGCCGGTCGCCTGTTTATTTCCCTTTTTATGCCCACTTCTGTTTATGCAGCACATTTTAATCTTTATGATTGACTTTACGGATGATTGCTTTGAAAGGACAGTTTTGCTGTCAGGTCCACTTTTTAATAAAACCCAACAGCTGCCAAGCATTATTTATAACATTAAAATCTTTTTTGTTCATTTCTAATGTTGTTGAATCCCACCCCCCCCCCCCCACCCCCCCCCCCCCCCCCCCCCGCAAAAAAAAGCATTGGCAATGTCATTGGAATTTGCTGCAAGATCTCACCAATACTAGGAATCACACATCACACATACAGCGTTGCAATATATTACAATTTACATTGACGTATAGGGTCTTTCACATTGGGAGGCTGTCTCAAAGAGTTGAACTGATGTTGAGGTGTAAGCTGATAATCTATTTGTGATTCACCTACAATAGGATTTAAATATGAATAAGATAATATTTGCATTTGATATCGTGCCTCATGATGTCAAAATGTCTCGAACACGCTCTGCTAATTTGATTATGTTGAAGGATTGGATTGTTATTTTGATTTCATGTAGGCACAGTATCACCCTCTTGGGTATTTTTTTTAATGCATTGGAAGCATTTAATGCATTTTAATTCATTGGAAGAGTTCCAAAAATGCCTGGAATCTTCCCTTTGTCTGAAATGGAGTTTGCACTCTGTTCCCAGGACTGACCCAATTTGCTTGGCTAATTCTGAAATGTAGTAGGCACAGGTTGGCAGAGCCAAGGCTTGGGTAACTCTGGAGATTTACAAACAGTCGTGGATTGAGTGACCAAGTTATGATTTCTTTTTGAGGGATTATTACCCTGGAAATGCGATCCGCCAATCGACTAACAACCAGGCTCCAACTTACTGCTAGGTAAACAGACGCGCGTGTGTGGAGTAAAGAAATGTGCCCAACGTTTCGCCCTGTCTGGGAATCAAACCCAGGTCCTGTCGCTCATGCTCTAACCACTGAGCTATAGAATATGGTTTTGTGGAGTACTGTAGCTCAGTGGTTAGAGCACTCTCTTTGCAAGCGAGAGACCTGAGTTCAATTCCAGGCAGAGGGCGAAACCTCGGGCAAGTTTCCTTACTCCACACAGAGCCTAATAATAATCCCTCCAAAACCAAAAACGATAATAAATTGGTCATTTTCAATCTACGACTGTTTGTGGGACATTGCTGTGCGCAATTGGCTGCCGCGTTCGCCCACAAATATACAGTCACTTCACTTTACAGTATATTCTGTGAAGCGCTTTGGGACGTCCTCCCGACGTGAAAAGCGCTATATCAAATGCAAGCATTATTATTATTATTCAGTAGAGGAACACACACCAACACGAATGCAATGGGTCCAATGGCCTCCTCCTGCCTGGTAGACTTCTATAGTTTCTACGGACCTCTATTCAGATCGGCCTTGTTACCCTCGGATGCTGAGATTGTAGCTAGGCATTACATCTATCATGTTATAACATTGTAGTGAGTGGGTGGCAGTGAGCTCCCTGGAAAGTAATCTATTGTTGGACACTTATTTTATTCCCAGTTGTTAATTTTAGAGCACACATTACTGTCACTGTGTTTGGAGCAATAAATAAAACGACTTAGCTAGCAGAAGCTTCATAAAGCAACTGCTCAAATAAATTAGTTATATTCTACCTTGATTTAAATGGGTCAGAGACGGATTATCAAAAGGCGGAAGATATCAGTCTCAACAGGCAATGCATTCTCAGCTGGAATGATTGATAAATGGCATAATATCAAAGTAATATTACAACATGTTGGAATTCTGTTTATAATTTAAGAAGATTTCATCTGTATTTTTTTGTAATACGTTTTGTGCTTTGTGGATATATCTCCCAAACTGCAATAGTGTTGCCTGATCGAAACCTGACTTGCCAGCCTCGCTTTACAACGGATCGGGAAAGGCTACTCGGTCCATCAGCTCCACTCTGTTCAAGTCCATCCCTTGGCTTAAACACTACAGCATCCCCTAATCACACCTGCCAGCTGTTGGGCTGCTGTTCCAGTTGTCATTATATTTAGCTTTTGGTAATATTGTACACTGCTTCACCCCACGGCCCACTCCGTGCAATTATCTCCCACCCTCTGGGACTCTCTTCTGAAATCCCTCCACTTGTTCCTTCCCTCTCTGCTTTCAAAACTCATCGAAACCCACCTTTGAGTGCACCACCTACCCCAAGCACTTCCCACTCCTCCCAGACCCATCTAATTCCCAGTGTGGACACCTACTCAGTCTTCGGAAACCACCTCATAAAAGATGTAGAAGTGCAAATATTGTTGTTGTTGTTATTGTTGTTGTTGTTGTTGTATTGGCCCCAAACTGATGGTCTGCTACTGTCTTGACAAGGAAGTTTCCAACAACAACAACAAGATTCCATTTATAAAGCGCCTTTCACGTCAGGAGGACGTCCCAAGGCGCTTTACAATGGGTAAACCCAACTAACACTGCAAAGCTTCACTGTATCAGGGAACAAAATGCTCTTGCCTGACAAGGTCCGTAAAGTTATTAATAATAACAATAATAGTAATAATAATAATCCTTGCATTTGATACACCGCTTTAACATGTCTTCGAGATGTTTCAAAGGAGCTTCACAGAATCTACTGTAGAGTGAATTGACGGTTTAATTTGGGGGGCGAAAACGTTTGGGATTGAACACTCAGGTCTATTCTGTTCTCTGCCGGTGGCGGTGTTTCATGTGGTCGAGGCACCATTTGGTGTGGGTGAGCTCTTCAATCTCTCTGGAGTGGTCTCTCTCTCTCTCTCATTCGGAATCCAGAGTACGTCTGCCGCTACCTGCATACAAATAATTACTTTCAATTGGAATGTGTCCGAGCTCACTTGACGATCATGAGCCAACTGCCTTCTCGATGCAGAGAATAAATCAAAGCAATACCAGGTTCCAACTGTACGTATAGGTCCAATACAGCGACTGGAACTCGCTCCCATCTCCTGTGCACTTTTAGCACAACATTTGTTAATCTCTGTATTTATAAACTACACAGGAAGGTGGGAATGTTGATGATAAAAAAGAAGATCATTGCAGTCCATCTGGCTAGTTGCAAAGGTTTTTTTTTGGACGAATAATTTGATGCGTTAAAATTGACAGTGTTCAATAACACATTACTTGTTTAATTTACACCTGTAATACAATACCTGATGCCACAAACGTTACCCCTAAGTCAGTGTCTCAATCATTTTTTTCTCCAAATAGCTGTCTAATTCCCTCTTGAATTTGGTGCCATTATCTGTCTGTTCGTTCAGATTTACCATCAAATATTTATTATTATTATGTTATTACAGTTGAAATCACTCCGTAGAGGTCATTTCTAAATGGTTTTCAGTGGCGGGTCAGCCAGACCGATCGTTACACATTACATGTGAATGGATTTTACTTTTCTTAGTATGTTTGAGCTTCCTAAAAAAGCTACTTTTTGCAGGAGATTAATATTTTGTTCACCAAGTATTTTGTCAAGCTATTTTTGAATAGTCTTATTAACAGACCCAGTTGCACCGATTATTATTATTATTATTATTATTATAATACATGGGTAAAACTCAATGGTGAAATAATAGCTGTAAACGTGTCTTATCAAACTCATCCTGAAGAAATGTTTGCTAAACAAAATGTCACTGTTAATCTTTAGAAACCAAAAGTACTGCGACGTACGGGTAAACATATAATGTTTACATCATAGAATCATAGAAATTTCAAACCAGAAGGTGACCATTTGACCCTTCTTGCATGCGTGACTTCTCCTCTGGAGCTACCTACTCTACATTTCTGCTCTTTCCCTATTTTTCGAACTCGCTTCTGGTTTGTTTTCCATACTCCACCATCCGTGAAGTTCAACTCATCTAAAACGCTGCAGCCTGCATCCTCGCCTGCACCCATCACCCAAGTTCCTCTCCAAACTCCACTGGCTGGGTTCCTGTCTCTCAACAGATCGCTTTCAAGTTCCTCATCCTCAGCTACAAAAAATCGCTTCACATCCTAACACTTTCCCTAATTCTCTGATCTCCCATCCATTCTTCTGTTCGGTCCCTTCGCTTGGCTAACTCAGACTTGCTCCGCGTCCCCTGCACCACCATTTTCTCTGAGCTTTCAAATTCTATGTCCCTAATTTCTAGAACTGCCTCCCTCCCTCCATCCCTCCTTCCCTCACGCCCCCCCCCCCCCCCCCCAATGGTTCTTGCACCCTTTTTGTCTTCAAGTCCCACCTTAACACCGATCTCTTCCCCAAGTATCCGCCCCATAATTGTAAGGGCTTCGAGATGTTATTCTACGCGAAGGGCACTATATAAATGCAAGTTCTTGTTGTACTCTTTAATATCTTTTTGTGTCTATTTTAATTCTCTTTTAAATGATTAAATTGGCTTGCTTTATAAGCATTTAGTGCCAAGACGTAAAACACTTTAGATGTAACATACAGTGGTTGCCCAATAATGCGATTAGCGACCAGCCAAAGTTCCCGAACTAAACTGCAGTATGATATTTTGTAATGCCATGTATACACTTAGGATACGTTCCTGAGGAATAAGAGTTCTGCAGCACTGAAATTAATGTAATTAAAATCAGACTATTTTCTACGATCAATATTTGGAAAGCATGGTACTACATTAAAAGATTAAACGGTTAAGTTATACTGGCATGAACCTCGTATCAATAAATTGTGGCTTACAATGGTGAGCACTGTAAATAGTCTTGATAAGAGTATCAGGCCAATTAGAATACAATATAATAATAATCGTTAAATTTGATATAGCATTTTAACACGTCTTCGAGACGTCTCAAAGCTCTTCGCAGAATATACTGTAAAGTGAATTGATTGTATATATTTTGTGGGCGAAACACGGCAGCCAATCGCGCACAGCAGCGTCCCACAAACAGTCGTGGATTGAGTGACTAATTTATTATTACTATTATTATTTATTATTATTATTTATTATTTATTTATTATTATTATTATCATTTTTTTAAAGATTATTACCCCTGGAAAAGCGACCTGCCAATCGTTCCTACTTACCGCTAGTTAAACAGAGGTGTGTGGAATAAGGAAACTTCCCCAAGTTTCGCCCTACGGGAATCGAACCCAGGACTCTAGTTTGCAAGGCGAGCGCTCTAACCAGTGAGCTACAAGTAAACAATCAGAGGCTTTCTTATACATTAACTGGGAGAAAATGTGGTTCAATGTAAATGTAATGTTAACAGAAGAGATTGAGACCCTGTGGCTAAATGTGAATGTGATGGGGGTTGGGGGTGAATAGAACTGCTTTCAAAATGGAGGTGTAGCTCCCTTGTAACTCCCATGGGTAGTTGCTGATCTTTGAGCATTTCGATGGCTTCAACTCCTATATTATATGAGTATAGTCACGTGGAGTGGGAATACAGGGATGGACTGGTTGGGTTAAGTGTCCAGTTTCCACGTTCTTCAATAATGTTTGGGCCGTCAGAAGACTCTTCATTCTGCTCATTCTGACAGCCAAAAAAAAATTGGTCTCCGCTCTCTCCCTCTACTTCCTGGAGAAACACTGTGTATAAACACTCCTTGATTAATCAAGTAAACTAAAATATTCATCACCCATCTCCACTATTCATTCCCGCCCTGCTTTCCCTCTGCAAGATCTACCCCCTCTTACTCCCCTCCCTTTTAAATCCAACCCCTTCTACATAACCCCCTTCTAAATTCACCTCCTCTGAATATCACAACTCACCCTCTGCATCCACCCTCCTTTCCCAACCCCCAACAGCAAAAGACCCATCTGTGAAATCTGTTCCCTTTGACAACAGTAACTTATACTTACACAGCACCTTTCAAGTAAGATGAATGAGTAGGATACCTCGAAGCATTTTGAACCTCAATCCATACCCATCCCGATGACTGCCCGCTCTGTTCTCAGCCACAGATTTTTCCTTGTTGGGATTAAATGATGTTGCATCCAACATTTTTTTATTGGAAGTCAATTACCCAATCCTCTGTATGAAAAAAACAATTTTTCTTCTCTGTCTTGTTTAAGGCGTGTTAATTTTAAGCCATTGATTTGACATTGATTTCAGCCATGTTTCAGTTCAGTGAAGATTATGTTCCAGTGAATAAGTCTTTAAAATAAAGATATTAATTCCTGCAACCATTTTTTGCAAAACTATGTATAATATTCATATTCAGGGGAATTTAGGAGGGTAGTGAGATTGTGGAACTTGCTGCCTGAGGCAGGGGTTAAATCAAACGTTTATGTTCTTACATAAGAATTTGCTGGGCAAAAGAAGACCAAGTTCCACCCTGTTTTGTCATTCACCGTCCTGGCAGTCGCTTGACATGTCGTGTCCCAAACTATATACTGTATCCCAAGATATTATTTTAAACAGTATAGAAGACGCATAGAATAAACTAAATGTATAGAAGAGGGAGCTAGACCTACACATGATGGAGAGGGGAATAGAAGGGAGAGGGGAAGGAGTTAGGAGTGGGTGGAGTAGGGTCACGTGGAGATTAACCACCAGCATGGACTGTTTGGGCCAAGTGTCCTGTTTCCACATTCTACATTCTTTGTAAATCTTTGTAGATAAAATATAATTTCGTTTCCTACTGCTTCTTCATTACTAACCATTGCTGTACAATATTGGAACAGACTTATCCCAATATTGTATTTGTTTGATTGATGTACTGCAGACAGTTGCATTAAAATTGCAGCCTCACATACCTCAGATAAGGGGAGGAGCAGTGAGGGCTATAAATTATTGTAGACTATGCAAATCTCCGTCACTATGGGAATAATGTTAAGACACCGAACGGCCCCTGGAACACCCAAAAAAAACCACATCATTAAGTCAGTAAATCACTTACCACATGTGTATTGATTATGGTTCATTTATTGCACCACAATGTCTGGTGTTAGAGGAAGTGCTGCCACTGATGTCAAATGAGCAACGGTTCAGAACATTCATAGCTTAATTAACTCTTTGGGTACTGAACTGCCTCAAAGAATTGAATCCCACTGCTTGTCCAGTTCGGACCACCCTACCCATTAGGGCTTTGGCTTGCAGGGTTAACAGGAGCTGAGTAGGGTGATGCCCTGCCCCCAGTGACTGGTCTACCCTCCCAGTTCCTGCCGATGAGCCAGGAAACTCTCATCTACCTGCCGAGGAGCCAGGAACTGTGCTGTCATCAGCAGTGCCCTGGAATACTACGGATCGGCCTGGATCAGCAACCAAACTACCTGAAACCACCAAAACCTATTTCACATATCCTAGAACCATAGAACCAGAGAAATTCACAGGACAGAAAGAGACCATTTGGTCCATTGTGCAGTGCTGGCTCTCTGATTGTCCCATCCCTACACCCTTATCCGTTTCTCCTTTTCAGATATTTATCTAATTCTCTCTTAAAAAGCCACCACCACCACAACAACAACTTGCATTTACATAGCGCTCCTCAAGTGGGGTAGTGTCCCTGAATGCTTAGGATCTAAGATAATCCTGGAGGCCAAAGACCTGAGGGTAGGGTGGTCCGAGCTCAACAAGCAGTGAGAAGCTTGTCAGATGGTGCTTTTGATGGCAAACTAAACTCCAGCAGGACCCCAAGATGCACTTTCGGGATCTCAGGTCTTGGCTCTCGCCCACAAAATATACAGTCAAGTCACTTCACTTCTGTGAAGCGCTTTGAGACATCTCGAAGATGTAATAAGGCGCTGTATCAAATGCAAGGATTATTATTATTATTATAAACCTGTGCCTAATATTCTTCAGAAACAGGTAAGCAGGATTGTGTAACTGACATGCATGGAACTCACAGGCTGGTTTGAATGCTCTTAAGCATGGTGATGGGTTTCTGTGTGTGTCAGACACCCGGCTGACCGAAAAGAATCTTAAAAGCTAATGTGGATTTTGCCTAAACTGTGGTTCCGGATAGGGCATTCCACGTCCTAACAACTCTCTGTGTAGAAACAACAACAACAAATTCCATTTCTAAAGCACCTTTCATGTCGGGAGGACGTCCCAGGTCCCAGACAACGAGGGGTTTGCACCCAAGCTGCCGGTTGGGATCAGAGAGTGGTGGGTGGCAAGAGGGTGAAGGAGGAACAGATGACCGAAGACACAGTCGAAAAGGAAGGTCTTGAGGAGGGCCTAGAAGAAGGCAAGGGAGAGGTCGAGGCAGAGGGGCTCCGGGATAGAATACCAAAACAATTCTAACCTTTTCCTCTTTGGTAATTGCTTCAAATCTATTTCCTCCTACAGTAGTTATGGACTCACCAACCAATAGAAATAATTTCTGTATGTACCTTATCGAAACTCTTCCTTAAAGTGCCAATTTGCACACCGCACGATCCCACAAACAGCCATGACGTGAATGACCAGAAACGTGTTGGACAGGACACGAGGAGAAATTTATCTTTATGAAGAATAGACAAACGGGACGTCGGTTTAACGTCTTTATCTGAAGCACAGCACGACCAACAGTGTGGCACTCTATTACTGCCCTGGACTGTCAGACTGGACTGTGAACTCAAAGTCCTGATGTGGGGCTTGAACCAAGACGCCTAACAACTGCAAGCCTGCTAGCAACTGAGCCAGTACCTTGAGAACTCAGCCTCCTCAAAGAGTTAAACAGCAGGACAGAGTTAAACATGTGAGAGTTGCTTGGTTTGCTGTTTTGTAGAAGTTCAGTCATCGTAACAAAATGTTCGGTCACTAAAGCAGGAATTCAGTCTGCATCTCATTAGCTTCCTGTATGATCCTGCTTATAGCCGACCAGCTACCTAATGTTTACCTATCTGATTGGAGAGAAATTTGTTTGAATAACCAGCACTTTATTACACATGTGGGTCTCTTTTTTCAGCGTTACTGATGGCAATCACACACCATTAAAGGCGACATGTGTCATGATGATCAACTGCACCTCAGTGCTTTGAAGGTGCTTCACGCTGTCTAATTTTAGCAGTGCAGGATGGAGCACTGGTCCATCAAGGCTTAGTCACGTTAGTCACATTTATTGCACATGTACAACGAGCGAATGCGCCGTAAACCTGACCCAAGACTTTCCACTGGAGCTGAGAAGCTTAAGCGGTGACCCTAACAGCGGAAGGGCCTTCATGATAATGACAGGGTTATGATGTGGCTGTGGCTGGGTGCGTACTAATAGATTATCTTCACTGCTGAGCAATTCAGTAAATAATTCGACATTTATAATCGTACCTTTCACGTGGGGGAGGACGTCACAAAGCGTTTCACAGCCAAACTGGAGCCCGAGCTGTGGTGGGGGGGGGTGTGGAGCTAAGGCAGGCGGGGGCGGTGGTGGAGGAAAGGAAAGTGACCGAAAGGATGGTCGAAAAGACAGGTCGAAAAGTGGACGTTAAACTTGTGGGGGTGAAGGTAAAATTAGCACAAGAGGCATTACAGGAGGCGGTAAGAAGAGATTCCTTTACACACAAGGTTGTTTGAATGTTGAGACAGAGTCCATTATTTCTGTGACCAGATATTTTATTTAAACTCCAGGCGATGACCTCACACCAATGCTCACCCCAAGTCTCCAGTATAAAGAAGTCCATCGAAAATAAATTTTAGTGGTTCATTTGATACTTAGCGGATTGAATGGACCCGGATATGTATTTTATCACCTTTATGGAGTCCTGTAGCATATTGGTTAGAGCACTTGCCTCGCAAGCGAGAGGACCTGGTTTCAATTCCTGGGCAGGGCAAAACCTTAGGCAAGTTTCCTTACTCCGCACGCCTCTGTTTACCGAGCAGTAAGTAGGAATCCAGTTGTTAGTCGATTGGCGGATCGCTTTTCTGGAAGTAATAATCCCATAAAAATTAGGTTACTCAATCCGCTACTCTTTGTGGGAAGCTGCTGCGCACAATTGGCTACCGCTTTTCGCTCATAAAATGTACAGTCAATTTGCTTTACAGTATATTCTGTGAAGCGCTTTGAGACAACAAGAACAACAAATTGCATTTGCACTGCGCCTTTAATGTCAGGTGGACGTCCCAAGGCCCTGGACAATCAGGGATCCACACCTGAACTGGAGTTTGAGATCAGGAGGGGTGGAGGGCGGGGAGGGTAGGGGTAGGAGGGTGACTGAAGGCCCGGTCAAAGCGGAGGATCTTGAGATGGATCTTGAAGGAGGCAAGGGAGAGGGGCAAGGCAGAGGGACTGTGGGATGGAGTTCCAGAGGGGTGGGGGCAGAGACATCTCGAAGATGTGATAATGCACTACATCTAATACAAGGATTATTATTATTATAATTATTCCTCCCAACGATCACCACCTAATGGAGGGCCAGTTGGAGTGACAAGATAGAATGGCCTGGAGAATTTATTAGGACTCGTCGGGAAGGAAAACAGCCTCTGGTGTCGCAGAAACGCAAGGAGGGACGTACGGGTCTGAGAGTGGCTGCTTCGCATGTGGTCAACGGTCTGTATATGCCTTCACAAATGCTTGAAGTCCATGTGAGTGCTTTTACCCCAGCGAACTAATACAACCTGCTTTCCTAATCACACAATCCAATGAAACACGGCAGCGTAGAGTAGGAAGCAGACTTACGTGTCTATGCCGACTGCTGCTACTTCGTTTGCTTGTCCATCAATAGGCCTTCCTGTTGTGTTGCGTTTTTACACATTGAGGATCAATCTAATCAATGTCTACATCGCACTCAGATCATCTTTGGTGTCTGACCGGCTGAGAAATTGAATTTTTCCAAATCCCTTCAGCTTGTCATTGCCAATGTTTAGCAACAACAACAACAGTTTGCCAGGTGGCATCTCAGAGCACTTAACAATGATGGAGCCCGAGGCCGAGCCAGGAGGAGGGGGAAGGTGACCGTAGGCGCGGTCGAAAAGGAAGGTCTTCAGGCGTGACCTGAAGATGGGGAAGGATAGGGGGGAGTGAGGCGAAGGGGTTGAAGGAGGGAGTTCCAGAGTTTCGGGGTGTAGTGGATGAAGGCATGGCCGTCGATGGTGGAGCGGAGGATTCGGGGGACGCAGAGGAGGCCGGACCCAGTAGAGTGGAGGCAGCGACAACTGCTGTGGGGAGAGAGGAGATTAGAGAGATGGGAGGGGTGTCAAGGAATGGAGGGATTTAAACCCTAGAGTGAGGATCTTGAAATCGATCCGCTCAGTGACAGGAGCCAGTGGAGCTTGGCAAGGACTGGTGTAATCGGGCTGCGGAGTTTGGTGCGGGTGAGAATGCGCTCGGCGGAGTTTCGAATGAGCTGGATTTTGTGAATAGTGGAGGAGGGGAGACCGGCGAGGAGGGGGTTAGAGTCGTCCAGTAGAGTAAATGTTTAGCTTTGCGCCAACTGCCACAATGCATGGCATTAATTTGTGTTTTAATTAATATAAATGCAAAACCCGTGGGTTAAATTATTATTATTAACTTTTTTTGGTCAGCTGGGTGTGTGGCACATGCGGAAGGAAGCCCATCACCGTGCTAAAGAGTACCCAAACCGAGCTGAGGTTTCCATGCATCCCACCTCCACATGGGAAATCCCAGAGGTCGAGCCTCAGGACTCATTTAAAACGTAACTTGATGCTGTGATGGGAGGAAGGTGGAGCGGATATTCTGGGAACGTGAGATCAAATGGGCTGAAGAAGCCTTCTTCAACCAAAACCAATCTTGTGTTCCGGTTAACATTTCTTCCGGAGGGGGGGGTTGGGGGTGGGTGGGGGGAGGAGAGGGCTTTATCTGACATTTCAGCATCTTGGGACATCCTCCCGACGTGAAAAGCTCTTTACAAATGTAATTTGTTGTTGTTGTTCTTGTTGTTGTTGATACTCGAGAAGCACTTTTTTTTGGGTCACGTGGAGTTAACCTTTACTATGGTAATACTAGAGATATCCAAACCGAATTTAGTAATGTCCCAAAACTCTGCACCATCGTACGTTAATACAATGGCCTTAAAGCTGTGACCAAGATAAATTTGGGACCTTTGGCTCAGGGGAGATTTTTAGTTTCCTGAATCTGCCTAAGGGTTAAATTGTTCATATTTCAGCATTTGAAGGACGTGGAGTCAAATCTCTTGGCTGTTTTGAAACGGTTCTTTCCCCTTATGAACGTGATTAGATGTCTCAGTGAAATGTGCCTCTTTGAAGACTTGCAGGTAGTGTTGGGCAAAGCTGAAATGCTGGGTAGAAAGTTAATGTTTATCTCTGCTTATTGATCCTGTTAGTAGCAACAGGAGCTCCATCTGCTTTTTCTGGATCTTCTCAAATCGTATTCAGGAACAGGTCGAAATGCTGCCTGTTCGAGCCAACTGAATATCTACTAATGTATGCAAAGTGAACGACCCGCACTATTTGATCAGAGCCGTCATTCCCCAACGCATCCTCCCAAGAGCTGCTGATCCTTTTAATAAGCTATTCAATTGTGTTCACTCAGAAACTTTTCCCTCTTCTAAAAAGGCTAAAAATCATCTGAAGGTACATATTTCTCCATCCGACTTTAAGTAAACTGTTGAAAAGTGAAGTGAAGCAACCCGACAGCATGGCTCCTGCTCGGAATAAAACCCTCCCGTTGTAAGTGTGAAACAAGAAAACAGAAATCCCTGCATGGCCACAGCAGGCACATCAGCCCTTGAAAGAGCGAAAACAGTTTCAGTTATCAGCCTTCATCAGAGCTGAGAAAGCTAATGTCAGGATGCGCGACCTCAATGATAGGCTCGAAGGAATGTAAGAAGGTCGGAGGAAATGCATGGATTTAAGATTATAACTGGTTAGGGGGCAGTTCTGATGGTGCAGTGGATAGAGCTGCATCGAAATATAGAAACATAGAAACATTCAGCTCCTTGAGCCTATCCCACCGTTCTATAAGATCATGACTGATCTGTTCCTCAAGTCCAATTACCTGCCCTTGCCCCATAATCCCTTAATACCCTGACCTAACAAATGTTTATCCACCTCAGTCCTGAAACTGTGAGTGGATCCACAGCCTTTTGGGGGAGACATTTCCAGATTTCCGCTACCCTTTGGGTGAAAAATTGCCCCCTAATTTCACTCCTAAATGGCCTCGCTCTAATTTTAAGATGATGCCCCCCTTGTTTTGGATTCCCCCACCGGAGGAAATAGCTTCTCTGTATCTACCCCATCGAATCCCTTATTATTTTAAAAACCTCAATTAAAAACTCAAGAGAATAGAGACCGAGTTGATGCAACCTGTCCTCGTAACTCAACCCTTTCGATTTAAACTGACAGACCAGGAGTTTACTGGTTCAAATCCCGGTTAATGCTGTGTTTGCCGATCTCATCTGGTGGCCCCAATCCCCACCAGGGTCTATGGAGGGGAAAACCACCAAAGCTCCTGCTGGTGTGACCCTCTGCGGTACCCTCTACTGGTTGTGAACATGTGCAGCGAGTTAAGGGTTAAGCTCGGCTGCGATTCGGGTGACACGAGGCTTACTCACACATCACCAGTGGACGATTGGGTGGGGGGGTACTGGCAGATAACCAACACCAGAGGAAAGTGCACCCCACTATGAGAAGGCCAGACCAGGAACACTGGCATATTCCCAAGGACGGACGTATTAGAATAGTAACTGGACACAAGTGAATTGACTGTGTATTTTGTGGGCGAAACGCGGCAGCCGATTGCGCACAGCGGTGCCCCACAAACAGTCGTGGATTGAAGTGACCAAATTGTTATTGATATTATTATTTAACGGATTATCACCCCAGGAAACGTGAACTGCCAATCGCCTAACAGCTGGGTTCCTATCTACTGCGAGGTAAACAGAGGCAAAATTATAATTAGGAACATAAAAGGATTTATTTTTCTCCCAGGGCTGGCAGAATGTGTATAACTTTTTGCCAGGAGTGGCTGCGGGAACAAAGATAATTGAGGGATTTGAAAAGGATTTAGCTATGCAGATTCGGAGGAAGTGGACTAGAGGGTGTGTAGGAAAGAGCAGGGAATTGGGATTAGGGTAAATGGCTTCATTAGAAGAGCAAACACCCACACTAATATAATGGGTCGATTGACCTCCTACAGTGATCATATATTTTATAGTGCTAATTCACATCAAAATGTTTCCAAGCTCATCACAGTTAATTGTCAAATGGGGTGATTGTTTCTGGAGGCAGCCATCCTTTTGCATACACTTAGATCCCACATACAGCTATTTTTGAGAAGCGCTTTGAGATGTCTCGCAGACACGATTTGTGGAGTCCTGTAGCTCAGTGGTTAGAGCGCTCGCCTCGCAAGCGAGGAACCTGGGTTCAATTCCCGATGAGTTGGGTGTCGTCCGCATACATGTGGAAGTGTACCCCATGTCTGTGGATGACATCCCCACGAGGGAGCATATAGATCAGGAAGAGGAGGGGGCCAAGGATGGAAAGACTACGGGTACCCACAGGTAACCGGGTGAGAGCGGGAGGAGAAGCCGTTTGTGCAGATGTACTACCGGCGGTTTGTGAGGTAGGACTCGAACCAGGCGAGTGCGGTCCCACTGAGGTGGATGACGGAGGAAAGGCGGTGGAGGAGGATGGCGTGATCGACTGTGTCGAACGCGGCGGAGAGGTCCAGGAGGACTCTATCTGGTCACAGATAGAGAGGATGTCGTTTCACAAGCGCAGTCTCTGTACTGTGGGCGGAAACCGGACTGGAGGGGTTCGAAGAGGGAGCAAATCGCTCTTAATTTTAAGGAGTTTTGAAAAAAAGACTCCAAGGCCTAAAATCTCAACCAGTCTTTGACTGCGAGACCATCTTTGTCTTAAAATTTAAGTTTGTGCAAAACTCCGGATAATTCCTAAATCCAATTTAGTTAATTGGGAATCTGGTTTTCCACGGTTCTTAGAAGGAATGGCTTCCATTATAAGAACTTTCTGCCATTCTGCACAATCTTAAATTTGGACAAATTTAGTCGTACTTACTGAGACTGCATGAAATGTCAAGCTTGGTGCAGAGTTTACCAAATATCTTACGTAAAATCCAAGGATTAGCCTTCACAATTCTCTCTATCCCTCTACAGTTTCCCAGCACCAACAGTAATATGTATCATAAGTCTACTTGTTTGTGTTGAAGAAGGAATTGAGGAAAGAATTGAACTCTTCTGGTTCTTAAAGGATATATAATACCTAACTGAGTTCATAGCTCGCCTACAAAATACGCACTGACCTTTACTGGGGGTATTAATTCCCTAAAAAAAATGTGGTCACTCAAATCCACTACCATTTGTGAGGACGCTGCTGTGCGCAATTGGCTGCCGCGTTTCGGCCACAAAATATACAGTCAATTCACTTTACAGTATATTCCGTGAAGCGCTTTGAGACGTCTCGACAAAGTGATAAGGCGCTATATCAATGCAAGGATTATTATTATTATTTACAGTGAATCCTATGAAGCACTTTAAGATGTCCTTCCAGTGTGAAAGGCACTATATCAAATACAAGGATTGTTATTATTATTATTGTTAATATGGGAATCTGTAGCACTCCTCTATGTCAACATCAAACTCATTTACAGAGAGTCTCACTGTCAGTCTTCTCGGAGTCTTGTATCAGTCCCTATTACAGAGAGTTTCATTCCAAGAGCATCCCACCGACAGGCAACTTTTATTTATTTTTTGGTCAGCTGGGTGTCTGACACATGGGGAAAACCGTGCTCACGATGTGTAAAGCAAATTGAGAGTTCCACATGTGTATGCCGCATATACATGGAAATATAATAATAATAATAATAATAATCCTTGCATTTGATATAGCGCTTTTCACGTCGGGAGGACGTCCCAAAGCGCTTCACAGAACACTGTAAAGTGAATTGACTGTACATTTGTGGGCGAACACGGCAGCCAATTGCGCACAGCAATGTCCCACAAACAGTCGTAGATTGAAAATGACCAATTTATTATTGGTTTTGGTTTTCCCTGTATCTAGAATGGAATTCTGGACGAGAGATAACTTTCTTCATCTCAACGTGCGTAAAACTGAGGCCCTCCTGATTGGCTCACGTCAGCGCCTCCGCACCTCAGGCGCTGACAGCATCAGCATCCAAGGCCGCACTCTCCACCTCTCAAAGCCGTCAGGAACCTCGGGGTTCTGTTCGACCCTGAGCTGTCGTTTCTCCCTCACATCCGCGCCACAACTGGCACCGCCTTCCATCACCTCCGGAACATCGCCAGACTACAGCACTACCTCACCCCTCACGCTGCTGAAACTCTTGTCCTCACCTTTATCACTTCAAGGCTGGACTATGGGAACTCTCTCCTCGCCGGCCTTCCCGCCACCTCCCTCCACACTGCAGGTCATTCAGAACTCTGCAGCTCGTGTACTGTCCCGCACCAGACACCGCGACCACCCTCGCTCGCCTCCACTGGCTCCCCATCCCCCAGAGGATCGAATTCAAGATCCTCATCCTCATCTACAAGGCCATTCACGGCCTCGCTCCCTCCTACCTCTCCAACCTACTATCCCCCTACCTACCTGCCCGTACCCTCCGTTCCTCCGGCTCCGGTCTGCTCCGCATCCCCCGCCCCAACTGCCCTACCATCGGTAGCCGGGCTTTCAGCCTCTCAGCCCCGAGGCTCTGGAACTCCATCCCCCAGTGCCTTCGCCGCTTCCTCCCTTTCCTCCTTCAAGGCCGGTCTCAAGACCTTTCTCTTTGACCGTGCCTTCAGCTCCCCTCTCGACTCTCTACCCCCTCCTCGCTCCCTCCCTTCCCTCCCCTTACCATTTCCCCCCAATGCTCGGGTCCTGACCCAACTGTACAGCGCCTTGGGACGTCCTCCCGACGTGAAAGGCGCTCAATAAATGGAATCTTGTTGTTGTTGTTGTTGTTGGAATTTGCACTCTCTCCCCAGAGGCACACATCTGGGTTACCTAATTCTAGAGAGTATTATGCACACATTGGCAAGAGAGCCAAGGCTTGGGGATCCCAGAATGGTGTTCGGGGACATCTAAAACCACACAGTTTGCCATTGAGGACACTGTCTAGCAAGTTACCAGCGAGGACCGCACTACCCCCACCCTGCTCCAAGCTTTGCAGGAGCCGTTGTAAGAATTCCTGCTGCCAGTGACCCAGTTTACGTATGAAAGTTAATTTGTGATAATTTGTGATATCACTGTTATCTCCTTGTCAAAAGTCTCAGAAGACATACAGTACACGATGGCTTTATTTTGCTGAGTTCCAGCTGCACTCACGGATCTGACGAGTCCTCTGGGCTTTTGCTCATCAACAACAACAACTTGCAGTTATACGATGCCCTCCACACAGGGTAGCGTCTCAGAGCGCTTAACAGTGGCGGAGTCTGTCATCAAGCTCTCGAGTTATAATAATCCTTGCATTTGATATAGCACCGTACCTCGCTGTTCAGCGGTCTCAAAACTCTTCACAGGATATGCTGTAAAGCGGGTTGAATGTTTATTTTGTGGCCGAAACTCGGCAACCGGTTGCGCACAGCAGGGTCCCACAAACAGTCGGGGATTGAGTGACCAATTCATTCTTTTTTTTAGGAGGCATTATTACCCCCGGAAAGCGATCCCCCAAAATGAGGGGTTTCTACTTACTGCGCAGTAGGTGGACAGAGTCGCGTGGAGTAGGTTGCTGCTGTTATAAGTCATTATCCGGTGAAAATCACGGCAGCAAGGATGATCACTGCAGAATATTATACAAAGTGGGTTGACTGTGTATTTTGTGGGCTATTGAGGTTATTGCCTTCAAGCTCTTGATGTCAGCGTTGCTCCCAACCCCATGGCCTGGGCTGTGTGGGCGGTAAGCTTGATTGAAGAATATTAAATCTGCTTCCACCCAGCAATTCACTCCGCTCTTCTGTCCCTGAGGCAAGGCAACAGTTTAATTTTATAAATATTCTTGCGTGACAACTTAATGCACGTGCTGGTGACCCGCGCGGGCAACATGACGGAATATAAATCCAGGATCTACTGTCTATTTTGCCGGGAATAGGTACAAGACGCCGAATTTATCTCACTGACAAATCTAGACAAGGATCTATCTATCGAACAGTTCTAGTGCTCCAGGACACTACCCCACATGAAAGGTGCCATACAGATGCAAGTTGTTGTTGTTTGGCATCACAAACTATGAGGGGCAATGCTGGCCAATCAATAGGACCAATTCCGAAATAACTCTTTCCTTTCTAATATTTTTTTTCTCCCTTAATTTTCTTTCTCTCTTCACCCAAAATGTGCTGAATCCTCCTCTACCTCGTGCCCTGTAGTATTTCACTCAAGCGCCCACTTTAACCCGTGTGATTCACGCACTGTGAGTACTTCTCAGCGTCTAAAGGTGGACATTAAAGATCCTGTGACAATATCTGTAAAGCAAAGGGAGTTTCTTCCGGGGTCCTGTCCACAAACCTTCAAGTTAAAGTGGTCATTGCCTCGTGTTCATGTTTAATAATAGTAATCCTTGGGTTTGATACAGCGCCTCATCAGGTCTTCAAGACGTCTCAAAGCGCTTCATAGAATATACTGTAAAGTGAATTCACTGTGTACTTTGCCAGAGAAATGCGGCAGCCAATTGGGCACAGCAGCGTCCCACAAACAACAACAACTACAACAACAAAATTACATTTGTATAGCGCCTTTCACGTCGGGAGGACGTCCCAAGGTGCTGGGCAGACAGAGTTACGGTCGTGGATTGAGTGGCCAAATTATTATTATTATTTTATTTATTTTGAAGGGATTATTACCCCCGGAAAAGCGATCCGCTAATCGACTAACAACCGGGTTGCTACTCACTGCTCGGTAAATGGAGTAAGGAAACTTGCCCAACGTTTCGCCCGCCCGGGAATCGAACCCAGGTTCTCTCGCTCATGAGGCGAGCGCTCTTACCACAAGACCTAAAGGAATTGCGAGGCTATGAGCTATGCGGGCGGATTCATTTCAAGTGCATTGCAAACTTAATCCGTAAATATGTTTGTTCCACTTCACTGCGCGAGGGCAGTGTTTTACAACACAATCAGTGTCTCCGCACTCTTATATTGGTTTACAAAACCATCAACAGAAAAGTACTAGAAATTGGAAGTAATGAAAAAAATCTTTTTCCCTGATTCATAAATAATAATAATAGAATTTGATTCATTTCAAGTGGCAGAAACAGCAACATCTCTGAGTTCCTGTGTGACCCATGGAGACTCAAATCCCAGGATTAGGTCAATGTGGAGTCCTGTAGCTCAGTGGTTAGAGCACTCGCTTTGCGAGCGAGAGACCTGAGTTCAATTCCAGGCAGAGGGCGAAACCTTGGGCAAGTTTCCTTACTCCACACAGAGCCTAATAATAATCCCTCCAAAACCAAAAACAATAATAAATTGGTCATTTTCAATCTACGACTGTTTGTGGAACATTGCTGTGCGCAATTGGCTGCCGCGTTCGCCCACAAATATACAGTCAATTCACCTTACAGTGTGTTCTGTGAAGCGCTTTAGGACGTCCTCCCGATGTGAAAAGCGCTATATCAAATGTAAGGATTATTATTATTAAGCAATTAACGATTCTAAAATTAACAGCTCTATTCCTCTGTTTTGTTGCAGTACCCCCGATTTGTTTGCATCATTAACACCTCCTTAACCTACCATCCCCTGTCCTCTACCCCATTTTCGGCTTTGTCTTCCTTGCCCTGCTTCTCCCGACGAAGGGTCGTGGACCCGAAACATTGACTCACTCGTTGACTCGTGCGGTCGAAGAGGAGGGACTTGAGAGGGACCTTGAAGGAGGCAAGGGGGTGAGGGTGAGGGGACTGTGGGATGGAGTTCCAAAGGGTGGGCAGAGAGGCTGAAAGCCTGACCGCCGATGGTGGGGGGGGGGCATGGATCAGGCTGCTGAGTGCAGCGAGTGGACAAGTCGATATGGCAGGAACCAGGAGCCTTATCGATCCGTCAATTTTGCTTTCGCATTCTCATTTCCCAAGTTTATTTGAATCGAATAGATTAAAAGGTGGCAATGCCTGAAACGCAAAGCACTGGAGGGGGAATGGGGTTCATCAAGGAAAGAAGATAGAGAATAGTCCTAATAACCCTTTCATTTGATGCAGTGCCGTACCAGGTCATTGAGATGTCTCAAAACACATCACAGGATGTACCGCAAAGTGCAGTGACTGTGCATTTTGGAGGGGTGGGGGGGGGAAACGAGGCTCCTCAAGCAGGGAAGTGTCCCACGGTGCTTGACGGTGGCAGAGCTGAAAGGAGGTGGGAGGTGACCATAGGCACGGGTCAAAGAGGAAAAGGTCTCCAGGCACGACCTGAAGATGGGGAAGAGGAAGGGGCAAGGCAGAGGGATAGAGAGAGAGTGTTCCAGAGTTTCGGGGGGTGGGGGGTTAGTGACTGAAAGCGCGGGAGAAAGCGGGTCAGAGAACTGGTATCGCACCACAGTGTTTGTGTACTTCCCGTGGTATATATATAACAGGATTCGAGCAGGATTCTGCAGGTAACCAGATGTGTGTCACTCTGAGCTCTGGGAACTCTGGTGCAAAGCAGAAACATGACACACTTCTGGTGACACACTTTTGGTCCACGGTGTGCCATTTACAGCTCCCGTTTCAACCCTATTGTGAATATCAACATGTTTTACATCCCCCTCCCTTCCTCTCTCTAATCGGCAAAACGTCTGTGGGTTAATGATAAAGTATAAGGGATATGTAGGGCTGTGGAGAAAGGGCAGGTAAATGCGACTGAGAGGATTGCTGTTACAAGAGCCGACACAGACATGATGGGCCAAATGGCCTTCTTTTGTGCTGTTGATTTCTATAGTTCAATGGTTATACTGCCCACCAGCGGGTTTTATTATGATTCCCATCTCTTAGCTAATTTTGTAAATACGAACGGCCCAAAAGTTTGTTATTTCGAGTTCTGGCACCATTTTATCTCCACATTTACGGGGGATTAATCTGATTGCCTCAGCCCGAGCTATTTTATTTCCATGTGTTAAATACTTTATTGACACTTTCCTACAAATGCTCAATTACTACACTTGACAGAAATTTCTCGGGAAGGGCGATGAGATGCTTTGATGTGATAGGCGCAATATCAAATGTTAGGATTGTTATTATTATATTAAGTCAAACATCCTCGTGTTCTTCCTCCTGCAATTTTCCCCAGTGTATCCTATCAATTTTCTGTCTACTTCCTTTTCGTTTCCTCACAATATGTTGAAAAAGCTAATCTTGCAATCATCTTATTCTTACCAATTCCACTTGTCAAATATTGAAGCCTGTTTGCAGTTGTCTGCTGTTTGAGGATTATCCCTTTTACCAAGTAAATATATATGCATTATATATTAGATATATTATACATATATGGAGTCCTGTAGCTTAGTGGTTAGAGCATCGCTTCGCAAGCGAGAGGACCTGGGTTCGATTCCCAAGCAGGGCGAAATGTTGGGCGAGTTTCCTTACTCCATACGCCTCTGTTTACCGAGCAGTAAGTCGGAACCCGGTTATTAGTTGAATAGCGGTTTGCTTTGCCGGGGGTAATAATCCCTAAACAAAATGTTTTTAACTCAATTTTTGAGGACTCAAAAAAAGGTTACTCAATCCACGACTGTTTGTGCCCACAAAATATGCAGTCAATTCACTTTACAGTATATTCTGTGAAGCGCTTTGAGACGTCTCGAAGGCGTGATAAGGCGCTGTATCAAATTCAAAGATTATTGTATAAATAAGAAAGGAATTTTGGAAACCCACTGTGTTTTAGACCTCGCTGCACACTTCTAGTGGTTTTGTACCTTACCTCATTGATTCCTGCATTTTTGCTGTCCAATTAGTTGCTTGGAACGCAGAATTTCAGCAAATCTCTATTCGTTCCCCTACACCCTCCAGTACACTCACAGACACACTTATTTCCTCTTTATCAGCGATCTGACCTATAGGTTCAGTCATTGCTCAGATCACTGCAGAAAGAGGCTCTTTGGCCATTTTATTAGATCATGGCAGCTCCTTATCTATATAGTTCCACAGTCCTTTTTCGTGTCTCTTACTGGCCCCACTTCCCATGCTTCTATTTATCTCCTTTTTGACACCTCAATCGATTCTGGATTGATGGCCTTCTGGATCAGTGTGTTCCACTTTCTCACAGCCCTTTACGCGAAGAAAACAGAAAGGAACTTCTATCGGTGTCCTGGCCCAACAGTTTTTCACCCGGTCATTCATTCAATGGTCATTGATTTCATTGTTGTTCATGCAAAATGGTTGTCGCAACTGCCTATGAAAATTACTGCCTGTGATAGTAATTGCTGTCACTGAGATCTTCCGACTTCACCACCTGACCACAGCTGCTTTGTCAGTCAGTTTCTATTTTAGTCTGAGATCTGGTGAGGATGATTCTGCTTTTCATCTTCCATTAATGTAATTGCCTTCTTATTATTGGAAGGAGTCATTTTAATTTCACCCTCCTGTACCTGTGGGTTGTAAAGCATCCCTGTAGCAAAGGCATCAGAATGAGCCAAGTGACACAGCATAGAATGAGAACATAATCAGATTTCCATCAAATCTCTCCGTTCACGGCTGTGATTTTCTCCAGTGGTGGCTCCCCACAATGCAGGGAGCAGCAGGAGAAATGATGACATGTTTCCAGTCAGCATCAACCCACTGAACGTCAGTCACAGGCTTCGTTTCACTTAACCTTTCTTGAAAAATGTTCGACTTACTGGGAACCACAGAATTGACAGGATATGAACTGGAAAATCCAAAGGAAGGCTTGGATTCAGATTCTATTTCTTGTTCCTCCCTCCGTCCGTCCAAACCCTGGTGGCTAAGCCTTAAGCCCCCTTTCCTCTGGAACGTTCTTCCAAAATCTCTCCACCTAACCTACTCCCTCCCTAACTCGGAACTGCAGAGGGTGGAGTAAATAAACTTGCCTAAGGTTTCACCTTGCTTGGGAATCGAACCTAGGTCCTCTCGCTTCCGAGGCTGTGCTCTCACCGTTACCTATGGGACTCCACTGCTCCACAACTTTGTTCCAAATTCAATGGATTTGGTGTTGCTGTGTAGCGAGCAGCAACACTACCAGCTTGTCTCGAGCCCACGGTTAAGTTTCCAACTGTTAATTAAGGCAATATTGATATATCCTGAGCACATCAACACAACCACTGATCTGTCAAGTAAAACCCCTTCATCTTGAAGACGTAAATTGTTAGCACAGATGGAGATTAGGATGGAAAATGCTTCCATCCATAATTAATTCTTTAATAACTCTGACGGTTCATCCACACCTTTGTTCCAAAGTAATTGAGTCTCACTCACAGATAGATCAGAAATAGGGTGTTGGCTGAGTCATTGCTTAGTCGTTGAGTTTAAGGTGCACTGTGACCTGAGAGAGGACCTGGGTTGTGATGAAAGTAGCGCGGATAAACTCTTTCACCCCATTAGCACTAACAGGTTGATCAGAAAATGAAACAAAAAGTCCTGTGGAGTCCTGTAGCTCAGTGGTTAGAGCACTCGCTTTGCAAGTGAGAGACCTGAGTTCAATTCCAGGCAGAGGGCGAAACCTTGGGCAAGTTTCCTTACTCCACACAGAGCCTAATAATAATCCCTCCAAAACCAAAAACAATAGTAAATTGGTCATTTTCAATCTACGACTGTTTGTGGGACATTGCTGTGCGCAATTGGCTGCCGCGTTCGCCCACAAATATACAGTCAATTCACTTTACAGTGTGTTCTGTGAAGCGCTTTGGGATGTCCTCCCGACGTGAAAAGCGCTATATCAAATGCAAGGATTATTATTATTATTATTGTTTTTTTAATAATAATAATCCTGACATTTAATATAACGCTTTATCATATCTTTGATACATCAAATATTAAATACATCGTCAGCCCACTTTACAGTATGTTCTGTGAAGCGCCTTGAGGTGTGTCGACAAGGTGATAAGGCGTTATATCAAATGCAAGGATTATTATTATTATTGTAGGTTTTGCACACCAATGCAACACGTGAGCAAACCGCAAAAGACTTAATTTATACGCTTGCATTTTCCCCCAAAACGGGCTTTCCAGCTCGACCAGGTTTGAGGATGAAGGGATGAAAAGGCTCCGGCATTCAAACTAGTAGTCTTCTGATCACAAACTCACCCTGTAATGCCATTTACTGTCATGGGATTGATTCCTGATTCTTGGCGAACAAGAAATGCATCAAAAAGTGATTGTTGCTTAGCTGTTTGCAGTTAAAAGTGACTGTGGTTATCTGAAATACATTCTGAAAATGCTTAATCATGAAACTTGTATTTGTGGCTGAATAAAGTAAGCGTATAGGTGCAAAGCTGATATAAAATCCTTAAACAAATTAGTGATTTATTTCACCATCACCGGGTTTTCATTAACTCCATAACCTATTCCAACACACCAGGATAATTCATTGCCTCCACATGAAACACCTACTGGTTAGTGATTTTCCTCAGTAAATTAACATTTCATGATAGGCTTATAATTCTTCTGCCCACTTGTTTAGAATTGCAGCGTAACTCCCTTGTAAAGAATTCCCAGTAATTGAGCAAAGATTATTTGTCAACCAACCTACGATAATTGATGTTACAATCATTGATCCATCTATATGAACACCGTCCATCTCAACAATGTCAAGCTTTCCTTTCTCTCTCGCTTAGAACAACAGGATGAGCTGTGCAGAATGACTACATAAATTAGGATTCTTTATCTTTGAAAAGTAATCAGCACAGACTTTATAGAGCTACAGAATATGTGATAATAAAAATAATAATAATCCTTGCGTTGGATGTAGCACCTTATCACGGCTTCGAGACATCTCAACAGCAACAACTACAAAATTACATTTGTATAGTGCCTTTCATGTCAGGAAGACGTCCCAAGGCGCTGGACAGTCAGTGTTTCGGACCCGAGCTGGGGGTTGGGATTGGGGCGGGCGGATGGCAGGCGGGGAAGCAGGGAGATCAGACGCATGGTCGAAGAGGAGGGTCTTGAGATGCGTCTTGAAGGAGGTGGAGGGACTGCGGGATAGAGTTCCAGAGGGTGGGGGTAGAGTGACATAAGGCGCCAATCGTGGGGCGGGTGAGGCGGGGTACGTGACGCAGGCCGGAGCCCCCTAAGCGGAGGGAGCGGGCAGGATGGTAGGGGGTTAGGAAGTCGCAGAGGTAGCAACAACAACAACAAGATTACATTTGTATAGCGCCTTTCACTTCGGGAGGACATCCCAAGACACTGGACAGTGTACAGCATTTCAGCCCCGAGCTGGGGTCAGGGGCGGAGAAGGGAGGGGAGGGGAAGTGGGGGGTTAGTAAATGCTTTACTTTTCCTACACCACTTTGCAGCTGGACGAAGAGTCACAGTGCTAGTGCTGGGGCCATAGTTGCTGAAGTATCCATACTTCATGTCTGCTCCCAAACAGGAAATACCAGCACGATATTCACCTATGAATAAACACGCCTATGCTCACCTGATATACAAACATCCAGCAATGGTCACGAGATAGAGCTCAGGGGCAGACAATGGGGGGCTTTAATAATAATAATAATAATCCTTGCATTTGATATAGCGCTTTTCACGTCGGGAGGACGTCCCAAAGCGCTTCACAGAATAGACTGTAAAGTGAATTGACTGTATATTTGTGGGCGAACGCGGCAGCCAATTGCGCACAGCAATGTCCCACAAACAGTCGTAGATTGAAAATGACCAATTTATTATTGTTTTTGGTTTTGGAGGGATTATTATTAGGCTCTGTGTGGAGTAAGGAAACTTGCCCAAGGTTTCGCCCTCTGCCTGGAATTGAACTCAGGTCTCTCACTTGCAAAGCGAGTGCTCTAACCACTGAGCTACAGGACTCCACTGTAGGAGGTGAAGGTGAGGTGAGGTCTTGGTCCTCACCTTTGAAGGTGAGGACCAGGATCTTGAACTGTATCCTCTGTGTGATGGGAAGCCGGTGGAGTTGGGCGAGGATGGAATGATAGGGTCGCGGAGCCCAGTGCGGGAGAGGACACGGGCTGCAGCGTTCTGGATGATCTCCAGCCTATGGAGGGAGGAGTTGGGGAGGCCGACAAGCAAGGAGTTTGCATAGTCAAGCCTCGATGTAAAATGCGTTATGAGGGTTTTGGCGGCCTGCGGTGTGAGACAGTGGCGGAGCTGGGCGTTGTTGCAGAGGTGGGTGAAGGCAAAGAGGACTGATGTGGCATAGGAAGGATAGTTGAGGGGCAAACAAAATGCCAAGGTTCCAGACTGGCTTAGTCAGGTGGAGTGCACATCCATGGATGGTGATGTTGTCAGTGCTCGAACTGTGGAGACGCTGATGGGAGTCAATCAGGAGAGCCTCGGACTTGTTGACGTTCAACTGAAGAAAGTTAACTCTCATCCAGGACTTGATGTCTGACAGACATTCTGTCTCAGAGCGCGGACTTCACAAAATGAACTGTAAAGTGAATTGACTGTATTTTTTTTTGGCGAAATGTGGGGGCTGATTGCACACAGCAGTGTCCAACAAACAGTTGTGGATTGCGTGACAAAATATATATACCTGTACATATTTTTTTTTGAAGGGTTTATTCCCCCTGGAAAAACAATCCGCCGATCTTGGGAAGGCTATAGATTTAGCGGTCATTGAAATGGACTAAGATTTCGCTTTAGAGACGAAAGATACTGGAACATTGGCCAGAAATTCTGCTGTATTTTCCAATTCTCTTCCCATCACTTTGACAGGACAAAGTTGGAGTCACTCTCTGCTGCGCACTAAATGAACAAAGCCCTGAAATGCAATACAAACACAACTCACTGCAAAGTCAGTTACTTGCTTCAATGAGCAAAGGAACACTCACCAAACCAACAAAAAACAATGAATAGCAAAATGCTCCAACTCGCCAGAGTTGCCTCAGCAATAAAATAATTGTGTTGGCCTTCAATAGATCTACCCCTCGTAACAGCTGAACAGCAGAGTTCATAAACTCTTTTAAAAGGGAATCTGATAAGAGGAGCTTGGGGAGTGAAGAGAGGCCTCAAAGCCTGGTAGTCCATCACCTGCGAGAGGACATAACCTTAAAATTTGGGCAAAAATGGATTGAGACTGAAACAAGGAAGAATTTCTCCTTGTAGAGAGTAATAAAAATCTGGAAATCGCTGCGTCAGAAAGCAATAGATGGGAAGGGATTTTACGAGAGCGATAGAATAAACAATAATAATCCTTACATTTGAAATAATGCCTTCCACGTCAGAAGGACCTCTCAAAATGCTTCACAGGATTTGCTGTAAAGTACATGACAGCCAATTTGCACCCAAACAACCTTGGAGTGAATGACCAATATTATCTGGGGGAACTGTTGGCCAGGACACCGGGGGAAACTCTCTAACGTCCAGCTGAATAGGCAGAGAGACAGGACCATGCTTTAAGGTCTCATTCAAAGGACAGCACCTTCAACAATGCACCACACCTTGGCACTGCGTTGGAGGTTCAGCCTAATCCATGTTCAAAATCTCAACATGGCGGGGCCTTGATCTCACCATCTTCTGAGACAGAGGTGAGAATGCCTCCAACTGAACCAGGCTGATTTAGTTGGACTTGAGCTCATAGCTCTGGGTCAGGCTCCGCCACTGTTAAGCGCTCTGAGATGCTACCCTGCGTGGAGAGCTCTATATAAGTGCAAGTTGTTGTTGTTGGGGAAACTCTGTATTGTCGGTGGTGCCGTCCTTCAGATAAGACATGAAACCAAGGTCCTGTCTGCCAGTTCAGACGGATGTTGAAGATCCTATGATGCCATTGGAAAAGAGAAGGTGTCCTGGCCAATAATCTTCTCAAAGCACTTCACGGAATATACTGTATAGAGTAGGCAAATGTGGCGGCCTATCTGAATTGTAATCTTCTGGGTTTTCTTTCTCTAACCCATTTTAACCCATTCCCTGCGATTTAGTAATCAGAGCAAATGGCAGAGAATTGCCCCATTAAATGTGGACTAGGCGACTCAGATACAGTCATACAGTCGCTTTGCAAGTGAGAGACCTGAGTTCAATTCCAGGCAGGGAGAAACCTTGGGCAAGTTTCCTTACTCCACACAGAGCCTAATAATAATCCCTCCAAAACTAAAAACAATAATTAAATTGGTCATTTTCAATCTACGACTGTTTGTGGGACATTGCTGTGCGCAATTGGCTGCCGCGTTCGCCCACAAATATACAGTCAATTCACTTTACAGTGTGTTCTGTGAAGCGCTTTGGGACGTCCTCCCGACGTGAAAAGCGCTATATCAAATGCAAGGATTATATTATTATTCACTACGCATTTTACTGCAATGCCGAATCTCTAATAACGTATACAATAAATTATTAAACAGCTTCCAACGTGAGCTAATTTTACATGAGCCGAAGGTGCGTGTCACATTGCAAGTAAACATTATCATATCCAGCAATGACAGGTAGACTTTGCACGTCTCAAGATCCTCCTTTCTTCCCTGGCCTCTGCCCTCCCTGAACCCAACCCCCTGAATTTGCTTGGGTCCAAATCTTTGACTGTCCAGCTCTTTGGGACACTGACTCTCACTGATTACTACAATATTTCTTACAGATATTTACAATATTTACAATATTAAATATTAAATATTAATACAGATTACTGGCCAGAACCTCATCCAAGTGACTTCTTTAAGACAAGCACAGGAGCTGTTTTGTGCACAGTAATGTTCCAAAACGTCATCCTTTGGTTAAACCGAGACCCCGTCTGTGCCTCTTCAGTTAGACATTATAGATCCCGATAAAGACAACATTCAAAATGAGAAGGAGGTTTCTCCTGGTGTCCTGGACCACAATCCCCCAATTAAAACTGTTCGTTCACTTCATGACCGTTTGTGGGACATTGCTGTGTGCAAATTGTAGGCTTCCTTTCCACAAAAAACACAGTCACTCCACTTTACAGTATATTATTGGGATGCCCACCTGATGTGAATGGCGCTATACCAAATGCAAGGATTATTTATTATTTAAAAACAGCCATGAGGTGAATAACTAATGACTAAGAAATATTGCAAGCCGAGATATCAAGCAGAAACCTCTGCTCCCTCTTTCCCAATAGTCTTGTGGGATCTTCGTCATCCATCTGAACAGGCAGACGGGACCTTGATTTAATGATTCATCCTAAGAATAGCATCACTGACAATGCTTCTTTCCTCCAGCAACTGACTAGAGTACCTAGCCTAGATTGCGAGGTTAAATTCTGACATTGGGACTTGAGCCTACAACCTTTCCAATCCAGAGACAAGTGTGCAATGAAATGAGCCAAGGTAGTACTACAATGTGGATGCTGGCATAAGTTTTTCTGATGCTTTGGAACTGGAGACTCATGACTCTGCATGGTACACGGGTGTTTTTCTGGAGAACCATGAAATGGCGATGGTGGTAGAATGCTTCTTAGCCCCCAGTATTGTGTCAACGGGACTGCCAATGGATGCGATAACATCCGCCCTCACTTTATGTAAGAGGGCCCGTGTGATCCGTTGCCAGGGATAATTTTCTACGCAGCCTTAT